>NC_139222.1:48658698-49028698 GCF_055691185.1 Crinia signifera
CACATCAGCAAGGTATTGACACACTGAGAGAAAGTTTAGTCCAGGCAGGGCACACACATCCACCAGTTGAATTCCTGCTTAGTCTGGTACAGTTAATTTTGACAAAAAATTTCTTTATGTATGGAGCGGAGTACTTTGAGCAGAGAAATGGGACCGCCATGGGTTCAAATATAGCGCCATCATACGCTAACCTATATATGGCGGAGTTTGAAACGACCCACATATATCCCAGATTTGGCCAGAAACTACTCCGTTTCTATCGATATATCGACGATATATTTATTTTGTGGTCTGGCACTGAATGTGAATTTATTGAGATGATTGATTACCTGAACAATCTAAATGAGCCTGTAAAATTCACTTACAATATCAAATGTGACTCTATTGAGTTTTTAGATGTAAGGCTATATAGAGAGGGGTCTAAACTCGGTTCGACGTTGTTCAAGAAAGAGACTGACCGAAACACTCTCTTACACGCCAACAGCCAACATCCAGCGCCTACCAAGGAGAGTTTGCCAATTTCGCAATTTTTGCGAGTCCTCCGGATAAATTCCTCTAAGGACAACGCAGCTATCCAATTGGAGGAAATGCGTCTAAGATTCCTAGAGAGGGGGCACTCACCCACTAGTGTTGACCGTTGTCTCAAGAAAGCCATAAATAAATTTGAGGCTCCAACACAGTCACAGCCAGCCGCCAAAGTAAAAAGAATGGTCCATGTCAGCACTTACGACCATCAGTCTGGACTCACACAGTCGATATATAAAAAACTGTGGCCAATAGTTGGATCGGATCCTGCTCTTGCACTAGACCAGAATGTGCCACCCATGAATGCCTATAAACGGGGCCCCAACATCCGACAGATGCTGATGAGGCCAATGATGAATCCGTCATTTAAGACATCTACCTGGCTGACCTCTGGAAAGAAGGGCTGCTTCAAGTGCCCTACATGCACTACGTGCAGGTCAATGATGGCCGGTGCAACATTTGCCCACCCACACAGTGGCCAAAAAATTCGTATCAATAAGAAATTGATTTGCACTATGGATCACGTGATCTATATTTTGATATGTCCATGCGGACTGTACTATACCGGACTCACCACCCGCTGTTTCCGCGAACGCATGGCTAACCATAGAACCTCGATCAAGGCGGCACTGCTGGCCGGCAGCTCTGATAAGCCTGTCGCGAGACATTTTATGCAAGCTAGGCATCAAGTGTCCAGCTTAAGATGTATGCTCATCGACCATGTACAGAAAAATCCAAGGGGCGGTAACCGTGAACTTCAACTAAAAAAACTTGAAGCAAGGTGGATTAATCGCCTAAATACCATCGACCCAAAGGGTCTAAATGAGTATAATCATCTCAGCGTATTTCTCCAATGAAACAGTGATTATGAAGTGATGTTTATCTAGTATAATAACCACTGGTCAAATATATTTATATCTTTATTTTTCCTTAGATTTTAAGTTTATTTTCCTTAGACTTTATGTTTTTTCATAAGTTTCCTTTTCTAGTCATTGTGTATATGTATTTTATTGTAATTAACCGTCATAATATGCCCCTGGTGTAGACCAACATTGCTTTAAAAATAGCATACATCATGTTCTGTTTCTATATTTAATATAGCTATTCGTCAGTGTTTCCCTGCCACACTATACCGCTTTGTATATGTCTCTCTTAGCGGCTGCCAATTGGCTATACTATGCGGGGATTCGCCCACACACTATACGTGTGAGCTACAGTTCAGCCCCATTCTTCGGCTTCCTTGCGTCCCAGCTGACTTGCTGCTGGAACGCAAAAACCGGAAGCTGAATGCGTGTCACCATGCGGACTTCCGGTCTGTATGCTGCTGCAGGGCTCAAGTATTAAGGTAATTAGCGGTCTTTAAACGCTCGTTTTCGCATTTATTCTATGTTATGCTGTGCCCCCACTAATGCTAAGCCGATTGAGCTATACAATATGGTTATGTGGCCGCAGACACTGATATATTGGTTAAATATGTGTGCGTTTCACTGCACCACCAATGGCTGATTGAGCCTCACAGATGTGAGTAATGTTGGCAATCTAGGGGGTATAAATATGGCTGTAGTTGCATGTGTCAGTATATACCTTCTTTGCCTGCTGTGCTGATGGCTAATCTGTATGTCTTGACAAAGGCCCCTTGAGGGTTGAAACGTCGACTTCTTTTGAGTGACTCTATGCATTAAAACTGCTGACTAAAGCAAAAATTGGTGAGTGCCCCTGCTTTGTATTAAGCATTTTGGATATATATATATATATATATATATACAGTGCTATTTTTGTAGGAAAATAGGTTCAGGAACTGTGGGCGGGGCAGATGTGGGCGGTGATGTGGGTGGAGCTACAAAAGGGGCAGGGCATCAATTGTTGTGGCTGTGAGAGGAGAGGGTTCGTTCAGCTGTCAGAGGGAAGGGAGGTTAGATAGACTGCAGGGGGGTGTTCGGTTAGATTTAGCAGCACATCCAGCCTCTTCTCCCACTATTGCCAGCAGCAAAGAATTCCTTATGTACAAACACTCAGAGCTACTAAAATTTGACCAATGCCCCTGATACTATGCCGCACACCATAATGCCCCTGCACAATATGCTGCACACTGTAATGCCCGACACATTATGCCACACACCGCCATTTCTCTGAAACATGATGCAGCACACCACAATGCCTATGATACTATGCTGCACACTGTAATGCCCCTGATACATTGTGCCACACATTGCAATGCCCCTCACACCTAATACATACCTCCCAACTTTTGCAGTGGAGAAAGGAAAACTGTATATGTGCGTCCCGGAGGCACGCAGCAAATTTTTTCAGGGCGCAGTTTTGTCGCTGTGAGGGCATGGCCAGTGCTGTGTGAACTGCTGCCCATGCCTTCAGCCCCTCAGCCTGCCTGATTAGACGCATGCACATGCATGTGTCTAATTCCCGCAGGACTGTCCCAAAAAATGGGATGTCACACAAAAATCGATACACACTGACTATGCCACACCACGTTGCCCCCCACAGCAAAGCTTCTAATAAATTATAAATTTCCTGCTTGTTGCCAAGGCGGTTAATTTCTGATGCCAAGGTGGTTAATGTCGGTTGCCAAGCGTTGTTAATGTCCGTTACCAAGGGGTTAATATGCATTGCCAGGGGTTCTTGCTCGTTGCCAAGGGGGGGGTAATTTCCGTTGCCAGGGGTTCTTGCTCGTTGCCAGGGGGGGGGGAGTTAATGTCCATTGCCAGGGGTTCTTGCTCATTGCCAAGGGGGGAGTTTAATGTCCTATGCCAGGGGTTCTTGCTCATTGCCATGGGGTTAATATGCGTTGCCAGGGGTTATTGGTTGTTGCCAAGTGGTTTATATCTGTTGCCAGGGGTTAATGCTCAGTGCCAAAGGGGGTTAATGTCCATTGCCAGGGGTTCTTGCTCGTTGCCAAGGGGGGGGGGGGGTTAATGTCCATTGCCAGGGGTTCTTGCTCATTGCCAAGGGGGGAGTTTAATATCCATTGCCAGGGGTTCTTGCTCATTGCCATTGGGTTAATATGCGTTGCCAGTGCTTATTGGATGTTGCCAAGGGGTTAATCATTTTGCCAGGGGTTAATGCTCGTTGCCAAGGGGGGTTAATTTCCGTTGCCAGGGGTTTTAGCTCGTTGCCAAGGGGTTAATATGTGCCCGGCCACCCGCCCATAAGTTACTGCTGCTGCCCCTGCCTTACCCTGCACACAGTGAGAAAGACGCTAGAAGTCATTTTTCACTTCCAGCGTCTGACAGGAAGCACAGCTCTGCAGCGTTACCAGGAAGTCGCAGAGCTGTGCTTCCTGTCAGACGCTAGAGGTGAACTATGACTTCTAGCGTCTGTCTAACTTTGTGCAGGGGATACCAGGGGCAGGGGCAGCTGACGGGCGGGTGGCCGGACACGCAGCGGCACATCAGTGGGGCAGGCGGCGGAGGTCCCGGAACGCCGTTCCTGATGACCTCATTTTGCAAAAGAGCTTCAGGAACGGAGTTCCGGGGTGTACCGGCACAAAAATAGCCCTGTATATATATATATATATATATATATATATATATATATATATATATATAAAGGTAAGTGCTTTCTTTCAGTATGTGCTTCTCCTGTCTTTTCCCTCTTGAAACAGGAAATCAACATTCTTTGTTCATCTTTGTTTTAAAGACTTCAGGGCCTATATATCATTTTAGAAAAATAAGGTAAATCCTCCAAAAATAGTTGTCTTGGGAGAGTTTGTGCATATTTTCTGATTGGGGTCATTTACCAAGAGAGCACCACCAAAGATATTGGAGTATCTGTTGCAGCCGCCCTACTAACAACCACTAAAGCGGTCCCCATAGTCCCCATTTCTAGCTAACATCATCTTTAGATGACGCTAGCCATTGTAGCCTATATACTAAAAGATGGCAAAACTTTTCTAAGAGGAATCCAAAAAAATTATCAAAGTTAAAAAATAAATAGTGCTGGCTGATTGTCTTTCATGAGCAATAGCTTAGTCTGGTCCAATCTCCGAAATAAAGTAGCGATGTAAATGATCACTTGGGTCTGGCTGTTCTTACATTGCCCTGATATAGGACAATACAGAATTTACTTTTCCACCATCCCCATAGACGTCTAAGTGAAATATTTTATTTTATTTATGTGACTTTTATGTTAAATTAAAAGAGCAGTCCTGTCTAAAATGCCTGACACACTGCTTTCCTCAACATAATACAGAGACACCTTAACATATTGGGCCTCTAATGTCTACAACAGACTCCCTCCTCTTCCTGTTCATCTCGATTCCAGATACAATCCTAGCCATATTAGTTTACAAACGCCAGCCTGGAATGTCTTGAAATGACTTCTTAATGTGGCATTAGTGAAGGCCAAGAAAACACAAGGCCGGTCTGGAGAATAACCCTCATTAAAACTGATTGCAGTAGCTTTTGTATATTGAGCTGCAAATGAGTTGAAGAAAATTAACATCAATAGAGAACTGGTAGTCAATGATTTGCCAATTAGAACCAATGTCAGCAAGTGTAATTAATATAAACTACGATCTGAAATACTGTAAACATGTCTGTCGTTCCTTGTATTGAGTTTCAGCACATACATTTTTCTGCTAATAGAAAACTCTTTATGTAAGGAACTAGATAGCTCTGTGGTATTATTTGAACCTTAATGATTGTGGCGAGATTAACTAAGCCTTGAAAAGTGATAAATGACCAGCCAATCAGCTGCGATCTGTCATTTTTTCAAACCCGGATGTTACAAGACAGTTATGGGCTGATTCGCTGGTCATTTATCACTCTCCATTTGATCACTTTTTAAGCTTAGTACATCTGGCCCTATGTTTTATTATATTTAACAATATAAATACAAATCTATTATAATAATATTAGTAGTTCATCCCCAGTAGATCTTTGTTTTGATGAAGTGGATGAAGTTGTTATGGAACAACGTTACATAACAAAGGGGAGCCATGTAGACATCGAAAGCTAAGGTGCAACGGTCCAACATCATGGGGCCTTGTCCAAGATAAAAAAAAATCAAAGAATTGCTGTGGCCACTAATATATCGATCATAATTAGCAAACGTTATTTATAGTCTTCCACAAGTATCCGCAGTGCCATACAGAGGGCAAAACAATAAGACGGTACCGAAAGTTTAATACCGTAAATAAGTGCTGAGAGGGGGGAGGAAAACAGGCACTCTTCAGCCGGGCCTGTTGGATGGGTTCTGTTGCTACCCCTTTCCCATTATAAACAGCTGCTGGGGAGAGAGAAGACTGCTGCAGTACCAACCTCTCTGCCTAGCCTAGCAGATACACTACAGCCTGCTGCAATGGGGAGAGAGGCAACTGCAGTTGCAGTGTCCTCACTGCTTTGCGACCACACAGAGATCTTTTTAAAATATTTACAGAGAAGGGGTCTGGCCACACCTCCATACATTGGCCACACATCCCTCTGCATACCTGGGCCCGGCATGGCTGTAGACAGTCAACACTGGACAAGTAATAAATAGCAAAACAACTCTTAACAAAGCAACTGACACGAACAATGTAATGTAATTATTCACCATAAGCTAGAACCCTTGCCTATTAGGGTCAGTGTAGATAATGGGTCTAGTTTGTCAGAGGAAACAAAAATAACAGAGTGGAGCCCAGGGTCAGTGAGTACAATCAGAAGTTGTAGTTTGTGTGTAAAGGTGTCAATACACTATACAATTTGGCCCTTTTCTACACAACTTCGTTGCAAAACTAATGCAGTATCACACGAGAGGCTGCAAGGGATACCTCAAGCTTAACTTATAGGGGGCCCAACTATCATAATTTCTATGGCACTGATCCCAATCACTGAGTTTATGCTTGGTGGACTTGGTGTTTGGTTGGATCAGGATATTATGTAGAATAACCAGCAATGGGGCATAATTTCTCCCCATTTTGTATTTAGAAATGTTGAACTGTATGACATGATTTTATGATGGTAATAAGAGGAGACCATCTCATCTGTGTTATTTCAATTACCTCACTGTTGTAAAGAAAAGAGGTTCGTATATTATTATAAACAGTGGGATTATTGAAATAATACAATGAGATGCAAACACCAAGCCCACTTCAGCATAAGCCCAGCTCTATAATAAAACTTAATTAATAGTTTCATCAAAGGAATATACAAGAAAAAAAAAAAATTGTACAGTCATGTAACATATCCATCCTGTAATCTAATGTTAATGTTTATAAATATAAGTATATCTTTAAACATATAGTAGAATTTGTCATCCGCTGCTTTTTTTCCCTTTTGGCAGCAAGATTAATTAAATAGTTCATTTAACTCAGGGAGGGAGTTTTTATCCAGCCATAAACAGAAATATAAATGAATAATTCCATGGACACTTTTGAAACAAAAGTCGTTGGCTTCATCTAGTTTTACGATTTGGATTTTTGGCAAATTTGCCAAATAATAAGCCGCCTATTTATCTTTAGATGAGAATATTGGCAATAATATGTGCTGACAATAATTCTCACTACTTTTCAAAACGATCTGCAGCCAATGGGTTTATTCCCAAGAAAGCCTATTTCACAAGAGAGAAAGTAGCCTATTCTAGACTACCCTAGTTCCCTACCCCTTCCCCTCAAAAACAGGACACAGGATTGCATGCTCTTAACGCTACTCCAATTTGCTCTACCTCTAGTATTAATAAAATTGCTAAAAGTAATATGATTCAAATCCTAATACATTTATAGAACAGTTTATCTGGATTCAAAGATAAAAACAATTAGCAACACAGTATTATAGCATTTTAGAATGAATTAAAAAGTCCATTACTAGAGGAATATCTGCAAAAATAGGCTTATTTGGTTGGTAATATCCCTTTTACACTAAACCAATTTCCCAGGTTATTGCCAGGTCTACCCAGGTCGGGCCTCAATGTAAATGCCCATGGTGGTCCTGTTTGTCAGATATCCAGGTGCTTGTAATGCTCCAAGCGTCGCCCGTCAAGGCGCTGCACCCATGAGTAGTGTGAAAGACGCCAACCAGGGAATAATGTAAATGCAGTAAAATACGTATCTTACCCAGGATTTTGTAAAGCACAACGGAATATGCTGCGATATATAATAAACTGTTAATAAATTAGTAAATAAATACATTTTGGTGTAAAAGCAATATAACAGAGAGCACTAGCTTGAATTTAACTGCATTAAAGCTCAACCTATGTTCTGTTTAATTGATGTTTTACATCTATATTTATGAATGATAAACTAAATGCACATTTTGCGGTTAACTTGTATTTTGGCCTACACTCTGCGGGGCATTATAAGTAACACATAGAAATAATTCGCTGAATGGCGCCTGAAAGATAAGTATCATTTGATTCTAAGTTAACCCCTCATCACCAGTAAAATTAGAGTGACTTGTGCAGAGTCAAACTTTTTTTGTGTGTGCATGTCATTTTCCTGTGTATTCTATTTGTGTAGTAAATGCCATTTAGTAAATGTAGTAAATGGCTGTCATTGTCAAACATACATTTTTTATTCTTTTTAATGTTTTTTTTCACATCAGCAGAGTTTAAAGCTGCCATGTAATTTTAAGGATCATTAGCACAAAGCCTTTGCCCTTATTGTACATACCATATATCAGACACAGATGCTTTGTTGCAAAATATATTATTTCTACCTTAGCTATTTATTTATTTATTTATTTATTAACAGTTTCTTATATAGCGCAGCATATTCCGTTGCACTTTACAATAGCAGACAGTGAAACAACAAAACAGGGTATTTACAGACAGTCAAAATGTAGGAGGGCCCTGCTCGCAAGCTTACAATCTATAAGGAAATAGGCATTGATACATAAGAATAGATACTGTATTCTTTATTGCATTGATTCCACCAGAACGCAAGGTTCTATGACTGGTTCTGGAATTTGATAAGCTTGCCTGAAGAGATGAGTCTTCAGGGAACGCTTATAGGTTTGGAGACTGGAGGAGAGTCTTATTGTGCTTGGGAGGGCATTCCACAGAGTGGGTGCAGCCCGAAGAAAGTCCTGCAGTCGGGAATGGGAGCGGGTAATGAGTGTGGATGAGAGACGCAGATCTTGGGAGGAGCGTAGAGGTCGTGTTGGATGATATTTTGAGATAAGAGAGGATATGTATGTTGGTGTAGTTTGGTTTATGGCTTTGTGTGTAAGTAAAAGAATTTTGTATTGAATACGGTAGAATACAGGTAACCAATGAAGTGACTGACAGAGTAGCTTTGCAGACGATGAACATCTGGCTAGGAAGATTAGCCTTGCAGCTGCATTCATAATGGACTGTAGTGGTGAGAGTCTGTATTGGGGAAGGCCAATAAGGAGACTATTGCAATAATCAATGCGTGAGATGATGAGAGCATGGATTAGAGTTTTTGCAGTGTCTTGTGTAAGGTAAGGGCGAATTTTAAATATGTTTTTTAGGTGCATGTGGCATGATTTTGAGACAGATTGAATGTGGGGTACAAAGGAAAGTTCTGAGTCAAGGATAACACCTAGGCAGCGAGCTTGAGAGGTAGGAGTGATTGTCATCTTCTCAACAGCGATAGAGATATCAGGTTGGTAACTACTATTTATTGGCGGAAATATAATTAATTCTGTTTTTGAGATATTAAGTTTGAGGTGGCGAAATGACATCCAGGATGAAACAGCAGAAAGGCATTCAGAGACACGGCTCAATACAGATGGGGACAGGTCCGGGGAGGATAGGTAGAGCTGAGTATCATCCGCATACAGATGATACTGAAATCCAAAGGAGCTGATTAGTTTGCCAAGAGATGAGGTATAGATTGAGAAAAGCAGGGGACCTAAAACTGAACCCTGAGGTACTCCAACTGAAAGAGGTAGCGAAGAGGAGGTAGAATCAGAGAAACGAACACTAAAGGAGCGGTTAGAGAGGTAGGATGAGAACCAAGAGAGGGCTGTGTCTTTAAGACCTATGGATTGTAGTGTTTGCATGAGAAGTGTGTGGTCAACAGTGTCAAAAGCAGCAGAGAGATCTAGAAGAATTAGTAGTGAGTAGTGGCCTTTAGACTTAGCAGTGACCAGATCATTCACAACTTTAGTCAGTGCTGTCTCTGTGGAGTGTTGGGCACGAAAGCCTGACTGATGCGGGTCCATTAAGTTGTGTGAGTTAAGAAAGTGTGTGAGGCGAGTATAAGCAAGTCTTTCAAGTAGTTTGGAGGTGCATGGAAGTTGAGAAATGGGACGGTAGTTTGAGAGAGAGCTTGGATCAGAATTCTGTTTTTTCAGAATCGGAGTAATAACTGCTTGTTTGAACAATGAAGGAAAGACACCAGTAGAGAAAGAGAGGTTACAGATTTTAGTTAAGATTGGAATGAGCACAGGAGACAGAGATTTACTTATTTGCGAGGGTATAGGGTCAAGAGGAGAGGTAGTAGAGTGGATGAATGTGCCTTAATGTATATCATGTGAATTGCATTACCAATTGGAAAATGCATATAGTGAGCTTCAACTCCCTACAGGTTTGTATCAAAATAAATGAAAGAAATAAAAAAAAAATGTAAAAAGTATATTATTTTAATAAGCAAATGTCCATCTCTTTGTTACCTGATGATGATGATGATGACTAAGATTATTTTTATTATTTCTATAGGATGCCACAAAGAGTTAAACATCACAATACATAAGGCAAAAGAAGACAAAACTGTAACAGAACTGTCTAGAAGGTACAGTTATCATACACAAAGGTTAAAAGGTCAAAACTAAACACATGATAAAGGGACAAGTTGAGTCACTAGGCCAAAATACAAGATAACCGAAAAAGGTGTAATTAGTGTATATCATTTATATATATTTAGATTTAAAAGTTAAATTATACATACAGTAACTTAGAGGGAGCCTTAATGCAGTTAAATGCAAGCTAGTGTTCTCTGTTACCAGACCATTTAGACGTCTACTTTCTGTAGACCCTGTAGATGCTGATTCCCTTTGCTTTTTGTTTTAATCTTCGGATCTAAAGGAACTGTTCTAGAAATGTTCTAGGACTTGAATCATTTTATCCTGTATCAGTTTTTATTAATACTGGTTACATTCATTATGTATAGTCCTTGGCTGTGCTCAATAATTACCATATTGTAAAATCATTCTATCGCCTCTGTCTTTTCAGTGATGATAATGAGCATGATGACATATACAGTAGCTCTGTATTACATGTTAGTCATTGGAATGTTGTAAATGAAAGGCAGCTTCACTTAATCCAGACACCAGTGGACACAGCCTCTCTTATAAGCTGTTATTATCCAATTTAAATGTCACTCTATCTCTGGACACCCCACAGTTAACCGTTTTTACGTCAACGGAGCTTGGACATTTGTAAATATGGAGACTCTAATGCTAAATCCTACAGATGAGATAGTTGTCAGTTGCAGATATTATTCTGAGAGGAACAGAGAGGAGGGGGTGATACCTTAGCCTTGCTTCCTAAACTCATGCAGGCATCTGCAGCCAACCTTGACATTTCAGTTTTCACAGATCATCCTATCTCCAACAGATCTGTTAACATTAACCCTACAAAGTGGACGAATGGTTATGGCATTGTAGGCTACTAAATTTCCTTCGGGGACATTTTGGAGGCTTAGAAATCAATCACTTTAAAGATCAGCTACTTTATTAGGTCAGCGAAGATATGAACTCTTGGACTCCTAAGTAGCATCTTGGCATTCAGATGTCAACAGCAGAGGTCAGCAGCTTTTTCAGGGTTAAAAGTGCTAATCGGCTTTGACTCTAGTAGTGACAAAGTCATAACTCTGATGTATTGCTAATAGTAACATTAAAGGAAATGATACCTAGTATAGAAGTTTTCCTTTTGAAGCATTTGCAAAGGGCATTTGGGCAGCGCTGGTTGTATATATATAGGACTCAGTTAAACCTCTGCATTCTGCATCCTGGATTAGCATCTGCAATAGAGGCCAGACCAAGCACATATATTTCTACTATGGGTTTGAAATTATATTTTGATTATGCTTTATTTAAAATACACAGCTCAGAACAACCAGAGTGACAGTTTGACACATGAAAAACACTTTATTAAATTACTGGCTAAAAGCCTATCAAAATGATGGCTTCTGCAATGTATTTTGAGCTGTGACTGTTTTTACTTTCACTTTGAGCAGTGACAGTTTTCAGTTTATAGCCCACAAACTCCCCAGTACCTATCTGCTCCTAATGCCAGTCTCTGTCTTCACAGCTCCTTCTCTCCATATCCAGCTAGTTTTAAATAGATCAGTGTCCCAGCAAAAACTGCTTTCACATATTGTTATGATCTTTAGCACTCAAAGAAGTAATGTTGTCCATTGAGTGGCCTCTAGTGGTCACTGGTGGTAATTCACTTCATAGAGGTGAGGAGTAGTTAGCCTTTTTGTAAACATAGATTATACCAGTTTTTCCCCTTTGAAGATAGGTACATTCAAATATGGTTCCTGGTAATGTAAAGAAAAAAATTGGTTATTCTTATTTAACCTTTTTCAGAGTTATATTTGTGTCTATAAGGGGCCTATTGATTTCTCTTTATGGGCCCGTTATTAGGGAAAGATTGGGCTGCTTAATATTGTTTTCCAAGCACCATCTGAACAACCTATACAAAATATTATGTGCAGCAATGCAGGGTGCCATGTTTTACAAAGAGGGGTGCTGTGAGCTAAGAGGTACATTTGTCCCCACAGCAAATGGTCACTTCTCCTACTTGGCCCCTCCTACAAGCCCCTAGTGTGGCTAAAGATTCACCCTCCTCACACACCAACATCATCTTGAGATGGCATTGGCTTTCAGGGCCTTACATTTCCTATAGGAAGGAGGTTTGGGGTTTTTAAGATGGATCTGAGCTGATCCCCTGCTGCCATGTGCCCTTGAGCTGTATGCATGCATTACGTGAGGTTACATATACAAAGTCGGTCAGATCAGGCAGGACCTCCTCTGCACCGAAATGGAAAACCAATTGTAGGCTACAAGGTCATACTGCAACACTGATACTGAAATATTTCTATCCTTAAAACCTGGACTGTAAGGCTGCCTTGAGGACCATGATTGAGGGCCCTGCCTTAGCAGGAAGCATTGCAGTCCTTGTGGCAGTGATTTTTTATGCTATTGCTTGGAAGTGGGAAGATTATTAAGATATAGTTACCCATGAAGTCACTGAACGCCAGCTAGACTGCAATGTTCAGTAACGATTGTCACAGATGCGAACACACTTCTGTTATATCACCCACTATAACATACATTGTGGAATATTCTGAAAGCATATTGCTTTATTAAACATGACTCCACTAAATAACATTTACACAAAGAACTGGAGGCATTGCCAATTAATCCTTTTTTTATATATATATCAACCATATTTGATTTTGTCCATCACCAGCGGCATCACAAAGTCTTGCCTAAGCACAGCTGCAACATAACGAAGGCCAAGTCAATAGATTGTTATCATCTTAAAGTGCATTTTAGCTGCCAACTGCTCCTATTTCCAAGGATTTTTTATTTTTTTGTAAATCTGTCCTAAATTAAGTGAAAACTATACATTTTTTTTGTCTTTAATTGAAGAACAGCTAAGCCACTGACTGATATGTGTAATGACAATTATCAGCGTGTTCCTAAAAACATGCAAACAAACAATAAATATACTCTATTGCAGCTATGTTTTATGGAAACTGCTTTCAAAAAATGGCAACAAAGATTTGAACCTACTGTGTATGTCAGTGAGAGGTTCCCAGACTGTGTGCCACAGCACCCTGGGGTGCCACAGGACAATTGCAGTGGTGCTAAGGGTTGGTGGTCCAGGACTAATTCAAATGATTTATGTTGAATGTATTAGCCAAAACCAGTGCTGGAGGCTTTCAATAACCAAACATACGACCAACAGATGCAAATAACTGACCGTAAGGGTGACATATAAAACACAGTTTACTTAATTTAATATTTTTTTCTGAATTTATAAATAAGAACCTTTTGGACTATTTGTGCAATAAGAATTCTGGTACACTAGGGTGCTGTGATTTAATAAAGTTTGGAAATCATATATGTGCATGACTGTAAATTTTAGTATTGAAAGTATTTGGGTGCACTACAAAGGTGCCACTTCCTCAAGACTCTCATCTCTGATCCTTTATCGCTGCACTTTCTCTTCCCTGTTTGACTTAAGCCATGGTGAGCTTGTAACATAAACGGTTAAATGAGCCCAATAAAAGGAGGTAACACAGCGTGTTTGCTTAGTTCCAGAAGTGTCACACACTTCAGCACCGATAATGGATGCTCAGTGCTTCTAGTCCGGGAACTGATCTGTATCAGTGCTTCAGTACATGATGTGTACTTATTATTATATGATTTGTGCATGCAACATAGTTGCATATATCTACAGTATCACACAATAAGGAGCTTACTGTATCCAAATAGAATGCAACAATAGACATTGTAACACCCAACTCTAGTTTTCATGATTTTGAACAGTAGAATGAGAGGTTAGCAACAATGGTCATATTCAAGTAATAACTTTTATCTACTGTATCTTTCTATTTCTCTATCTATCTATCTATCTATCTATCTATCTATCTATCTATCTATCTATCTATCTATCTATCTATCTGTAACTCTTTATTTTTCTATCTATTTATTTATTTATTTAAATGTAGTCCTACTTTTATATGTGATATATAACACATTTCAATGTAAGACACATTAGGTATAACTGTAAAGAGATATGACATATTTAATGTCTTTAATTGGAATATGAACTGTGTTTTCTCCTGTTACACGGGCTGTTTCACTTTCTGGAATTTTTATGCACAGGAAATCATAAAAATCTAAATCCCATCTGACTAATTAAATCGCCCCATTCTATCCTCTGTGCTGCATTACAGAGTGCTAATGTCAGGTTACGTGCCTGCAGTCAGACGTATTTAAATGCTGGATGCGCGCAGTACAAGCGCAAGGGGGCAATTGCGTATAGGCGGATCCCCCTATAGGGGATCGTGTGCAGATATACTGTAGATACACCCTGCAGGAATACACACCACCTTGTCCGTGGAAGGCCATTGCTTTTGGAAATGCATTCAGGAATTAAAATTGGATATAGAGTTTAAAGAGACAATTAAATACGTTATTTTAGCGCAAATCAACGCCAGAATTATGCTGATAAAAACTAGGAACAATGTGGCGAAGAGAATAAAATATTAGGATGCCGATGAAGAAAGCAAAACTGTAACAGGTGTAAATAATAATGGGAAATGGAACAAGCACAAGTTGGAGAAACTACCCAAATCTTTGTGTCTAGGTTTATCTGATCCCACAAAATATACAGAGGGATAACTTAATTTGTGTCTGGCTGGTGGTCGGGCTATAGCTGCAGCATCTCCTGCCAGTGATTAGACTATACTGTATATACATAGCACAGTATATACACTGAAGGACAGAGATAAGGACCAGGGGTGGTCAGCTCTCAGACCTGATTTACCTACAGTGTGTGTGTGTGTATATATATATATATATATATATATATATATATATATATATATATATATATATATATATATATATATATATATAATGCACCCAGAGCTAGAGAGCTCTTCTGTAGCCAATCGTGATTAGGCAAATGAGGGACCGCAATAAAACTCTAACTATTCCATTTCTGAAGTGTGATTAGTCAGGAATTGGCCAACACTCCCTAGTACAATAACGATGTAATTCATAGCAGATCCCTCAGCTTCCTATGTGACTTATTATGGAGCCAGTGTCTCCAACTAGCAAATGAATAACACAGAATGAGACACATGCATAAAAGATCTCATATGTCTGGATCAGTGAGAGATTACTTTTATAGATTTATTATATTACTACTATATATTTATATATATATATATATATATATATATATATATATATATATATATATATATATATATATATATATTACCTTGCACGGAATGTATTGAATTGGACAAACAGTTACATTCCCTTAATTCCAATGGGATTCTGTGTGTAATCCAGAATGAGAACAATAGTTTGGCACATGGTAATTACACCAAGTGCTGGAAAGTGCTGGGAAGGCAGAAGAAAACCAGAGTGAAGCGTCCCTTATTGTTTTATACATGAGAGCTAGGAATATAGTCATGATGTAACTAAGCCGAAATATTCTTTCAATCTGCGGTTAGGTCAAGCCAAAGACTTCAAAGCAAATGAAACACAAGCGCAGGTACAGTATATAATGTGGCTGTCATCATCAGCAATGGGCATATTGGATCAGAGTACTGTATAGTCTACCATCCATTCTGCCTTCCTGCGTTTACTATACATATAATAGAAGGTTGTCATTTTTATTGATAGGTCTATTTTGCTAGATAGATAGATGAGAGATAGATAAATAGATCTAAATCCTGATAGATTAGATATGTATAGACAAAAATCTATCCATCTATATTTATAATCCTATCTATCTATCTATCTATCTATCTATCTATCTATCTATCTATCTATCTATCTATCTATCTATCTATCTATCTATCTATCTACCTACATAAGATCAAGGTTTAGCAAATATGAGGTGTTAACTCTGTATTCACATGTGAGATAATTGGAAGCCTGCAGTACAATGCTGAGCCTGTTTCCTCTCCCCACACCTCACTGGTCCGCATCGCCTGTGATACTTATCCTGCTACATACAGCCAGTGGGGCTATACAGCCAATATAATAATAATCTCCTTTATCATTCTGTTTGTTTGGCCCTAGCAGACCTGTGAGGTTATCAGGGCGCTGGGACTGTTATCCTCCACGGGCTCAGCTGCCGTAGTACTTTTCTGCTTCCCAGATGTTGAGCGCTGATATACTGGCCCTTAGGGTAGGTTTTTTTTGCTGTGTCTCATCAGAAGATGTGGTCCTGTGTAACCAGGGCAGACCCACACCCACTCTGGCTGCTGCTCTCTTTATCCTGCTATGCTAATGTTGTTTATGCTTGCCTTTTTAATGTAAATACTGCAGACCCCCCAAATAAATCCCTTTTTACTCGAGTACGCTCTAGGAACAAGAGGGGGTCAAGCATTTGAATGGCTTTGATTGAAGGTGTTCTTGGTTGACAAAAGGCACAAATCTCAGGTGAACCAACCATGATGGAAATTACAGGCGTTCAAGGGACTCCTAAATCCAGGATGGGGGGGTTCTCAGAACATCTGCACGTTTCCCTGACAGTCCTTAATCCAGTCTCGTCTAGGATTTTACCTATATGTAGTATTATACAGCCCAGATTGTGTGAGCACATACAGGGTAATGTTATGTCTACATGTTGGAGAATTTGCAATATTGCAGGAGGCAAAAATAACAAAACATTTCCTTGTATGTTGCTTACAGTATAGTCACAGACATACACAACATCGATGTAATCTAGTATAAAATAACAAAACATTTCCTTGCATGTTAGTTACAGACATACGCAACATCGATGCTATCTAGTATAAAAAGACAAACATTTCAGCCGTGTATAAGACATTCTTACAGCAGAACAAAGACATTCTATGTACAAAATCCTAAAGACTTGTGTATGTATCATCAAAGGTTTAAGATGAACAATCGAATCTTTGTACATTATTGGTTAAATTATGTAAGATAGTAGTGAATATAGAACATTACTATGATAGATGATCTATCTATCTAATCTATCTATCTATCTATCTATCTATCTATCTATCTATCTATCTATCTATCTATCTATCTATCTATCTAACTGACTGCTCCTGTGAGGGTAACAGGGCATTATTCTATAGACCATATTTCATGATCTATAAACTCCAGGACTCTGTACTTATCGGTCATGTAATTGCTAATTAAAAGTAAATTAGGCTCCAGTATTCTTGCACACCCAGAACTAAATTGCGGGGATTAAACGAAATAACAAATAGCTTAGGGGAGAGCTGCTCAATTAAGGACGATTTAAGTGACTGCTTGGAGACAGCGATATTTTAGTTTTTGATGGAAGCAGTGAGATGTAACAGGACAAAGATGCGAATTAGTCATCTGCGAATCTGCTGGGTTCGGTGCTGCTGGTATCATGAATGCATTCAGCCCCCAATGAGTGGCACACACATTTCACCCATGCGTGTGCGTTCGCTGCGAGGTGCGTCTGATCCAAGCACACTTTATTGAGGCGCTGAGGATCAGGAGTGAGGGAGTTGGGACATCATTTTCTATAGATGCAGTAATTTAGTAGGATATAATAATGAACTTATATAGAGGACACATATACTCAATACAGATATCTGCAGCAAATTCTAGAGGTAAACCACTTTCTCTTTACCAGCACATGTGGTCTAGTATATTAGTCATGTCAGTAAGAATACTGTGGGGCAGACACACATGGAACAGCTGTAATTTCTTACACACATTAAAAGCAACAACATGTAACGTTGTCACTGTAAAGCATAAGATCACACCTGCATTGCAACAACCCACCTATCAGCTAAAGTGTCACAGTATTGCTACAGGAATCGCACATAACTATAAAGCACATTTCTGCACTCGCAGATGCGTTTTATATAAGCTTGATACTCCACACCTCGGATAAGTCCATGTAAAACTACTCAGCATAAACATAATAAAGCATCAGCTTTTATAAACAGATGACTTATCAGTGCACCAACATTTCTGTTCATTCGCTAATACAGACTTTTCTTTCCAAAGTCAATGAACTTTTATTGCTGCACAAGATGACCCAGATCCACAGCACACACCCCTTCCATACACAGGTTCTGGAGCAGAGCTCCCCTATAATATCTACTTACCCTCAGAGAGGCAGATAGTCCCCAAGAGAAGGGTAAGTACAGCCAGGCTCCTAGGATCCATGCTGCTGCTGCTGCTGTTGCTGTAGTACTGTATGAAGCTGTTTTCAGAACAAGAGTGAGTCTGCGAATGAGCCTGTGGAGTGCAATGTGGAGAAGTCTGGAAGTGCAGGGCTGGGGGTGGGGAGAAAGGACAGTGATTTATCACCCCTGGCATGTTATTACATCCTTCCTCTATTAAAATAGTTGGATGTAAATCAGAAAAGCTCTATTTCGGTATAGGTAGGCTATCTTCTAATAATACAAATTATTTCAGCAATAGAAATCTCTAAAAACACTAATGTGATGTGATCTGTCCCTGGGTTGCTTGGATAGGTTTCTTTGTTGAAGGGGGATAGTGGGCCCTGGGTGTTAGGTAGTGTTTGGTTGGACCACTTTCCATCTGTTACATATTAGTTAGAAATGCTGGACATTGAGCTGTTAGTTCTCTTGTCACCTAGGCTGTCTCCATACATTCAGTGCTGGGGAATACAGTAAGCGCAGCCACAAAGGTGGAATGTAATGGACTGGGGTATCTTAACCCTTTGAGTGCCGAGTGAATTTGTCACAATAGGTGTGAAAATTGCCAAGCAAACATTTGTATTCATCATAATGACCTGTAATGTTACCTTATATAGAAAATATAATCTTTTATTTTTTTTTATTTAAATTGAGGCAGGACAAATAATTATCCCAAGGCCACATCATCTTCATCATCATCATCACCACCACCAACGTTAGCTGTTGCTGACATTTAAATGCCACAACAACAGCAATTCTCACTTTTGCCGACAATTGAATTTCAACATTAATTGTCTTCATTCACATTTTTAGAACATTCAGGGGAGGAGGTAACAAATCTTATGCTGGGTACATACCAGAACTATTTGGGCTCAATTCTCTCAATTCCAACACACCTTACCACCGATTGTATGTAAAAAGAGCAGGATTGTGCGTGGTTTCAATGCGATTCCACTCCAAAGCACAACCTCGCCGGTCGTTTGGTCCCTTTGGAGTTTTTACCTGCTGCACTAAAGATTCGTCATCTACATTGGATTGGGTACTGATCTGTGCAGATTGTGTACTCCTATCCAATCGTGCAACCGCTGTATGATTTCAGGTGCACGATCATGGTCGTTCTGTTGTGCACCCTACATTAGAGAGAGAGAGAAAGTTGGCAGAGATAAAATACCAGACAATCAGCCATGAACTGTCATTTTTCAAACACTGCATGTAAAATGGCAGATTGAAGCGGGTTGGCTCATACTGTACTTTAAATCTCTCCACTTTATTTCTCTCCAAGGTTTGTACATTAACCCTCTTAACAGTCAATTTACAAAATCTATTCATTTCCCCCCAGCTTGGTGATTTTGGTGGGGCTAACTACACCTAGGGAAGATTCAGACCTGATCCAGCCATGCGATTTAGCAGAGCGATTAGATAGCCGCTGCCGAGTCTGAAGGAAATTCCGCCCTGTGCAAGCATGCAAATTGCTTAGGACAGCTTGCAAAAAGTAGCTGGATTGGCGATTAGCTGCAAATTCATTCGCAACTCACTCAGCTTCTAATGATTTTTCCAGTATGTGCAGGACTTACTCAGTGGCTGCGATATAGAAGCATTCGGATCGGGCCGGAGCTGACGTCACGCCTTCCCCATAAACATAGAAAATAGCCGTTACCACCCACAAATGCCGGCTTTCTGTAATTCAATCTGGCCAATGATAGAAATGTAGCAGGATTTAATAGCGGGATGGCATCGCGCATGCTCGGTACGATCTGTATACATGTTTAGTCTACCGATCATAGCTTGTGCTGCAAATTGGAAGCTGTATGATCAGGTCTGAATAAGCCCCCTAGTTAGGATAGGAGAAAATTAAAATATAGTAATTACTTTAAAAATCACTGGATCAAAGTGGGGGTTGAAAACAAACACAGTGTCCCATTAAATTGAGTTTTAGCTATTTAAAAGTCATTGTGTATGATAACTGGAGCTCCAACCAAGCAGCTCCCAGTCCCAACTATCATTTTTCATAACATGAGAGTTATGTGTGACAAGCTTCTTCCTGACTCAATCATTTTTTCTTTGTGGCTCCTGGGTTAACTGCTGCTACTACCAACACCTGAGGGATGCGGGATCATTTGTCTACAACAAGAAGATAGACAGCCATTAGGTCGACACCATTAGTTTGACAACTCAATATGTCGACATGCTTTTAGGTCGACATACCATTAGGTCGACATGTCATTAGGTCGACGTGCCATTAGGTCGACACCGCCATTAGGTCGACAGTGTCTAGGTCGACAGTCAAAAGGTCGACATGGTTTTTTTCACAGTTTTTTTACCCAAATGTCAACACAATCGACATGGACACAGTTTGAAGTGAACCGCAGCCCCTCGCATCGCTCGCTTCGCTCGCAATGCTTCGGGCATGGTGCCTCGCTGCGCTTGGCAAACTATTATAATCTAACTCCACGCCCTAGTGGATGGTAGGGCATGAAATACCGCCTGTTGGCACATGTCGGCTCAAAAAACAGTGAAAAAAAAACCATGTCGACCTTTTGACTGTCGACCTAGACACTGTCGACCTAATGGCAGTGTCGACCTAATGGCATGTCGACCTAATGACATGTCGACCTAATGGTATGTCGACCTAAAAGCATGTCGACCTATTGAATTGTCGAACTAATGGTGTCGACCTAATGGCTGTCTATCTTCTTGTTGTACACAAATAGTTTGGATACCCACCTGAGAGGCAGGGACCTGACACCCAGCCCCAGAGTGCAGATCTCCCTATGTCCATGCACTGCACTGCAGCAGATTGGGTGAGGTGCCAGGATAGGAAAGAGAAGTATTAATTATTAAATTGCCCCCCTCTAAAAGGACGGTCTAGATCCCCTGGTTCCAAACAAATAACCAATTGGCAATAGAGCAGATTAATCTATCCTGTGTAGTTTTAGGCAGAAGTAAACAACAGTTTTACTTCTAATCCCCCAACTCCAATGATCCTTTTTCAAGTCTATCACTAGATTTTTAATAAATGATGTCTCTTAATTGTGTTTTTTTTTTCTTATCCATGGTGTGATAAACTAAGTTACATTATAATTCATTCATCTTATATAGGGATTCAACTAAAAAACATAGCCAGATTTAAAAGTCTTAAGCTGAGTACACATATATACAATTGTCGGGCCGTTCTTCCGTTCTGGGTCGGACAGCCGTTCAATTGTATATGTGTGTCCGCTGTCCCGTACGAGCAATAAACGGCAAAAAACTGTCTTGACCGTCCATACTCGGTCGGTCGACGGTTCTTTGCTGTTTAATTTTCATCCGACAGGACGGCCCCATATCGGTACAAAAGTGCAGTGTGTACGCACGTTCGACCGATATGCTGCCGTCCTTGCGACTACACTGCCAAAGCTGGAACGCCCATGTGGGCGTTCCATTGCTGCAGCATCTCTGGCAGGGTGACTAAAAAAAAAAACCGGCGTGGGGTCCCCCCCACAGCCGTAACCAGCACCAGGCTGAAAGAGCCGGGGCTGGTATTAAAAAATCAGGAAACCCGACAAATAGGGCTTCACTGATTATTAAAAACCAGCCCCAGGCTCCAGGTCCGGGGCTGGTTCCCGAAATACGGGGGACAAAATGACCAGGGGTCCCCTGTATTTTAAAAACCAGCCCCAGGCCAAACCAGCCAGCAGGGTAATGCCACAGCCGGGGGACACTTATTATATAAGGTCCCGCGGCCAAAGCATTCAGCCCTCTGACCGGTCAGCCTGGCCAGGGGTCCTGGAGGAGTGGGGAACCCCCCAATAAAGGGGTCCCCCCCTCCAGGACTTACCTGACCAGGCTGAAGCCTGGTGCTGTCCCCGGTGGCCCTGTGCGGTGGCCACCGGGCTGATCATTGTGTAAAAAAAATAGAGTAAAAACTATTGTTTTTTCCTGTGGAACTATGAGTCCCAGCAAGCCTTCCCTGCAAGCTGGGACTTGGAGAACCACAAGTCCCAGCCTGCGGGGCATTAAAGGGCCCGCTGGGTCTTGTAGTTCCACAGTAAAAAAAAATAGTTAAATAAATAAATACACACTGACACTTTAGAAAAATAAAAGTTTAATACATACATTACACAAACACACTGATACTTACCTATCTTGATCCCGTAGGTAGGTCCCAGGGTCCGGTCCGGTGGCTTGGTTCCGGGTCTGGTCCGGGTCTGGGGCTTCAGGGCTGAAGAGTCCAGGGTCCTGGATCCGTAGTAATCCAAAGGGGTACCTGGGGAAGGAAATCCTACTCACCTGTCCTCTGGCGTCCACCCCGGCATCTTCACTTCAAGACGCGCTGCTCCCGGCTGCTGGTACCCGCTCTGCTCCGCTGTATACTAGAGACACAGAGATCCTTCTTCCTCAGCGTCTCTGCTCAAAATGATTTCTGGCCAATCAGGAGCCGAGAAAGTCAGCTCCTGATTGGCCAGAAATCATTTTGAGCAGAGACGCAGAGGAAGAAGGATCTCTGCGTCTCTAGTGTATAGCGGAGGCGGAGCGGGTACCACAGCAGCCGGGAGCAGCGCTACTTGCAGAGAAGATGCCGGGGTGGACGCCACAGGAGCAGGTGAGTAGGATTTGCTTCCCCAGGTACCCCTTTGGATTACTATGGATCCAGGACCCTGGACTCTTCAGCCCTGGAGCCCCGGACCCGGACCAATCTGGAACCAAGGCCCCGGAACCAAGCCACCGGACCGGACCCTGGGACCTACTGACGGGCTCAAGATAGGTAAGTATCAGTGTGTTTGTGTAATGTATGTATTAAACTTTTATTTTTCTAAAGTGTCAGTGTGTATTTATTTAACTATTTTTTTTTCTGTGGAACTACAAGTGCCAGCGGGCCCTTTGATGCCCCGCATGCTGGGACTTGTGGTTCTCCAAGTCCCAGCATGCGGGGGAGGCTTGCTGGGACTCATAGTTTCACAGGAAAAACAATAGTTTTTATTCTATTTTTTTTTACACAATGATCAGCCCGGTGGCCACTGCACAGGGCCACCGGGGACAGCACCAGGCTTCAGCCTGGTCAGGTAAGTCCTGGAGGGGGGGGACCCCTTTATTGGGGTGTCCCCACTCCCCAAGGACCCCTGGCCAGGCTGACCGGTCAGAGGGCTGAATGCTTTGGCCGCGGGACCTTATATAATAAGTGTCCCCCGGCTGTGGCATTACCCTGCGGGCTGGTTTGGCCTGGGGCTGGTTCTTAAAATACGGGGGACCCCTGGTCATTTTGTCCCCCGTATTTCGGGAACCAGCCCCGGACCTGGAGCCTGGGGCTGGTTTTAAAAAATCTGCGAAGCCCTATTTGACGGGTTTCCTGATTTTTTAATACCAGCCCCGGCTCTTTCAGCCTGGTGCTGGTTACGGCTGTAGGGGGGACCCCACGCCGTTTTTTTTTAATAGGTAAAAGGGTGACAGCTATAATTATGCCCTAACCCAGCCCATTATGATAATTTTGGTCACATGTGACGTGTCAATAGCCCAAATCGAGACAGTGTGTACGGTGGTACAACCTTTTTCTTGCGACTGTTTGGATGGGAGTACATCAGACGTCGCAAGTAAAATTGTACAGGTGTGTACGCGCGTGTCGGCTGTTGTTTGTGGACGGTCCAACGGGAGTACGGTCGGCCGAACGGTTGCCAGAAATAGGGATTGTATAGATGTGTACCCAGCTTTGGGGAATTTGTTAAAAGGTTTTTGTGCAATACATGTAAAGCTTGTTAAACAGTTAGAAATAATGTGCAGCTAATGGGAAGACTTTAAAGGGTAGATGTATGAAGCAGTGATAAGGGAGGAGAAGTGATAAAGTGACTGGTACTTTATCACCGGCCAATCAGTTCCTAACTGTCCCTTTTTAAACCCAGCCTGTAACTTAACAGTCTTCAGCTGATTGGTCAGAGATAAAGTACCAGGCACTTTATCAATTCTGCTCCCTAATCACTGCTTCATACATCTACCCTTTAAAGTTTTCCCATTAGCTGCACATTATTTCTAACTGTTTAACAAGCTTTACATGTATTGCACAAAAACCTTTTAACAAATTCCCCAATAAAGGGTTTTTATTATCCAGATGGTGACAACTTTTAACCAATTTGTCTCTTGGATTAAGCACTCTTCTGGAAAAAAAAGCTTTGGTCTAATTGGAAGCAATGTACACATAATAGGATCCCATTTCTATATGTGCCAATTAACAAATCATTTCTTAACTATATTCAAAATACAATTGAACCATGTCATAATAGGTTATACCAATTGATTATGCTTACCTCTTCAAATGCTCTTGTTTAGAGTGTATGAAATAAAAATCTCTTCTTAAAATAATCAAATTCAAATGAATGAAGAAGTTTTATTAGTGCATATGGAGCACTAAATATAGTTTCCAAAAAGTTCAATCTTTATACATTCTAGAACAGGGCTGGGCAATAAACAGCCCTCCAGCTGTTGATGAACTACACATCCCAGCATGCTTTGCCTTAGTTTTGCTATTTGTCCATGCTTAAACCGATGAAAGGCATGCTGAGATGTGTACTTCATCAACAGCTGGAGGGCCGCTTATTGTCCAGCCCTGGTTTAGAACAAAAAAATATCATCCATCAGAGCCTATCTGCCATTGACTGTATACACATATCTGTATAAGGAGTAATCTGTGACTATAAATACATCTTATTAGCTGGGGAAGGAAGTGGTTACCTAGGTAACTACAGGTAGGTGCCACCAGGGATGCTTGTGCTAATAGCTGCCACTTGAAAGAGGATTTGTCAACCCAATACCAAGAGAAGAAAAATACACAAAAAGTGGCGCTTGTTTGATGAAAGGGATATAAAATATATATATATATATATATATATATATATATATTATTAACAAAAACAAATTAAAACATAATAATAAATTACACATGCATGAGTAAATTTTGTAAAAGGTACCAAGTTTTGGCTTAAAATTTCTAAAACCACTAATAGGTTTAATAGGACCAGAGGATAGGTGAAGTGTGTGTTCTCACACAGGGGAATCACTGTCCCGTTGTGGTAGGGACCTGTAGATGCACCAATAATACCAGCTGAAAATAAAGTTGGAGCAGTTTGGGCCCGTATGAGGGCTGTATAGTTACCCAACGCCGCTAGAGGTTCTTAATCCTTTCTGAAAGCTTTGCAGCAGTATGTCCTCAAATTGATGCGGCCAAATGGGAATTGGCAGATGGTAATTTGTAATCCAAGCTGGGTTTGTATTGGAAACCAGCAGGAGGCCAATGCTCACAGTTGGTGGGCAGATGTATTTAGCCGGAAATAGTTCCAATTTTTTTTTTTTAAGTATGGTAAGTAGGTGCAGCCAGGTCTCAGTGAATACTTGTAGCCACGGTTCTCTGGTCCAGGGAATGATTCCTAACGCGTTTCGCTGTTTGGAAGTTCAGCTTTTTCAAAGGTATTTACTGCACAGAATAATCCACCCAAATCTAAATCCCTCTGTACCTGTTACATCTGCCCCACCTGCAATGCCCATGGTTTTGTCCATTTGAGAATGAATTTGCCTTTGCGATTGAAAAAGAATAACCCCCTATGTGTGTAAACTGTGCTACAGGTGGCATTATGTGCATAAGCGGCACTAGAGGGGGCATTATGTGTGAAAGGGGCACTACAGGGGACATTATTTGTATAGGCAGCACATGGGGCAGTATGTGTTTAAGTGGCTCTAGTGGGGTTATTATTCTGTACGCAGCACTACAGGGGGCATTATGAGCAAGTGGCACTAAAATGCCATGGTGGGATGGGGGTGTGCAAAATTAATAATTACACCATGGCGTGACCTTGCCAAAGCCGTGTTGCCGGGGGCAGGGCCAGTCAACAGCTGATGGAGTGCTCAGCGGCGCTGCCTGGCCCCAGGAAATGCAGTGTGTGTGTGGGGGGGGGGGGTGGTTTTAGGGAGCGCTCCCCACTGGGAAAGTTTTTGTGGGAACGCTCCCTAAAAAAAACACTACTAAAGGGGTTAAAGTGCATGGCATAATGTGCAATGGTCATTAAGCCATGTCCAGCATAATAAGTAATGGACATTACAGGGGAAATTTACTAAAGGAAATTTGTAAAAAAAATAGGTGTATTTGTATCCAGAAATACACTTATTTTTGGCATTTACTATCCCGAAAATACGGCAATTCGTATTCATATTGATGTGCTATCAATACGAATACGAATTGCCGTATTTTCGGGATAGTAAATGCCAAAAATAAGTGTATTTCTGGATACAAATACACCTAACTTTTGCAAATTTCCTTTAGTAAATTTCCCCCTACATGTGTTGCATAATGTGTAATAGGCATTTCAGTTTGTGAGGCTTAATGTTTAAAGTAAATGACTGGGATGGGGGCGGGGGGGGCATACGTACCCTTGCTTCAGACATCTTGTCACCTACTGTAGCTACATCTCTGATTATAACATGTCACAGATGTAATGATTTGTGAACCAGGATCAGGCTGAGTGTCAGGGATATGGCCAGGCTCGGACTGGCCTGGGGGGGAACCGGGGGATTCCCCGGTGGGCCCCTGTCATTTGAGACCCCGCCCACTTTTACAGTGGGGCGGGGCCTAACGCTTCCTATGCCGCCGGGTAGTCAATAGCTAGTGGATGACTTACCCGGCGGCGGGGCAGGCAGCTGGAGGCGGAGGGTGGGGGGCGTGCAGCTGGAGGCGGAGGGTGGGGGGCGTGCAGATGGAGGCGGCGGGGCGGGCAGCTGGAGGTGGAGGGTGCGGGCAGTGAGACGTGCTGCTGCCAAGTAAAATTCATGTCTCACGCTGGACCGCTAGCCAATGGGCGCTTGCGGTCCAGCAGCCAATCAACTGGTGGCTGCTGGACCGCGAGCGCCTATTGGCTAGCGGTCCAGCGGGAGATGTGAATTTTACATAGCAGCAGCACGTCTCTCCCTGTCAGTCTCTCCCAGACACAGCGGGGAGCGGGGGACTCAGGGGCCGGGCCCAGCACGCAGCACAGGCAGGGGGAGAGGTGAAGTGAGCAGCTAACCGGCGGCTGGCTCACCCACCCACCCTGCTGCAAGCTGCACCCACCCACCCTGCTGCAAGCTGCACCCACCCTGCTCCAAGCTGCACCCACCCACCTACCCACCCTGCACCCATCCACCTACCCACCCTGCTGCACCTACCCACCCTGCACCCACCCACCTATCCACCCTGCACCCATCCACCCTGCACCTACCCACCCTGCTGCACCTACCCACCCTGCACACATCCACCTACCCACCCTGCACCCACCCAACTACCCACCCTGCACCTACCCACCCTGCTGCACCCACCTACCCACCCTGCACCCACCCACCCTGCTGCACCCACCCACCCTGCACCAAGCTGCACCCACCCACACTGCACCCACCCACCCTGCTCCAAGCTGCACCCACCTACCCACCCTGCTCCAAGCTGCACCCACCCACCCTGCACCAAGCTGCACCCACCCAGCACCCACCCACCTACCCACCCTGCTGCAACCCACCCTGCTGCACCCACCCTGCTGCACATGACTGCAACCCACCCACCCTGCTGCACCCTCCATCCCTGCTGCACACTACCGCTCCCTCCATGCTGCACACTACCGCTCCCACCCTCCCTCCCTGTTGTACACCACCACCGCTACCACCCTCCCTCTCTGTTGCACACCACCACTGCTCCCACCCTCCCTCCCTGTTGCACATCACCACCGCTCCCACCCTCCCTCCCTGCTGCACACACCACCGCTCCCACCCTCCCTCCCTGCTGCACACCATCCTCCCTCCCTGCTGCACACCACCAGCGGTGCGCTGAATTGAAAATACCGTCCGGGAGCAGGCCGCTGCACAGTTCTGTCCACCTTGGCAACAAGCAAATTCAGACCCCCTTGGCATCGAGCATGAAGCCCCTGGCATTGAGCATGTAGGTAAGTGGCACTTATGTGTCAAATGTGTAATGGGCGTTGCGGTGTGTTATATAGTATGTCATGGGCATTGCAGAGTGTTATATAGTATGTCATGGGCATTGCAGTGTGTTATATAGTATGTCATGGGCATTGCAGTGTGTTATATAGTATGTCATGGGCATTGCGGAGTGTTATATATAATGTCATGGGCATTGCGGAGTGTTATATATAATGTCATGGGCAGGGGCGCTGGAACGTTTTTAGGTTGGTGGGGGCAAGATATAATCTCATTTTGGCGCCCCCTAAATTGCTATATGTTACCCCCGGGCACTATACACACTGGCAGCGGCATATACACGTGGGCATTATACACCGGGCAGCGGCATATATGCATGGGCATTATACACAGGGCAGCTGCATATATGCGTGGGCATTATACACAAGGCAGCGGCATATATGCTTGGGCATTATACACAAGGCAGCGGCATTTACGCATGGGCATTATACACAGGGCAGCGGCATTTACGCATGGGCATTATACACAGGGCAGCGGCATATACACGTGGGCATTATACACCGGGTAGCGGCATATATGCATGGGCATTATACACAGGGCAGCGGCATATATGCGTGGGCATTATACACAAGGCAGCGGCATATATGCGTGGGTATTATACACAAGGCAGTGGCATTTACGCATGGGCATTATACACAGGGCAGCGGCATATACACGTGGGCATTATACACCGGGCAGCGGCATATATGCATGGGCATTATACACAGGGCAGCGGCATATATGCGTGGGCATTATACACAAGGCAGCGGCATATATGCATGGGCATTATACACAGGGCAGCAGCATATATGCGTGGGCATTATACACAAGGCAGCGGCATTTACGCATGGGCATTATACACAGGGCAGCGGCATTTACGCATGGGCATTATACACAGGGCAGCGGCATATACACGTGGGCATTATACACAAAGCAGCGGCATATATGCGTGGGCATTATACACAAGGCAGCCTAGCCGCCTCTCAGTGCGTGGCCGGCGGTGCTAATACTCGGGGAGGTCAGCGGGGGTCACAGACCTCTCCGCGCTCCCTCTGTCACCTGGCTGCGGCAGTCCCCGGCGCCGCGTCTCCTCACGCTGCTGGAGGTCGGCGGGGGTCACGCTGACGTCCCCACTCTGCCGCTCAGCCTCCCTCTCTCCGTCCCCGCTCTGCCATTAACCCCTTCTCTCCTGGGGCTTACATAGGCGGACGGGCGGGGGCTGGATCAAGATTAATCAGCCGCCAACTTGCACAGCTGGTTTAGCGCCTCAGTAATTTTGGGGGGGGGGGGCAAGCTGCCCCCTCGCCCCCCCCGTTCCGGCGCCACTGGTCATGGGCATTGCGGTGTGTTATTTAGTATGTCATGGGCATTGCGGTGTGTTATTTAGTATGTCATGGGCATTGCGGTGTGTTATTTAGTATGTCATGGGCATTGCGGAGTGTTATATAGTATGTCATGGGCATTGCGGAGTGTTATATAGTATGTCATGGGCATCGTGTGCGACATATTGTGCAATTGTCATCACAGTGTGCGGCGTAATATGTAATTGACATCACAGTGCGTGGCGTAATGTGTAATTGTCATCACAGTGTGCGGCGTAATGTGTAATTGGTATCAGGGATAAACAGTGTATAATGATTTAAGTAGCATGTCATTGTTTGGTCTTTATCTGTGAGGCGTACTAAGTCACTGTGTGGCCTTCAGCCCGCCAACTTAAGTGCAGGAATTATGCCAAACCCCCTTTTTTGGCGCGCCTGCGGCGCAAGCAATTTCTTCACTACCATGTTATGTGTTTGGGGGGGTGGGGCGGCATTTTTATTTCTTCGCCGTGGGAACTGAATTGTCTAGAAACGGCCCTGGACCTATGTGCTGTATTATATGTGGGGGGACCTACATGCTCTACTATCATCTGTGTGTGGAGGACCGATGTGCTGTAATATCTAGGGGGGCTATTTGCTGTATTATTATCTGTGGGACCTATGTGCTTTATTATCAGGGTGGGGGATTTACGGATCAGATGTTACACACCTGCGATTTTGGCCCGATTTTGCCTGATTATTGTCCCAAAGTGCCGAAATCGGATGAAATTGGCCCAAAATCGCATAGTGTATAGCCACTCCTCTCTGGTCAGGTGGCCACACCCCTTCAAAAAAGGCACGCCCCTTGGTGGGCCCCTGTGAGTGCATTTCCCTGGTGGGCCCTTCATGCCCCAGTTTCGACACTGGATATGGCTTAATATAGTTCTTTCACATGAATGTAATATTGCACATTAAATACATAGACAATGTAGTTAAAGAACTTGATGAAGAAACACTTACAATAAAGATCTGGGCCTTGGAATATAGCCCAATCTGCAAAGCTAGATGCCGGGGCTGTTTTGTAGAGCCAGCTACACAGAATACATAAGTCTAAATGCTGGAGTGAGAAGCAATACTGGGGCACGATGCTTGGCCAGCTGCACAGGAGATATAGGCTTAGATGCTGGGGTGTGTGGTGCCATACCAGCTGCACGGGAGACACAGGATTAGATGCTGGTTGTAGAGTATTACCAGCAATTCAGGATACATAGGCATGGGCGCTGCATTCAGCAGAATAGATCACAGGGGGGGGCTGCTGCTGGACATGATGCTGGCACCCTCCTCCCCCAATACTCCCCCCCCCCCTTTCCACTCACTCTCTGCTCCCAGTCCCACACGCCATGCATGGTTGCAATGCCTGTACAATGCAGACGATAGGCTCCGGGACTGGTGCATGCGCAGTATTAATGGCGGTACTGCACATGCTCATACCTCGGCTTTTATGGGCTGCTTCAGCTGCAGCCCATAGAAGCCAAATTGGGCTGCAAGGCATAGATAGGCTACAGAAAAACCTCCCAATGGGGCTGCCTGTTATTTCGGTGACTGACAGGTAGGACTTCCAACAGTGGGGAGGACTACTGCAGGCCTGCAACCCATAGGAAAAAACTGCCACTGCGTGTAACCATCAATTGTAAACCAATTGATGGATTAATCTATTGATGGTACACTTGGGAATTTGCAAATAAGAAAGGTAGTTGGCACATGCTCCGCAACTGATCTTGTGACAAACATCACAATCATTGGTATGAAGAAAGCATTGGTGGAAACCATTGACGTTGTGGAATCAACCGAAAAACTATCGCAATAGGGCTAACTGCATTAAAGGCTGAGAACCATAAGTTACCAATTGGCATATCTACTAATCAGTGGTTCCCAACCTGGGGTACTAGTACCCCTGGGGGTACTCTGCAGACCAGTTGGGGGTACTTGAAATTAATATTGGTAATGGCAGAAGATGAAAAAAAGTATTTTGATGGCAGAAGAAGACGTCCTATTGCTATGGAGAAGAACCATGTTGTGTCACTTATGGTTCTGTCTTCAGCGTCATCAGCATCTCATTGTGCTTTTGCCTGACCAGCAATCCAATGGGAGCTACCCATGCTGCCCTCAGACATCAGCGATCATCTGCCCCGTGCTGACACGGGTAGAAGAAGCAGCGCCATTAATCCTACAGGTGTTAGTCGGAACCCTGGAGACAATACACAACCAGCGGCCAGACATGGAAGCGCACGATTCCTGTCCGCTACTTCTTAATATAAGGACATGCATAAGGATACGCATACCGCTGACTTCCACTCCACTCATAAGTACTGTCTATATTTTAAATTGAGAGGAGGAGGTACTCATCAATGAAAAGCCTAATGAAGGGGTACGGGAGAGAAAAAAGGTTGGGAACCACTGTACTAGATAGTATCTAGTCAGTTTTGCATATGGTAGTGTAAGCCAAAAAAATACGCAGGACCAAGAGCAGAGACTCATGCCCAGATTGTTCAGTACCTGTCACCAAAATCAGTCATTCTAGTATTCCAGTCAATTAACCACCCATTGCACTGTATATTGGACTGGATAAGTGTTCAGTCAGTGTTCAGGGCAGGACAAGAATTATTTGTTTGCTGCCTTGAACTCGACTGCAAGAGAGAAAGCTGAGCTGCTATTCGTCTCCTGGCCAAGCAAGTGTCCTTCAGTAATAAAACTGCAGCTTCATGACTGACACATTATTAGGTATCTCTGAGTGTTTACACATTTGTGTCATAATGTGTTAATGTACAATACAGAGTCTATTACATAAATTTTCCCCCATGTGAAATTAAACTTAAAAATAAAAATGTATTGAAAAACAAGACTTGACCTTTAGACAATGTTATCCTTGGCACATTGTTGAGTGTTCTGTGTTACGTTTTGTCTTTACCCTGCTAAAATGATTTGAACTGTGGGCCTTATTCTAGTTCACTCTTTCAGACAAAATCCTTCTTAGATGGACAAAAACATGTGCACTGCAGGTTGGGCAGATATTACTTGTGCAGAGAGAATTAGATTTGGGTGCGGTTTTACTTCAAAGTGAGATCTATGTTGCAGTGTAAAAATAAAGCAGCCCGTATTTACCCTGCACAGAAACAAAATAACTCACCCAAAACTAATTCTCTCTGCACATTTTACATCTGCCCCCCCCCTGCAGTGCACATGGTTTTGTCCATCTAAGAAGGATTTTGTGAGAGAGAGTAAACTAGAATAAGGCCCTGTGTTTTTTTTTTTTTTTGCATTTTACACTCATTCACATACAAGAGTACTACTCAAACTACTTTTCTGGCCATGTGTGAATGTGATCTCAGCAAACGTGACGAGAGCAGTGCCTGATTAATCAATAGGTTTATTAAGCTGCAGCCTAGGGTCCAGGACTTTGGGGAATACATTGCAGATGACAGCAGAGAAATAAAATGAAGGCCTAATTTATTCCCTGCTTGTTAGCTATCATCCGACCCAATGTACTGTGGGGGGTAACGTTCTTAAGGTGACTGATAGATGGCTGTGCCATTTTAACTGATGGAGCCATTACTTTATGTACTTTATGAATTGTGGAATAAGAATTCCATGCTAAAGTATAAGGAGTTGAAAGCTGAAAGACAAACGAACGGTTCGCAAATCAATCAAATCATAGTCATGGTTTTAACAATTGTTAGATAGACCGAATGTCACAACATTATTCGTGACAAATTGGCTTAGCAAGTGCCACCTGGTACCTGGTTTGATAAGTCTTTACTACTACACTATAAAGCTTCTTAAGGTGCCCACACACATGGTGCGATTTTTGAATGCGATTTGAACTTTTTAGCACGGACTGGAGGGTTTTTTGAAGCCTCTGCGACTGACCTGAATGAACTAGCGCAGACGTTGTGACATTCTACGTCAGTTTCTGCAAGGATCTGTGTGTACCATCCAAAACCGTTCAATCCTTTAATAACAATAAGCCATGGTTCGGCAGTCAGCTTAGGAAGCTCCACTGGGCCAAGGAGGGGGCCTACAGTGGTGGGGGTAGGGCACAGTACAAAGAGGCCAAAAAAGAGCTACGCCAGCAAGCTGACAAAGCATCTCTCAACCAACGACCCTGCAGCAGTCTGGCAAAGCATGCAAGCTATTACCAGCTACAAGAAAGCCCAAAGCCCAACTCCAATGCTAAAGGAACTTGTTGAGCAGCTGACTGAGTTTTACTGCAGAATCAAAAAAGGAGCCCCACCACCATTGTAAGGTGGCTCCACCATCACACCACCCTGACCGACACTCCGAGGTCTTGCAGGTGGACCAGGAGGAGGTAGATACTTTGTTCAAATGGGTCAGACTTAGGAAGGCTGCGGGTCCTGATGGAGTGTCGCCATCTACCCTTAAGACCTGTGCAATGCAGCTTGCATCCATCTTCACTTAACACCTCACTCGAAACAAGTAGGTTGCCCGCCTGCTTCAAATGCTCAGTTATTATTCCGGCTCCCAAGAAGTTGGCTGTGTAGGATCTAAATGACTACAGGCCAATCACACTAACATCAGTGGTCATGAAGGCATTCGGAAGACTGGTACTGAACCATCTGAGGGAAGTGACCAACACCCATCTAGACCCCCTGCAGTTTGCCTACTGAGCAAACAGAAGCGTTGAGAATGCAGTTAACCTAAGGCTGCATTATATCCTGGAACACCTGGGTCATCCAGGCACCTATGCGAGGGTCCTATTCATTGACTTCAGCTTGGCATTTAACACAATTGCCCCCACTATCCTACAGCCAAAACATCTCTCCCTAGGAGTTCCAGAATCTACCTGCTCATGGATTGGGGACTTCCTGATGACATGGAAACAGGTGGTGAAAGCCAGAGCCTTCACATCTGCCATACGTACGATCAGCACTGGTTCTACCCAGGGATGTGTCCTTTCCCCCCCTGCTCTTCTCCCTCTACACTAACGACTGCATCTTAAGTGACCAGTCAGTAAAAATCATAAAATTTGCTGATGACACCACCAAAATCGGCCTAATCAAGGAGGCAGATGAGTCTGCATACAGACGGGAAGTGGGCAGGCTTTCACAGTCGTGCGGCAGAAACAACTTGGACCTAAACCCCATCAAAACAGTCGAGATGGTAGTAGACTTCAGGAGAAAACCAAATGTCAAGGTCCCAATAGCATTTTCCAAAAGAGTGGTGTCATGGATAGAGACCTTCAAATTCCTTGGGACAAAAATCTCTAGCAACCTCAGATGGGAGCCCAACATAACTTCCACTGTCAAAAAGGCCCAACAGCGGCTGCTCTTCCTGAGGCAACTGAAACATTTCAACATTCCACAGGAGCTGCTGCAGCTCTTTTACACTGCTATCATGGAGACCGTTCTATGCTCCTCTATTACAATCTGGTATGGAGAGGCCAATGAATCTGACAAATGAAGCCTGCAAAGAGTGGTGAGGACAGCAGAGAAGATTGTTGGGGTGGACCTCCCCCTGTAAGGGAACAATACTAAGTAGGGTCAAGAAGCGAGCTGGGAAGATCCATAACTTTTTTTCATATTCTCCCACGCTTCAGGTCCATCCCTGCCAAGTCATCAAGAACCACAAAAAGCTTCTTCCCGATAGCTATTCAGCTATTGAACAATACACTATAAGATACTGCTAATCTAAACACCTAACTGCTCTGTCTAACCTTGCAAATCATAACATGTGAATTGTCATTTGTATGCGCAACTGATGCAATATATGTATGTCCTGTTATCCCTCTTGTACCATGCTTGAAGCTGCACTGTATCCACAAAAAATTCTTAGTATACGAGAGTATACTGTACATGGCCAATAAAGTGATTCTGATATATAAAAAAATGTATACATGTGTAAAATAGGAATGCAATTTTAATACAGGAGAGAGTTTTAATGACTTGTGCAAGTATAGGATCAAGAGGAGAGGTAGTCAAGTTTAGAGTTGCCAGCAGTTGCATTTTATTAATCATTGTAAGCACTTTATGTGACTGAATATGTTGGAAAACAATCACAGAGGAAAAGACTATGGCACCCAAATGTGGACCTCCTACAAGAGGAGACTGTAAAACAATAGATTAGGGATTTTTTTCAGGATCAGGTATCCTTAATGGATGTCTGCAACAACAAGACTCAGTAGTTGGAGATGGCTAAAAAGCAGATTATCCAGTTCTTTCAGTCCTATTACAGAAAATGCAACATTATAAGGATATTGACCAACTAGCACATTAGAAAGCTGTGCATATTGGCCTAATTATAGGGAAATCGTGGTTAAATGTCCAGCTTGAACATTTTATTAGAGACTATTTTTTTTTAATTCTTTATTATTTTTCTTTGTTTTCTCTCTCCTTTCATACATCATTATCATTTTTACATTTAGACATATATTATCATGGCAATTACAGTTACATTATTATAGTTACTTATTTTCGGAGAGTCATCATATTTAAATTAAATTTCATATGCATGTCTCTTTTCTTCTCATGGTATCAAATAATATCATACATATTTTCCATAAATATCAGGAGATGCAGTCATATTGGGTCGGATTCATTTACTCATTTCTGTTACGTTATTTGGGTGCGGGGTTAAAGTGCATTATATTAGCTTCTCATCCTTTACCTCCTCCCCCCCCCCTCCTTTAATTATAGCTTGTGTTTTTTTACATTTAAAATGTCTATATTCCCCCCTCCCCCTTTCCTCCCCTTTTCCCCTATATATAGTGTTGTGTGTGTATTTCTTTTTGGATCCTTATGTGATAAGTTTTAAATAATTGTGTTTTGTGTTTAATAACTTTGTGTTCTTGTATTATTTTACTGTGTATTGCAGTGGTTCCCAAACTGTGCGCCGTGGCTCCCTGGGGTGCCTTGGGACACATGCAGGGGTGCCCTGGGTTTGTGGTCCAGGACTAACTCAAATTATTAATGGTTAATTATTTATGAGCAAAATCAGTGCTGGTGGCTGCCATTAATAAAATGTGTACAAACAGTAGCAAATCCTGTCCTTTACCACATACCTGATCTTAAGAATCGCATATAAACCCAATCTAATTAAAATAAGTTTGGCCTAGGGGTGCCGTGAAAAAAATGATTTTACTCTAGGGTGCCGTGATTAAAAAAAGATTGGGAACCCCTAGTGTATTGTGTTGTGTATTTTATATTTGGATCCTTGTGTGATATATTATAAAAACTTATGTTTTGTGTTTCATGGGTTTGTGTTCTAATAGTATTTTACTGTGTAGTGTGTTTATTGTCCTACATATCTTGTGTAAGTGGGAAGATAAGAAAAAAAAAAGACACAATTAACTCCCCCCAACCTCCGCCCCCTTTTATCTCCTTCCCATATTTTGCATCTCCTGTTACAGTATTTTCACATTTGCCTTTTCTCACTTCCTCTTCTCATCTCTTCTACTCTTCCTTTCCTCATCTCTTCTTCCCTTCCTCTCCATTCCAATATCATGTTATATATGCCCACAAAATCCATATGTTTCCATATGGACAACACACCACTATCTTCTACATATAACAAGACAAAAAAACAATATCTCAAACTTTTTCCCTTACATTCATGTATGGCCTTATTCTTTAGGTTAAAGTATTATTAATCATTCACCGGTCTCCCTATTTGATTATTTTCAGTGTTTGCTTTGTATCTCTCCCCTTTAACTCATTTCTATAGTAAATTTATACTATCATACCAATATCACAACATTAATATTAATTCTCTGTCCATATTATTTCTTTTATATTCTATTTTCACTGTCTATTGTAATGTATTCCATCTATCCCATTTCTTATGGTAGGTAGCAATTGCTCCTCTAGTTTTATATGTAAATTTCTCATGTCGAGAGGTCTCATTCACTAGCGCTCTCCAGTGGCTAATATTAGGTACCTCTGTTGCTAACCATTTTCTTGCAATCAAAACCTTTGCCATTGTAGTAAGGCATAGTACATAATGATATATTATAACTGAATGCGTCTCTCCTAGATCTAATCCAAATAGATATATTTGTGGTGATATTATTTCTGGGAGAGTAGGTTCAGTTTTTATAATGTCCCTCCATACATATTTCCAGAATTTAAATATCTGTGGACAGCTCCATATTAAGTGCCAGAAATCCGCATCCTCTGCTCCACATTTAGGACAAACTGTGTTGGAGCGTAAGTGAGCCTGGTATAAAGACACTGGTGAGTGATATACTCTATGCATTACATATAAATATATTTGCTGATATCTTATACATGGGGTTGTCAGCCATGTTTTCCCTAATATTTGTATCCACTGTCCCTCAGTTATGCTTCCCAAATTTTGTACCCATTTGTTTTTTAGGCGGACAAATATTTGCGGGTTTATATAACTGTTCAGCATGGCATATACTGTTGATATCTGTTTACTTTTTCTGAGCTTGTATACCAATATCTTTATGGGTGATCTATAAATATCCAAAGTTAATTCCCCAAATTGTGTACTTATCCCATGTCTCAATTGTAAATATCTAAAAAACATTACATTTGGTACATTATACTCTCTTCTAATTTGTTCAAATGTTTTAAATGTCCCATCTTCATATATCTGTTTTATTGTATTATTAGAGACTATTGGTATCCTGTATGTATGCGAGTATTACTGTACCTCACACTGGATCATTTTCTCAATTTTAACAATTCTTTAAACTAAAAGTTTAAACAATTAATGCGAAAGGAATCCAGAGACCTTGTAAAACTTTAAACATAGCACCAGCAAAATGTAACAAGCTTCAAAAAGTGATAAAATGAAGAGGTTCAGAAGTCCCCTGAAAAGTCTGAGCCAAATTGCATTTGAAGTGTTAAAAGGCATACAAGGGCCCTTATTCTGGTCGGTGCGGATATATCCGCGTGCGTTCGGGCCGCCAATGTTTTGTGTCTGCGCATGTGCAGAGGCGTCTCTGCGCATGTGCGAGCGGGGCGTACGGCCAAATCCCGCATTATATGTGAACACTCCGAACAGGGGGTGGAGAGGGGCGTGAAAGGCTATTTGTGGTCATTACCATATGCATACGCCCCGCGTTTCATGGGCGTTCCCATGCAAACACTGGGCGTACATATGGTAATGCGGCCGTGACGCACGTGTAGAAGGAGGACATATGACATCGCCGGATGTCAGCTGCCCGCCCAGATCCCTGCTTTTGCACGGAAAAATGTACGTGTGGTCTGAGGTTGCGGGAGCTTGTGGAGCACTCGGTCCTGCATTCGATGGTCTGCGACCATCGAATGATGGGGGAGGTTCCCTTAGATGGAGGAGGCGTATTCCGTGTAAAATACACGTGCGGTCCGTTCAGCCAGCTTCTTACCGCGTACGGACGGAGTTGGCGATCCGTATGGAAGGCGGGGTTTCGCACGCACGGTCCTGGCCGCATAATCGGATCCGGCCGCACCGACCAGAATAAGGCCCAATATGCCATTACATTGAGTTCTAGAAAAGGTATAACATTATAATGTCTGACGTCAGCTGACTTTTTCTGGGCCGCTAAAATCAGATCCCATTACATTCCGGCTACAAACTTTTTCACATTTTTACAATTGTTTTATTTGAACTTATACAGCCAGAAATTACATTTCAATAACATATGATTGAGATTTCATAATACCCTGATATTGTGTGAGAGATGAGTTAAAGTACCAATCAATAGCTCTTTTCACTAAAGTACACTAGTGAACAAAGCTGTCCTTTGCGTTATTAATCGCATATGTTAGTGCATATTTATTTTATTTATTATTAACAGTTTCTCATATAGCGCACGCATATTCCGCAGCGCTTTACAGAGAATATTTGAACATTCACATCAGTCCCTGCCCCAGTGGAGCTTACAATCTATATTCCCTACCACATGTACACGCACACACAGACATTCTAGGGTTAATTTATTGGGAGCCAATTAGCCTACCAGTATATTTTTGGATTGTGGGAAGAAACCGGAGTACCCGGAGGAAACCCACGCAAGCACGGAAGAATATACAAACTCCGCACAGTTAGGGTCATGGGGTGAATTGAACCCATGACCTCAATGCTTTGAGGCAGTAATGCTAACCATTACACTATCCGTGCTGCCCCAATAATTATGTATGTGAAGCCTGGTGATGTTTGGCGGGATGCAACGATGCATCCTGCCCTGTGTTTGAAAAATGGCTGAAACTGATTGATTGGTACTTTATCTTTCTCCAAATTTTGATCAGTCTACCTCAGTATATCTTTTTTTTTCATATTGTTTGCTTCCATCCCAGGACACATGGCATAGACATAGAGTAATAGATTGTGCACTCCCGTTCGCTCTCTTTGGTGTGCAGGTCTCCATCTGCCTGTTTGTTTTCTCTCATGTGTCCATCTCCTGCTAGGAAAGATGCACAGACTGACTGTGACAAATTGGTAACCACTGTTGGAGTTTACAGTAATGGGACAGATTGCCAATGATTCACTGTTGAAGACAGGCTAAATCACACAACATGGAGTGATGTCTTAGGGTTGTTATTTATACTATTTGGGCAATAAATGACCAGTGGAAGTAAAAAAAACAATATGCTTTGCGTCAAAAATCAACTATCTCTGAAACATTTACGTACTGCCAGGTTGGGGGTCCATGATGCAAATTGTGTCATGAAGCTCCCACTACAGCAAACACAAGGATCTGATCCAGAGTGTAAATGCCACCATAAACTAGGCAATTTACCTGCATTTTGGGCTCCTGTGTGTATATTCAAACAAAGAAAAAACAGAAGTGCAGCACTAATAGATTTTAAAATGAATTGGATGATCTTTACATTCATATATTTTAATGAGCAATAATTCAAAATTACACAATTAGGTATAAGACCATATTGAACCAATGACCTCAGCGCTGTGAAGCAGTGATGCTAACCATTACACCATCCATGATGCCCTCACCTCAATAATCAGATCACATGACCAAACAATCTGAGCTTGATCATCCAACTAATTCAATGAAGTAATACTTGAATAGAATAGGAGGCAGAGGCAATTGGAATTACAAACATGCACAAACCATAAAAATTAAATAATTCATATTTATTTAGTGGATGGTTTAAGGTAATTAAAATGTCAATTTCTGGGATTGCAGTGATTAACACATATCATTGGTGGCAGGGGCAGCCAAAACTTCCAATTTCTTTTCAGCCTTATCTCCCATTGTGTCTCATCCGCCTCTTTCCCCCATGTTCCTGCATCTCCAGCATCACATGTTTCTCCAAGTCTAGCCAGCCCCCTTCTGTACCACCAGACTCATAGTGTCTCTCCAGCCATCCTCCCTCTGTCTCTCTGGTACCTGGGTGTCTTCCCAAACAGAGGTATTGTGAGGGTGCCATTGGTACACGCTATGCCTTTGTTCCCAACTCCAGCCACTTCTGCTCATTTTCTCTCCAGCTTCAGACAGCCCCCTTCTATTTATCCCGGTGCCTATCTACCTCCAGCCTCCTTCTGTCTCTCCAACCTCCCAGTGCCTCTTTAGCTCCAGACAGCTCTTTCTGCCCCACAATGTCTCTCCAGCTACAGGCAGCCCTCACATCCTAGGGCCGTATCCCACATTCTTCTGTGTCCTCTAGTTGCTTCTCTTTGCAAATAAAATGGTCTTCCTTTCAGCTGTGTGGCAATGGCTTAGCATCACATGCTCATGACATCACACTCTCCATGTTGCAGTACACAATAAAACTTTATTGCACCAGCTGATGGTGGTGTAAAAAAAATCAAAAGACAGCGACTTCCCATACTTCATATATAGCTCTTCCATTAGTCGCTACCTGCATCACTGCATGAGCACAGGAAGCAAATATGGATGGATTTATCTGTGGGCAGTCTCCAGGATCTGTATCCACCAGCGGCATGCGGTGGGGTGAGGCAGGTGAGACACAGCCTTTTTTTGTCATACTAACATATATGCCAGAGTTTTGAATTTATAAAGTATGTCAATAATACAAAAAATATATTAAAAAAAAATCTTATTTTTATTATTCTAATCATTTTTATAGTCAAAACACTGGAGTAAAAAGCTTATGGCAGGTGAGGCAGGTCCTCACCTGGCTACATTTTTTTGCAAAAAACTCATGTGTATAATGCTGGCATGTACCCCTGGGCTCATATATTGTGTGCAAATCTGGCTCTGGTAGTTGCCAGGGACTCCGCACCCATTTAACTCACCGCACGTCCTTGGTATCCACTGTACCCTTCTGTCATCAAGCCTGCTCTTTAGTACCATCCTGACAGTGGGCACCTGGAGCCCAATGCCACTATTGCCTCTGGGAGTTCCATCACTCCCTTAAGTCCCACCCACTTTGTTAGTTCCCAATTGACCCCCAGATCTACTATAAGCTATCAAGGCGTGCGTGAACCTGGTCTTTCACTTACTGTGTCCAGCAGCACTAGTCTCCAGGATCTGCAGACGGTCCACTGCGAGTGGATGATCACCAGCATCCACTACAGTAACTCAGTCTTGTTCCAATTGTTCCCTCTATGGTGGCTGGCTTCCTCCTCAGGTAATCATTTTTGCTCTTTTGTATAATGTAATGACCAGGCGCCCCGAAACATGACCTCATATTTGGAACCAAATTTCTATATCCACATATAAAAGGAAGTTCATCTACACTCTCCTGTGTCAGAGTATAGACTTTCAACACATACTCCAGCATTATAACCCCAGTGCTTCCTTGTGAAATTTTGTTATCATTTCCTGCAACTGCCACTGGCAAGGAAGCCCAGGAACAGAGCATTGTGGTGGGTCATGTTGAAAGGTATGGTTTGGGTTCGTAATTGTGTGCACAGAAATGTTAGACCATGGTCCTCTATTTTGGGTATTAGCCAATCCCAATGTATGGCTGAATCTACAATTTCCATCCTTTAGTGTGCAACAGAAGCAAGGCAACAGAACAAAGTAAGCATGTGCAACATTAATGCAGTAATCATACAGAAAGCATTTTTGTTAAACATTTAACCAACCTAATTGAAGGGGCTTTCCTAATTTTACTAACCTATTAAGGAATAAGGAATATGTCATACACACTACACCACTAAACCAAAGGTTTGTCCTGGTCATCTACCAGGACAAAAACGAAATCATTTCTATGCATTTTCGGGCATTTTATTTTATTTGATTTCTAGATAACAATAATATGAATATATTCTTTTATTTTGTGCTTTTGTGTTTGAAGTTACATTACATATTCTGACATTACGCTGACTGCACTGTCTGTATCCTCGGCAGGTCATGATTTTCCCCTGTTTAACTGAACTGAAAACTCACAAGAGTTCACACAGGCAAATCTTTGGAAGATGAATGCATGATGGAATAAATAAATGGGTACAGAGTAATGGCCCATTCTACATTACCCAATGCAAGAGAGTTCAGACAATACATACCACATGCTGCTTTTGTTAAAGTGTTTCTGCGTAAATGAGGAAGCATCTGAACAACAATGAACTACAGAAGTCGGAGGCTGCTTATAAAGAGAGTCTGTAATATTATATCTATGTAGAAATACTGGTAACAATTATTGTACATTAAAATTCCTCTAAATTTGCAAATCACAGGAGGATCATTTCCAAAAAATAAATAAATCAGACTGGGAATACAGTGTATGATCTTTGCACCAGCCTTATTCAAAGCACTGAACTGCACATTATGCGTGTGGCTCCCAAACTGGGTGCTGGGGCTCCCCCAGGAGTCTTTGTAGGGGTGCCTCGGGCCCAGATTTATCTCAAAATTATTTAAGGTCAATGTGATAGGCAAAGCCAATGCTTTTGGCTTCCCATCATAAACTATGTGGACAAATAATTGCATCCTGTCCTTTGCCATATAAGTGAACCTAAGGTTGACATAAAAACTATTAACGTATAAAACTTTGGAGTGATAAAGTGAAGTTGACCAATCAACTTTTTTTAAGTGCCATTATTATAGCACAGTCTTTAAAATGACAGAAGCTGATTTGTTGCTTTGGACAACTATTCTGATTTATTTATCTCAAAGGCAGGATGCATTCCCCCCAGTGGGAGATGTCTTATGGCTTTTAAAGAGTGGTGAATACAAAATTTCTGATAGCAAATACTAAGCTCCTACCTATATTTAAGAATGTACTTGACAAATGCTAGCTGCAAACTGGTCGGTTACTTTATTCTTCAAAAGGTGGATTAACAACACATTGGGCAATGACCAAATTGAGGGGTTATTTGCCCAACACATTGGGCAAATAACTCCTCAATCTGTGTCTTGTAAATGAAGCTACCCTAAATTAAAGCATTTTTGTGAGTCTCTGCACTGTGGGCTGCCCGGTATTGGCTCTCCCCACCATCAGCGCTGTGCATCTCCCTGCTAGCTGCATTGCTGGCTTCCGGTGTACTAAACAACCAGGATGCCAGGTCACCTCTGCATCCATGGTTGACTAGCTACATAAATGCAAGTGCTACCTGTCTGCAGTTGGATCTCCTGTGATTGGAAGGACTCTCTTTTAAATTCACTTGCATGCTCTCTGGTCCTGGATTTGTCATGGATACACTGTCCACCTGTTTCTTGTTTTGGAATATTCTCTGCCTTGACTGCTGAATAGTTGGTCATTATTCTCCCAGCTCATCGATATCATTATTCAGTAACCACTGAAGCAGCCAGGCTGCCTTCTCCAAGCTCCTGCATATCATCATTCATATCATCATTCAGGAATTACTGAAATATCTGGCCTGCATTCTCCCAGCTCCTGCATATCATCATTCAGGAATTCCTGAATTGTTGGGCTGCATTCACCCAGCTCATGCATACCCTAATTCAGGTATCTCGAAAATAGCTGGCCTACATTCTCCCAGCTCCTGCATCCTGATTAGCTGGCCTGCACTTCAACTTCAGGTCAGTCCAGTCTCCAGCTTTATTTCATCATATGCTGCTGTTATTGCCCCAGTCTAGTTCAGTATCACGTGACCCAGGCAGAGGGCTGCAACCTGTATGTTGGGGGTCGCAAGTCCATATCCCCTTGCGGGCAGGGCTTAAAGTGGCCATGCAGAGGTGGGGGAACTAATTTTTCTATGCCACCTAATTAACCCCCTCCCCCCCCCCCATTAGGCAGAGACAGGGCAAGTGGTAGGAAACTAGAATTCTTTTCTGTGAGAATTACTGTTCGGGCCCAATGTGGAGGTGAAAATGTTCCACCTCACCATTAGAGTTCCACCCCATTCCCCCTCACTTTAACCCCTGCTTGTGGGATTTCCTGGCTACCACCCACCCACACACACACACACACACACACACACACACAAATGATAAACTCAAAGCCTCTGTCCTGGTTCGAGACAATCTCCTGATATCTAACCCAAGTACGTCTTCACCTAAGTGTACTCTAACAATTTTAACCAACATACAGTAATAATATGTCTCACAGCAAATAATTATATATATATACTGTATATTGCAAGGGTGGTGGGGTCCGGCACTCACGGTTTGCTGATGATTTTTGCTGGGGTGCCTTCCTCTGGAACCGGCTAAAGTTCCTATATAGGTGTGTAGAAGCAGGCGGCACTCGTCAGACTTGATAGTGGAGAAATAAAAAGCCTTTATTTATCCGACGGCGTTTCGGGAATTAACCTGTTTTCAAGGACATACGCCTTGAAAACGGGTTAATTCCCGAAACGCCGTCGGATAAATAAAGGCTTTTTATTTCTCCACTATCAAGTCTGACGAGTGCCGCCTGCTTCTACACACACATATATATATATATATATATATATATATATATATATATATATATATAGCATTAAACTAAGATAGTGTGTATGACATTGTGATTGATTGTTGCTTGCTCCTGTGGGGGCCAATGTGTTTGTTTTTTCCTGGGAGGGAGCAATATTTGTGTTTTATCCCCTTGAGGATAAAGAACAAATATGGTGTGCCTTGACAATTTCAAAATCTTGTTTGGTGTGCCGTGAGTTAAAAAGGTTGTAGGAGAACCCTGTATATTGGGAATTTTAAAAAAACTGTATAAAAAATTAAGTCCAAAAGGAGGTACAAACATTTACAAAAGAACAAGATAAACAAACAGAACAGAATATTTCTGGTTAGGCAAAGACAGATTAAATAAGGCAACATTTTTTTTTTAAACAGTACACAGAAAATACAATACATGTCCTCAGTACAGGACTCCAGCAAAGAGCAGAGAAGAGCTAAGGAATGGTGACAAGGGGACATGGACTGCATAGAGAGATGCAGTGCAGCTGCTATCACCAGGCAGATGTTTTCTGTTCACTGTCTTACACAGTGGGACATCTCCTTTCATGTTCTGCTTTATCAGACTCTCTAACTCATTCAACCCTGCAATGTTTAGCTGGGAGATATGTTTATCTTGGGGTAAATACAGCTGAATATAGGGGCAAATAAAATGGTCCTTTTACATTAGCAAATTTGAAAGGTCACCGAGTAAAACGTTTGACAGGAAGAGGAAAAAGTAGTGATAAGGATATCTGTGACGATATCTGGTAATCTTCCTATTGCTGCCATATACATGATCTGACGCTCAATTTCACAATACATAAAGCCGTTCTCAGCCTAATGGAATCTAATTCCTGATGAATAATTCTGTTGAATTGAAGAACTGTCATTCTTTAATTCTTTTGAATTGAAGGTACGATTACATCTATCTTAATATCTCAGGAATTCTATGCAATTTTACTAATTAATTAAATTACAACTATTCTTGCTTTTTACAAATATGTAGGCTTCCAAAATAAGGAATAAGTACTATAGCTAAGTAGACAATTTATTATAAATAGATTTTCTTAGAAATGTCACAGTTTCACCAAGTTGGGACAGTGAAAGCTCCAGTAGCACACTGGGTAATACACTGTAGTGTAAGGATGGTCCAGCCACAATCCAGCAGCAGTCCTCTTCAGTGGATACATCTGGCTGCTACCCGTGGCCTGACCCCATGTAATACATTAAATCCCTAGCACAGCTTTTTTGCCATCCAGCCTGAATCGGGTCCCGTAATAAAGCCCATAGTACAGATGGACGGCTTTTTTAGAACTTCCTGTATTAAAGAAACCAGCATATGGCTCTTGGACTGGTTCTGGTTCCAAAAATACGTGGACAAAAACTGTGGAGGACCCCTGCATTTTGGAACCAGCACTGAGCCCCAACAGCCAGCAGGGTGATGCCACACACATGCGATTCTTCTAGTCAGAGCTGAATTTCCCATTAGGCACGTGCCTAGGGGCGGCACATGTTTGGGGGCATCACTTGGATGCCTGTGATAGTACTGTCAGCCCAAAATGTACCAATAACTGCAAAATATCCACTGTACTGTACTATATTCCATTTTAAATGGATAGGACATGCAGATACTGCCCCTGTAAACCGTCCTACTTAGTAAATATGTATTCATAATAAAAGAACATGTCACAGTTAGTGGCTTTTTTATAAATCCATTATATTGGCTATTAGCAAATGAGGGCTTATAAGTAATCAATAAAAATAATAGACGGGGTGGGGGGGTGGCGTTATTGTTGTGCCTAGGGGCGCCATCATCCCAAAATCCGCCCCTGCTTCTAGTGCGTTGGTCCGGGTATTGCAGTTTCTTATTTTAACCCTGGAGTGCTACAGAAGAAGGGGATCAACCTGTGTGGGTGTGGGAAGAGGTTAGTATGTATGCAAGTATGTTGTATGAAAGGTGCATGTATCTGAATACAATTTTACTTTTCAGGGGGTGTGTGTGTATTTATTTTAACATTGGTCATGCTTCATGCTACATTAAAGGGCTCTTTAATGCCCCGCATCCAGGGACTGGTGGTTCTTAAAGTCCCTGCATGCAGGTGAAGCATGCCGGCTTGTTGTTATTTATTTATTAACAGTTACTTACATGGAGCATACATATTCCGCAGCGCTTTACAGAGAATATTTGACCATTCACATCAGTCCCTGCCCCAGTGGAGCTTACAATCTATGGGCCTTATTCTGGTCTGTGCGTACTTTCCCGAATACTTACGGATGGCGTTTTTTAGCCGTCTTCGCATGCTATGCGCATGTGCCACGCATGGTCTCCGTACTTGTTCTCACTAATACTGTACAGAAATGTGCACCGCAATCACTCGGGAAATATGGGCGTATTATGGGCGTCATTCGGAAGTACACAGGGGCGTAGTTTCAAAGTGGGCTAAACTGGGCGTAAACATGGGCGTGCACGAGGGAGTGCACTAATTATGGTACGCGTACATTCGGACAGCACACCGAATGCACGCGAACCAAAAGGCTAGAAATGTGGTGTTCATAAGCAAGTATTTCTTTGCGGACACCACTCGGTCATGCGCTAGGCAATCGGAACGCCTAATCACTACGGGCGCACCTCAACCAATGTCAGCTGAACACAATACAATCCACTCCTTTACTCATTACTCATTAATTACACGCTTGTCAGTGCATCAATTGGAACCATTGCAGCTTAAATGGACCATTACTAAACACACAAATATATGCTGCAGTTTGGACACACATTTACACTGCAACCAATGGACAGAACTTACTATCACTAATATAAATATACATGTCACTTCTACATTTAACAATTAAACCACACATTTGGGGATAAAAATATAAATTTATTACAATAACTTAAAACAAAAAATTGGAAAAGCATGTTTTTCGACACATGTAACAAATTAAAAGGTACCATGCCAGTAATGTACACAAATAAAACAAAATAAAAACATGTATTCTTGACATACATAGCCACAGCAGAATCATTAGGAACACATCAGGTGGCTTCACAACAAAAGTATAGCACCAACACTTCAACTACAGCAGACAGTAATGGTAGCCGAAAGAGGGAAAACAGGGGAACCAAACAAGACATTCGAACCGAGGGCAAATGTGGGTACCCTCTGCACGGGATTGGACACAGGAAGCTGACACACACAGCTAAATGAAAGATTTGGGAAGACATAAGGGTGGAGATTAATGCGGACACAAGTTCATTTGCGGGCACGTTTGGCCCTGGAAGGCTCCTTGCCACGTGCAGCAGCTCTTCGGCCACGGCCACATTGTGCTGGTGGCCCAGGTGGAGCAGATGCTGGTGAAGGGGGGGATGGTGTTCCCCCTCTGCCAGCAGGGAGTGCTGGTGGTGGAAATGCACCAGAAACGGATGACAATAGGGCCCTATTGCTGGAAATTAGCTCCACCATAAGCTCATTATGGTGGAGGAGGAGGTCATTTTGGCGCAGGGCTTGATCTGCCAGCACCTGCAGGCTTGCAGCTATTGACTGCTGGGTGCCAGCCATGGCCTGCTGGGCCTCAGCCATAGCCTGCTGGCTCCCAGCTATTGCCTGCTGGGTGCTGACCAAACCCTGCATGATCTCCTCGGTCCTACGCATCCGCTCTGATGCTAACTCTCCCTGCTGGTGAATCTGCCCAAGCACCTGCACCCACCTGTGGTACTCGGGTTCGGCCGGTGGCTGCTGCTGCACATGGCTGCCACTGGTGGCAGGTGGCACAGACTCCTCAACCTCCTCAAGAGATTCTTGACCAAGAGGTGGGGATGCTGGTGAAAGAGAAAATTACAATTACAACACATTCCAAGAAAATTAGTACCAACTACTTATGCCATGGCAAATAATTACCTTCAACAAAAGCAGCAAACACTTCCGCTGGGACCTCGCTATCCATGTTGCTCACCCCCCGGACCTCCTCTACTGCAATGCAGCACTCGGCCATCTCCTCCAGGGGGGTGAGCTTCAGGCGGCCTGGCATGGGGCCAGCCCCAGAGGTGTGGCTGTGTTCCCACCGTTTGGTCAGTTTCTTCTTGAGGTTGGTTTTAAAGTCGTGCCACCTGCAATCAAAGTTTACATATTACTACATGTCACTCCTGATGTTTGCTGTAGCACCCATTGCAATCTGCAACAGATTACAACATGTGCTTCATTACACCAAACTGACATTATATTAAACTATAAAACCAACCCTTAGAAGATACACTCACCCTACAATAACTATCGACAAAATGACATGGCAATCATGTCTGTGGCTCCAAGCAACGTGACCGACCATTTACCAACTCCATCTAACATCTAATTTCAACATTACTGGTCTTGTATTGCTCAAATGTAACACACATGAACTTGCCTCTTCTTGATGTGCTCCGCCTCACGAACTTGTGGAGCTACCGCATTAATCTCTGCAGTTATGTCCTCCCAAATCTTCCATCTCCTTGTGTGTGTCAACCTGTCCTGTGGACACTCGATCCAATCCCGTGCACGGGTTACCAGTATGGCAAGCTCCTGCGGTTCGAATGCCATGTTCCTGCTGCTTTGTTCCTCTGTTGGCCTCTTTCGGCCACGCCCATGGCCACGGCCACGGCCACCTGTCGCTGTACTTGAAGTGCTGGCCAGGCTACTCTGTTGGGAAGCCACCTGTTGTGTTCCCAATGATTCTGCTGAGGCAGAAGATGGCCCAGCTGCAGATTGGGCTGATGTGGATGGCCCAGCTGCCTGCTCTTCTCCCACTGGCTGGTCTGTGGTAAGGGGCACAAAGGAGGTGCTGGAGTCCAGGCGTTCAAAGAGTTCCTGGCACTCCTGGTCTCCCTCAGATTGAGATCCAGCCATGTTTGCAACAACTTTTTTGCTTTCTAGCACACCTTTATATACTATATGTGTAATTGGCGTACATCAGCGACACCCTGCGTTCCGTGCGGCAGCGTTACATACGGCAGTGTACGCCGTGCTGTTTGTGCGGCGCATAGGCCACGCTTATAGTAGCGGCAATTCGATTTTACAAAACCTGGTGTACCTTCAAAGTCTAATTTAGGAGAAATGTTGTAAGATTTACTAAAATGGCCACCTCCAACGTTATGAAATCATAAATGCTATCTGTGAATGTTCATTAGTACTGTGCTATTGTTGTGAATGTCCTAAAAATGTAAGTAACCCAATCCATTTGGAAATCCAGCCCACAAGTCATGCAATAGTCATCACTGATGTCATGCACAACACATGTGATAGGCCTATAAATAGTGGTTTGCTGCTAGATTCATTTGTCTCCAGATCTGTATTGTGCCCGGGTCTAAGGTAAGCTCTCCCATGGTCATTGTACAGATGATATACATTAACAATGTAAGGGTAATAATGTAAGCACCATTGGTTCACATATTACAGATTTTTTGGTCAGCAAAGGCTTGTTAGCATTAATGAATCATGTTACCTGGCCACCATTTAACACACAGGTGTTAAACCTGTGTGCCACCATATATTGGTGAACTACATGTCCCAGCAATAGTTGAAATGTGTCATACTTCAATGTGAACTACTGTTACAGTTCACAATGGAGGTTATTCATGTTACAACATTCCCTTTCACACCATCAGAAGGCGCACACTTTGCTGTGCCATGCATTTTCAACCAACATATTCTTTCAATTTGACATTGATACATGTGTCAGACTACATGATTTCATGATCAATTGTTCTTACATATAATACTTAATTAGTGTTTAGGTGTTAAATGTATTCGAGATATTTGTGTTTACAAAGTTGTGTGGTGAGGTAATATTATTGTTACATCATTGTAGATCATTATGGATATTCGGGACTTCACTGGGCGGCCGTCTATTGTACGTATGGATTCATCTAATGAGACTAATTTTTTGGGATGAGCATTCTTTGCATAGGTGTTCCATTTTTTTTTATCATTTCATTGTAGCTTGCTGAAGCAATGATGGACTTCAGGGCTAATAGCCTAAGGGCACTTGCGGCTCACCCCACTCGTCGCCCAAGGAGGCCAGGACGTGCAAGAGTCTTTCGCACACGGGTGACACTCTTTGGGATGCCCGATGATGAGGTACTTACTAGGCACCGGTTACCCCCACATGTCATTCTAGATATACTCTCTTTAATTGAGAGTGATCTAGAACCTCTTCATGGGCTCACGACGGCAATTCCGCCTCACACTCAGCTGCTGGCGGTCTTGCATTTCTGCGCCTCAGGATCATTCCAACAAGTAGTGGCAGTACTTGCTGGAATATCCCAGCCTGCTTTCAGCAGAATCCTGAGGCGTGTGACGTCTGCCATGTTTAGGCGCAAGGGGCACTTCATGGCCATGTCTTTTGCACAAGAGACCCTTCACAGAAGCCAGCAGGCATTCCATCAAATTGCTGGCTTCCCTAATGTGATAGGGGCTGTGGATGGCACCCATGTACCATTTGTGCCTCCATCACGAAGTGAGAAGATCTATAGGAACCGAAAATTGTTCCACTCACTCAACGTGATGGTGGTATGTGGCCCATCCATGGAAATTCTCGCCTTCAACTCGAAGTTTCCCGGAAGTGCCCATGACTCTCATGTTATCCGACAAACCGGGATTGGGCAGAGACTCCAAGAGCTTGAAGGCCGTGATGCGTGGGTTCTGGGTGACTCCGGTTACCCATGTACGCCCTGGCTACTTACGCTGTACAGCTCTTCAGCACCAGGCCCACAGGAGGCATTCAATAGGGCGCATGTTGCCACCAGGCAAGTGGTGGAGCGCTCAATTGGCCTGTTAAAGGGTCGATTTAGAGTGCTCCACCGGACTGGTGGTGACTTACAGTATGCGCCTGAAATGGTGTCGAGGATTGTGGGCTTGTGTGCATTCTTTCACAACATAGCTGTGCGGCGTGAGATACCCTTTGATGAGTGGGAGGTTCCATCTGAGCCACAAGATCCTCCCCTGCGCCCATTCCGCTCCCCGGAAAGCCGTCATGGATACCAGCTGCGGGACTCTGTTGCCCAAAGATTCTTCAGGTACATTTTTGAATGTTGCACAGACCAACCCAATTTCTGATCAATTACACCCATCAAGGTGGAAAATGATGTTAATTTTGTGTACTCGCAATTAATAATTAGGCACCATGGCCTCTTAATGCCAATATCAATTGCAATAAGTATTATGTTTGAGGTGTATTGGTTTTAGACCAATATTGCAGGTCACAATTATACCTTGTTCATCGATTTTAAAATGTTTTTTATGTTTCCAATATTGTAGCTGAGGATATCATCCATGTCTGGTGAGTAGATTGATTTTCATACTTTTTTCACCATGTATGTTTGGTATGTGTTGGTGATTATGTCATTTGTATATTATTATTATTATTATATATATATATATATATATATATATATATATATATATATATATATATATATATATATATATATAATTATTTGTGTTTTTTTGTATGGTTTAAATATTTTTGAAGTAGGAGCCAGGCAGGCAGGCAGGCAGCCAGCGTAGGTGTATAATGTGTCCAATATAATGGTGTAGTCAGGAGAACTGTACGTATGTGTATGTGTTTTTTTAAATAAATGTACGCATACACATTAATGCAAATATTAAGTAATGCGAAGTCCAGCTATGCGATGCCAAGCTATAGCACGCGTTGCTTGGCGGTGCGTTGTTTTAGGCGATAATTGTAGCGCATACACACTGTGCATGAAAAAATGAACAATAAAGTTAATACCAAATAACAATCTTAACAACCAATTACATTGCATGATTGTTTGTGTTGGGCCATTGGGAAAATGGCGACTTCCCAACGTGCTGCGCCGTTCAGTGATGCCGAACTAAGGGCCCTGGTCTCTGTAATGGAATGCCCAAAAGCGGCATGCCTATCGGGCAGCACGCAGACGGATCTTTGCACGCACACAGGTGCGGAGATCCGTCGCCCAATTGGTGCGTCGCTGGTCGGATCTACGCCGCCGCCAGCCAGAGCTTTTGCAACGCCTAAGGCAGCAGATCGCAAGATGTGAGTTTATATGCTAATATTACATATTTACCAGTGAATGTTTAAAATAGATTCTTTATGTAAATGTGGGTAAATGGCTGTTAATGAATTGAAACATCAATCACTATATATATGTGTAACTTCCTGTTTGACATGCTGTAATGTGGGTATAATATGTCATTGTTTTTGGTGAGTGAAGGATGAATGAACAAATCATGTGCCTTATTTATCACTCTGCATTTAGAATTTTTTTACAGCACGTGAACGTGCAAGACAGGCCCGTGAGCAGGGCCAGGAGGAGCAGGGCCAGGAGGAGCAGGCCCAGGAGGAGCTGGGCCAGGAGGAGCAGGGCCAGGAGGAGCAGGCCCAGGAGGAGCTGGCCGAGGAGGAGCTGGCCAAGGAGGAGCTGGCTGAGGAGGTGGTGGCCGAGGAGGTGGTGGCCGAGGAGGTGGTGGCCGAGGAGGAGGCCTGCGAGGTGGTGGAGCTGGAAGAAAGTGGTAGGTAAACATAAGGCATCATTAATAATTGTTGGTACTACTATTTGTTATGTACCACTGCTGAATCTAGTGTGTTTTACTATATTATTAATTAATAAACAAAAGTGGGTTACAACAGACACACTTAGGGGTTATAGGGCCAAGCTGCAAACGTGGAATCTGGAGGCTCACGTAGGTGATGAGTGTTTATTTATGGAGGGTCTTTCTATACAAGCACAAATAAAACATCAATGGAGTATGGTCACAAGTCACAAGTGGGCAGTATGGTCACATGGTCACAAGTGGGCAGTTCCCCTGGGCCCCCCTCTAGCCAGTGGGCCTGTGTTGTTGCCATGTATTTTTGAAAGATATTATGTAGGATGGATTGACCTTAGAAATTGTTTGGTGTATGGAAGCGGATTAGTGCTGCACTTTCACCTATCTGGCAATGTGACAATGATTCAGGAAGTAAGGGGTAGAGGGACTAGGCTAGCCTTTTAATGTGGTATCTATCTATCTACCCATCTATGTATCTATCTATCATGCAGTTTAGCTATTAAGCAGTGACATGCAGGTATATATGTATGGCAACATGTGGCATGTTGTAGTGGATGTAGCTTTCTAGTAGATTGGTGAGTGTTTTGGCAGGAGAAGAGTGAGTGAGGCTCAAGTGTTGTTATGATTTTGATACATATATTGGCAATTTTATCAGTCACATATTCTGTAGTGTAAGCCACTGTGTGTGTGTGGCACCATCTTTTTTATTTTCATTAGAAACAGTATTGCCTATGTAATTGTTTGTATGTATGATTTATCATGCTGTAGGTACTTAGGATTGACTGTACAAGGTCTACCTGAATAGCATAATTAATGTTGAACCCCCTTTAACATGCCCACAGATGACCAGAGGGAACAAGGCGAGGGTGTGAGAGGGGCCCTCCTCAGGCTGCGCCAGCACCTGGTCGTCATGGCTGCAGAGGTGCAGGACCTCTGCTACCTCCTGCTCTGAAGCATTTTTTTTTATGGTTATTTTGTATGTTAATAAATTTTTGTGATAAAAGTTAGAAGTGGTCTGTGTGTTATTGTATTATTTTACAGTATAAGTATAAATATAAGTATATAAGTATAAATAGTTTTGTTTATTTATGTAAGGTGCAAAAGGTATATACAGTATATAGATGGGTTTATTGCATACAAGTGGTTGAAAGTGAAGGGTAATGTAAAGATGTACATAGTGTGTTGATGTGTATGTGTGTGTTTGCATGTGAAGAATAATTGATGATGTGGTACTTGTTTCCTAGCACGGCCACAATCGCGGGCATCGCAGGTAATTTTTAGTGGTCTGCGATGCGACCGACGCGATGCCCGCATTGAAATGCATTGAAAAAAGTCAAAATCGCGTCGGTCGCATCGCAGGCGGCTAAAAAAAGCATTAAATGGTCCAGACGCGATGCCCGCGATTTCCCATAGGCAACAATGTTAAATGCCTCAATTTACCCTAATCAACATAGGGAACAATTGTAAATGGGCCAGAAACCCCCCAAAACACCCCTGAACAGTGAAATGGCCACCCAAAATTAGTTAACGCCACCCCACGATCAACGTGAACCCGAAGCGTGGCGAGCGCAGCGAGCCCGCGAGGGGAGGCGGTACGCGTCCTCCGACCTTTTCATACCCCCACTATCCACGTCGGCGTGGAGTTGAGAATAGAATAGTGTGGCGAGTGCAGCGAGCCACCGAGCCCGAAGCGTGGCGAGCGGACGCGGATACCTGTGAAGCCCGCGAAGGGACGCGTTTACCTGTGAAGGTATCCGCGTCCCCTCGCGGGGCTCGCTGCGCTCGCCACGCTTCGGGCTCGGTGGCTCGCTGCGCTCGCCACACTATTCTGTTCTCAACTCCACGCCGACGTGGATAGTGGGGGTATGAAAAGGTCGGAGGACGCGTTGATCGTGGGGTGGCGTTAACTAATTTTGGGGGGCCATTTCACTGTTCAGGGGTGTTTTGGGGGGTTTCTGGCCCATTTACCATTGTTCCCTATGTTGATTTGGGTAAATTGAGGCATTTAACATTGTTCCCTATGGGAAATCGCGGGCATCGCGTCGGTCGCATCACATGCGATTTTTTAGCCCGCATGCGATGCGACCGATGCGATTTTTTTACCTGCGATGCCCAAGATCATGATCGGTGTGGCCGTGCTAGGAAACAAGTACCGATGATGTAATATGCATATATAACACATGGGCGTAAAGGGGCAAGAAAGAATGTTGTGAACTTAGCATGATGTAAGGGTTAATCTAAAGTGGCAGTAGTGTTTAATTATCAATTAGATAAATAATAGATGACCATTAAAAACAATCCCTTTTTAATGAGGTTGCCTAATTGCATAAGTGGGTCATGTTACAGATTTCGGTGTTCAGATAATAGTGGTGATTTGTGCGTAAATACACCGCATCGGTGCGTACGGGCAGGTTCCTGTCCGTTCTGACGCGGTAAGACCGTGCATACGCTGTAACACCGTGCAGACGCTGTAAGACCGTGCAGAATCTGTGTGTGTCCACCGCACACGCAAAGGTTTGGATGTCGTCCGGAAACACGCCCTCTTCTTAAAGAGTGAGTCTGTCCGAATGCGGAGGACCGGTGGGCGTTTTTTCGTACGATGTCCGCACAGCGTGGCGTGCGGACCTCTCCGAAATAAAGCGGAAATATACGCACCAACCAGAATAAGGGCCTATATTCCCTACCACATGTACACGCACAGACATTCACTCTTGGGTTTATTTACCCGGAGTAAACCCACCCAAGCATGGGGAGAATATACAAATTTTCGACAGCGCAACCCGATGTTATTTTTTTTTATAATACGTTTTTATTCTAAAAACATCAACCCTGGACGAGTTAAGTCTGGGGGACCCCTTTATTGGGGAGATCCCCTTACACTCAGAGACCCCATCCAGGGCTGACCAGGCACGGGGGTGTTGATTTGGCCAGGGAAGCTTAAATGAAAAATGCCCCCTGACTGTTGCATCACTCAGCTGGCTATTGGAGCCCAGCCGTGGTTCCAAAATAAAGGGGACCCCTACTCTTTTTGTCCCCTTGTATTTTAAAAGCCAGGACTGGTCCTAGAGCTCAACAGTAGCAGGTCAAAGAGGCCGGAGAGATTTATGCTGGGGGGGGGGGGGACCATGGCAACCCCCACATCATTTTTTTTTTAAATGAAAAGATTCGCTTTTGAAGTGCAATATTTTTGTCAAGGCAAAATGTGCGATTTTACCAAAAAAATAGCACATGTCTAAAATCGCACCCTATTACATCTTCTTTTATAGTCATAGCAGTAAAGATGTAAAATATGTATAACCTCTACAGCTGTAAGATATTTTGGTTAGTCAGGCCTCTCATTTTTGTGATACATTGTATTATACAGTAGATGGCTTGAGTTGCCTGTTCAGGAAAATAGACAGTCAAGTGGAGGGCAGACAGGTCTGCATGTGGCATAAGTATGACAGTGATATACTGTACCTGTTGGCGCTCTGTATATGATCCTGACTCTTTGTTTATATTTGACCCTGGAGCACAGCTTGTCCCAGCAGGTGATAGATGCTACTGGACAGAACACATGTAGCTGGCAGAGATAAGCTGTGTCACCTGAGGGGGTGATTAGACCTGCCTCTGCCCTTCCTGGTATGTCTGGGCCATAAAACGAGTGAGGTGCTATGTGGTGAAGGCTTCACACCTGGGAAGCCACAGGGCAGGATGAGAACAGCCCGAAGTTCCCTTGTCATGTGGTTTATGAAGATATTTTTATGGGGTCAAATCCCCATTCTATGGAACACCTTGTGGTAAATGTGATATCATATCTTTACAATTCACTCTGTACAGGATTTGAGTTTCAGTAGGGTCTTTGGAGATATCTGTAGGGTCTTCGGAGATGTCTGGTTTATTAGTTGTAGTATTAGATTTGAAAACAGAATTCTGCATCATAGATTGACCTCCCAGGTGTAAAAGAACTCTCTGGATAATCACATTTTTGGCTCCCAAAATATTTTTGAAGCTAGCAGTACTTATTTTGCCATGTTCATATTATGATGTATGGAACTTAATACATCTGACATGATTAATAACTTGCCATTTTACACAGATTTGGTCAGTTACATTGTTCTAAGGCAGGGGTCCTCAAACTATTTTGCTCTGGGACCCCATCAGACAATAAAAATAATGACAAGACCCCAGCCAGTGACTGCAGAAGGTCATCACATCACATGTGTAGGCAGCAGACAGCACATACATGGCAGCATTGTGGAGGCACAAAATGATGGGAAGAGTCTAAAATAACAGGCAATTCAACAGATTTCTCCGACTCCTTGAATCACTGACTGAGATTAGAAAAGTCATCAGCCTGATGGTCAGCAACATGGAGTCGTGACCCCATGCTGAGAAGGTCGGGACCCACTTTGGGGTCAGGACCCACAGTTTGAGAACCGCTGTTCTAAGGGCATATCTAGGTAATTTCACCAATGCATTAAAATTATGAAAATACATAAAAGTGACTTCACAACCCAAACACATCCAATGTTCTCTCACTTTCATGTTTAATACATAAGAAAAGGATAAACCATGTACAGTAGTATATTAGGAAAATTTAATACTTTGTGAGGTTTCATGCTATGCACCATGGGGGCAATTCAGGTTGGTTTGCAAAAGCAAACTCCTTCTTTAATGGAGAAACTCATGTGCCCTGAAGGTGGGGTGGATGTAATATGTGCAGAGAGCCTTAAATTTGGGTGAGTTATTTTGTTTCCGTGCAGAGAAAATAATGGCTGCTTTATTTTTATACTGCAATTTCGTTTCCAGTTGAACACACCCACCCAAATGTAACTCTCTGCACGTGATGTAACTCTCGGCCCCACGTGCAGTACATATGGTTTTGTACACATTTGGGTGTGTACTTGCAGTACACATGGTTTTGTCCTTTAAAGGAATTTGATTTTGCAAACCAACCCGAATCACCCTTCATGTGCAACCCACAAACCACTGATTCCTTTTACGTGTCAGTTTACAGTATTGGGTACCCTAATATGGGAAGGCACAAAATAGTTGGCTGTTGGAGGGCTCTCCAAGACATCTCAATTCCAATGTGTACAATGAAGCAGTTTTAATGGAATATGTATCCACCTGCAAATCAGGCCATATGTGTACTACATGCTGTATATTTTTTAAATATTTTTATTCTCTGTATACAATGTTCCAACAAACCGCCTGTACTCTCTATCTAGTAGTGGAACACATTTCTCAGCACTCCGTATCATGGATTTGTTTACATATCTCACACTCATAGGGTTTATGAATAAGACATTATACCAACAGTGAATAAAGCGCTTGTAGACATGGGGCAAATATAAACTCAGCAATGATAGTGCCTCTAAGAAAGGAATAATAAATAATGTTATACTAAATAAATTAAAAGTACATAGCGGTTTATCAGTGACTACCTTCGAATAGCTGCATGTGCTGCAGCAGCTTCTTCCCTGGTGCTGTCCGCAATGGTTTGATGCTGCTTCAGTTCACTCCACTTTTGGCAGACACAAGATCAAGAAGCTAAGCAAAGATTCCAATGGACTTTCCAAACCTCATTAGCCATCTGAATTATCAGTAAGTCCAATTATTATTATCAATTTTATTTATAAGGCGCCACAAGTGTTTCCCAGCTCCGTACAAAGGAACAGTACAGGCAGACAGAACTTAACATTACAGTAGATAAATAACAAAAATAGAGTACAGGTAGAAGAGCGCCACAGTTCAATACACATTACAGCTTAAATGTAAGTATTGAGGACTTGATCAATGTGCTACTAAGGGCTGGTGGCCAAAGATGGAGATGACGAGTATGTTGACGAATATGGTCGATGAGTGTTTGAGTATGGGAGAGCTGTGAGTGAAATGTGAAGAGAAGAGGGCTTTGACAACAGGAGGGAAAAGGGCCCTACTCCGAAGAGCTTACAATCTAGTAGGGGATAATGGGATCATAACCCCTTGACTGCCCTGACATTCAGCTCATCTATTCATAATACAGAAACAGAAAAATGCTCACCTGCAAATAATTCAAATAAGCCCTTGAAATATCAGGTCTAATTCAGACCTGATCACTGGGCTCAGGTATAATTCGCCCCGCCAGAGTAAATTCCCGCCCCATGCAATTGCTTATCAGGGCTTGCGAAAATTAGCTTGTTCTGCAAAATCTATGTGTTTAGCCCAGGATTTACTTGGTGGCAGCTATAGAATCAGTCGGATCGGAGCTGGAGCTGACGTCATATGCCCTCCCCTAAAACGTTGTTTTCCCTGACACTCCCAGAAAATGGACGGTCACCACCCTTAAATGCCAGCTTCATGTCAATCAATTTGCGATTCGTGGTTACTATTATACAATCCCTATCACTAGTTATACTAGAATACATCCTCTGTTCAGTGACATTATTCTCTCAGCAAACTATAAGACTATTGCAGGCACATTACTTATGCAAATATGAATTACAGTGAACAACACAATTTATACATCCATGATTTAAGCAGTGTAAGCAAGTTATAAAATAAGAAGTGGGTTAACATACATAATTGGCATGGAATTTGCATTCCAAAAGAAAACTCAAGGGGTGACATTCTATGAACTCCGATTTGCGTTTTTTTTGCGTTAATTAGACAGCAAAATGGCGATATCGCATTTTTCCTTCAAATCGGCAATTTAATGGGATGCGCTAAGGGACTGAAATCGCATATTATGTGCGTTAAGGCATGCGGACCAAAAGTGCGACATTAATTCGCATTTTTATCGCATCCAGATGTTTTCGTACAGAAAACTATACAACTCGCTTATTTAATGCAATGCGCATTTGCACATCGCAATTTTTAGGTGTCTAATTATCGCACTTATTTCAGACCAGGGTCTGTTTGGCGAATGAGCCAGAACCCTGCACAGATCGCAATGTTCTGTGCAGGGTTCTAGTTTTAAAATTAAAATAAACGGTTAAAATGAAAAAAAAAAAAAGCGCGCGGTGTCCCCCGCCCGAGCATAACCAGCACCGGGCTCATTGAGCCGGTGCTGGTGACATAAAATCAGGGTCCGGCACTGGTTCGCAAAATACGGGGGACAAAATGACTAGGGGTCCCCTGTATTTTAAGAACCAGCACCGGACCCAACCAGCCATCGGGGTAATGCCACAGCCGGGGGACACTTATTATATAAGGTCCAGCGGCCAAAGCATTATCCCCGTGGCTGGTCAGCATGGGCAGGGGTCTTGGGGAAGTGGGGACCCCCCCAATGAAGGGGTCCCCCTCCTCCAGGACTTACCAGCCCATGCTGATAGTCCGGGGCTGTCCCCGATGCCCCTGGGCGGTGGGCATAGGGCTGATGAATAGTGTAAAAAAAAAAGAAGTAAAACTATTGTTTTCTACTGGCGAACTATGAGTCCCAGCAAGCCTACCCCGCATGCTGGGACTTGGAGAACCACAAGTCCCAGCATGCGGGGCATTAAAGGGCCCGCTGGCACTTGTAGTTCTGCAGTACAAAAAATAGTTAAAGAAAACACACTGACACCCTGAAAAATAAAAGTTTAATACACACAGAACACACACACTGATACTTACCTACCTTGAGCCCGTAGGTCGGTCCCTGGATCCTGGGTCCGGGCTCCGGGGCTCCAGGGCAGAAGAGTCCGGTTCCGGGGCCTTGGTCCTGGTTCCGGGGCTGGTCCTGGGGTTCCGGGGCTCCTGTCCTGAAGAATCCGGGGTCCGGGATCCGAGGTAGTCCCCAGGGGTACCTAAGGAAGGAAATCCTACTCACCTGGTCCCCGGCGACGACCTCGGCATCCTCTCCGGCTGAAGCGCTGCTCCCATCTGGTACCCGGCTCACAGGACTTCACCGGCGCAGAGATGTTTCTTCCTCGGCGTCTCCAGTCAGAATGATTTCTGGCCAATCAGGAGCCGAGAAAGTCGGCTCCTGATTGGCCAGAAATCATTCTGAATACAGACGCCGAGGAAGGAACATCTCTGCTCTAGATGCGCAGAGATGTTTCTTCCTCGGCGTCTGTATTCAGAATGATTTCTGGCCAATGTTTCCTTGCTGTATTTTTTTTCGGTACTGGTTTCCTAGCACAGCCACAAATCTTGGCCATCGGGGGTAATTTTAGTGGCCTGCGACGCGACCGACGCGATGCCCCCGATTTTTCCATTGAAATGCATTGAAAACAGTGAAAAATCGGGTCGGTCGCGTCGTGTGCGCCTAAAAATGTTTAAATGGTCCACCCGCGATGGCCGCGATTTCCCCATAGGGAACAATGTTAAATGCCTCAATTTAGCCGCGATGCCCCCGATTTCCCATAGGAAACAATGTTAAATGGGTCAATTTACCCAAATCATCATAGGGAAGCATGGTAAATGGGCCAAAAAGCCCAAAAAAACCCCCTGACCAGTGAAATATCCCCCCAAAAGTAGTTCACGCCACCCCGCGATGAACGTGAACCCGAAGCGTGGCGAGCGCAGCGAGCCCGCGAGGGGCGGCGGTACGCGTCCTCCGACCTTTTCATACCCCTACTATCCACAAGGGCGTGGAGTGAGAATAGAATAGTGTGGCGAGCGCAGCGAGCCACCGAGCCCGAAGCGTGGCGAGGGGACGCGGATACCTTCACAGGTAAACGCGTCCCTTCGCAGGCTTCACAGGTATCCGCTGCGCTCGCCACGCTTCGGGCTCGGTGGCTCGCTGCGCTCGCCACACTATTCTATTCTCACTCCACGCCCTAGTGGATAGTAGGGGTATGAAAAGGTCGGAGGACGCGTACCGCCGCCCCTCGCGGGCTCGCTGCGCTTGCCACGCTTCGGGTTCACGTTGATCACGTGGTGGCGTAAACTACTTTTGGGGGGACATTTCAATGTTCAGGGGTGTTTTTGGCCCATTTACCATTGTTCCTATGATAATTTGGGTAAATTGAGCCATTTCACATTGTTTCCTATGGAAAATCGTGGTCATTGCGGGTAAATTGAGGCATTTAACATTGTTCTCTATGGGGAAATCGCGGGCATCGCGTCTGGCCCACCGCACCCGATTTTTTTGCGCATGCGATGCCCGCGATGGCCCCGATTTTACCCCCGATGACAGCGATTATGATCGTTGTGGCCGTGCTAGGAAACAAGTACCTTTTTTTCTTTTTAAGTTTTTATAAGTATTGCTACATATCTGTCTTGATGTAACATTTTCCTGCAAGAAGGCAGGGCAGTCATTGGCGTCAGTGACACAGTCAAGGTCATACTGGTCAACAGGGTACAGGCAACTCCCTGGTGGGTGCCATTGCCTGGGGAACACACCCCTTCCTATAAAGTCAGGTACTAGACAATGTATTTGAATTATAAATTTTTACTCTATTAGAGAGTCAGATATGGCCAGATGTAATAGCATCTGTGACCATGTAGGATTCTGGATGAACCCTTTTAAAGGGGCAAGCATGGTTTTGCCTTGTTAATGACTGCCCCTTTAAAAAAAACTCAGAGTTTGGCCGGCATCCAGCATAGCCACCAAACTTGCAGGCTATAACATTTGGTAACTGGTCTCTAATTACTGTCAAAGACGCTGCGTGGGCTAGTCTCTGCCTATGGTAACTGGCCATTCTCCTTCCACTGCATTTGCCTGTTGGGCACTTCATACCCCAGTCTGTCACTGCATATGAGGTGCTGGAAAACTCCCACAGTGCCAATAAGGGGACATTGCTTCATGGGCTGCCCAGCATTTCAGCTCCTACACGTAATGCCACAGTGTAGCACCAAGGAGGCTAAAGGTTGATGTCACCCGGGTGTGGTCCGCACCCCCCTAGTGATGCCACTGGCACTAGCATCAATTCCATTCAATTGCTCTCACCAAGAGGCTGCAACAAACATATAAAGTTACCTCCCACAAAATGATCTTCTTACAAATAGAAAAAAGTTCAAATTAGTGAAGATGTTGCTTAAGGTAATGAGGTGTCATCAAACAAAGGGCAGTGTTGTTTAGAAGATGTACTAGGATATTTTCTATGTTCGCCTACTTGTTGTAGAGTTCAAATTTCATAGGTGTTACCATCATTGGGGGCGGGAGCTGTCATCATTGGGGGCGGGAGCTGTCACTGAAAATGAGGAAACAGAGTTCTGCATCTTTCCAAAAATCATACTTGATGAAATATAAAAATACCAGGTTGCTAATAGCTACAGCTGGGTTGCTAATCGCTACTTTTAAGATGCATGGGCATATATATATAATGAGTGCAGGATGTGCAGTGCATGCTGGTCACCTGATCCAGGGGGACCACACTGCATACCCTGCACCCATGCATTACATTTACCTCAGAAATCACTGAAAAAATGGAACCACCATTGCCTGAAGATCTCACCATGGGCCTTATTTTGGTTCATTCTTTCTGACAAAATCCTTCTTAGATGGACAAAACCATGTGCACTGCAGGGGGGCAGATGTAAAATGTGCAGAGAGAATTAGATGTGGGTGAGTAATTTTGTTTCTGTGCAGAGAAAATACTGACTGCTTTATTTTTACACTGCAATATAGATCTCACTTTGAAGTAAAACCCCACCCAAATCTAATTCTCTCTGCACATGTTACATCTGCCCCACCTGCAGTGCACATGGTTTTGCCCATCTAAGAAGGATTTTGTCAGAAAGAATGAACTAGAATAACCCCCCATGTGCAGGAAAGATATCTGGGAACATAAGGCATTCCCTACCACACTACCCGGGCAGCACAAAAGGGAAAGTATTCTCCAAAACCAAAAACTTAATAAAATAGTGGAGGACAGTCTGGATATCAGCAGCTGTTTGTCTTAAGATAGGTTGGCTTTATCTAAATGAGGCGAATAATAACACGTAATGTGAAAAACTACCCATGTGGACAGGCCCTTAGACACGTTACCACAATATTTTGCGGCCAAACATTTTCCTAAAATAATATTATATGTTTAAAATATCAGTGCATTTCTGTCCTGTAGTCGGGAGACATTGTTTAGACAGAATGTAGATGTACTTTCCTTTTATTGTATGTATAAATGCTTCCCCTCTGAAAGAGCTTTATTTTTACAGCTTAAGTATTATTATTGTTTATAAAAAAAAAATGTTTGGAGGGAGCTTTTTTTTACTAGCAGGAATGTGTAGCAGAGCCCCCTTTTTGTCTGCACCTGGCATCTGTCCTGAATATACTACAGGGGTGTCTTCCCGGACAGGGAAAGTCTCCATAGCCAAAGTTATGGATTTATAAAAATTTTTATCTGTGTTTAATTTTTTAACAATATTGTTTTATCTATATTAGATCGGCAAAGCATTCTGTTTAGCTGTATAAAGGGTTATATCAGCAACCGTATATATAGATTCGGCAGAGGGCAGCACTATCCAAAACATTTCTTGTACAAACTATTACAAATAGTTAATATTTTAAGTTGTGCATCTTACGCCATATGGCACAAGCAGGGTAGGTATACACATCTGTATTTTAAACAGTATTCTGGGCTCCTAAAAATCTCCTATTCCTGTATAATTAAATCCAAGAGACAGACACCAGAAGATCTCTTTCTGTGCAACGGATCTGGAATAGAAAATTATATTCAATTTTTTTTACATTTACATATTAATAATGTTGTCTAGGCGGTTTTCCCATTGGATGATGCATTATAAAGCTACTGAAGAAATTTTCTTCTCTACCAAGGTGCCAAGATTTGTGCTGTGCATGACTTAATATTTCATGGCCTTCACATAATATTTAAATTTATTGAACTGGAACCGTTGTGCAATCCAATCAGAAAGGTCATCTTTTACACGTTGATGTTGTGCACCAACTGTTTAAAGAGCATTTTGCTTGAAAAGTGATAAGATGGAGAGCAAAAAACGAGCAGCCAATCAGCTGCTAACTGCCATGTCACAGGCTGTGTTTGTAAAATGTCAGGAAGGAGCTGATTGGTTACTTGTTTATCCCTCTCCATTTTATCACTTTTCAAGCTTAGATTTTACAGTACAATTTTGTGGGTTCTTTTGTTGAGTTCTAATTATTTTTGTTTCCTACTCTAAACTTAAACTTAAAATGTAGACTTTGAAAATGGAGAGGATATGCCTGTGCAGGCTTGAACCCACACACCGACACAATTGCTACTCATCCAATTAATTTACGAATAAGTAGAGATAATTAATTTACATCCACGTCACAATTACAACCAAAATCCTACTGAAACACTGCAGCCATCATACATTAGTCAAAATGTTCTTTTCTTGCAGAGGTGCCTACTTATCAAGCAGACTTTTCATAAATGATGCTGAAACTGCAGTTTATGAATAATTTTGTGTAATAACCATACTTGGCTACTTTTGAAAACTAATTTCAGGGAGATTATATATGGTAATAGAATTTTGCACAGTGCCCCATTGAGTCGGCGTGTCATGCTCCACCCAAAGGGCGTGTCTAGTTCCATATATGGAGAGATTGTGAAAAGAGACAGGAGGGTAGGCAACTATGATAATAACACTTTGTTAGAACAGAACAGAAGAATGCAGGAGACTGACTACCACTGCTGATCGCAGTCCCTATTATCAATGGGTCTACAGCCTGCTTGCACATAGGTAAAAACTTTATAGAACAGTAAAATAAAGGCCACTTTAAAATAGTAATACTGTTATACTGTACTAGTTTTTTTTCCTTTGTTCCTTACGCAGAGATGTGTTCATAATCATATTAATCTATAGTAGAGCAAACATGCTGCTGTGGTTTCTGGATTTTTTTCCCTTGCATAGTTCATGTTGTTTTCATTGGTTTCACAGCTGGGATAATTATTTTTTTATGATGATCCCTGCTATGTACTAAATAAAACACACAGGGACAGTGATAACGATAACCACCGTCCATGCACGATACGTCCCCAGGGTATCAGAGGAGTCCTCTACATTTTTGAAAGACTCTTCCTGGGAAACTAGCACTGTGCATGTACACAGGAGTAAATCTTTTAAAGGGTCTAAAAATGAAGAGGTGATGGTGCGTGTATCAACCAATCAAATTTGGTCTATCATTTTCTTCAATAGAGATACGATAGACTGATTAGTTGCTATCGGCAACATCACTTTGTTTATTTTTATTTTTTAAATGTTTAGAACTTTAGTAAATTTATCCCACATTGTCAGTTTCTGGAGGCTGCAGGTGTTGCCTCTGGAAATTCCCACATAGGCAAAAAGAGGTTTACTTCTACTGAGGAAGGAGGGAGTAAACCATCAGGCGCTGTGGAGCCCTTGTGGCACCATATAAATAAAGGATAATAATAATAATAACTAACAGAACACACAGAACAACCTGCCAGAGTGAAATCCTTTGGCGGCTGCTATGAGATCAGCCTAATCATGGTTGGAGCTGAACTCGCACACCCTCCCCTAAAACGCTTGGGCATGCCTGTCTTTTTTTTTGGGGCACTCCCAGAAAACGGCTGAATATCACCTCTAAATGCCGGCTGTTGTGAATGTCTCTAATGATCAAAAAAGTAGCAGGATTTCACCGCTGGACGGCGTTGTGCACGTAGTCAGTCTATCGATAATCAGCCAATGTGCAAATTCGCATAGCAGCGATCAGGTGTAAATTAGGCCCATAGTATTCCCTGATACTAATAGGGATTGCGGACAGCAGGAAATGTCTGTGAAATCTCTTGCAGTCTGTAGAACCCAGTAGGGATGCATAAAAACATGCAGAAACTGAATCATTTTATGAACAATGGCTTGATAAATAGCCCTCTCAGATATACATTATTATTAACACTATGTTTCATAAATATTTTCTTTTCTATAAAATATCATGCACCATTGAGGTCATTCTGTAATGGGGAAACCCTGTTTAGACCATTTTATTGTATGTTTCAGTGCTTCAGTGCTTTATTTTTACAGCTTTACTATTATTATTGTTTAGTATAATGTTTAAATGGAGTTTTTTTTCCACTCGCAGGAATGTAGAGCTGAGCCCCTTTTTGTGTGCACCTGGCATCTGTCCTGTAGGGGTGACTACCCAGACATAGATAGTGCGCACAGCCTTAATTATGCATTCCTAATTAATTATCTGTGTTGTATAATATCCTTTCCCAATACTAGATCATTGCGGTTTAACTCCTATATACGGAACATTCCCCCTCCACAACCTCCTGACAAAGATTGTGCAATGTTCAGTACTATCGAAACACATCCTTTAACAAACAATCTGAATTCCGCTGTGTCTTTTTATACTGTAATCAGAAATCCCACACGTCAGTCCATTCACCCCACTTATATGTTAGTTTGCGGAGCAATGCTCCATTAATTAACCTTCCATAATAATGTTTCTGAAAGATTTAATTGTTAAACATATATAGTTCCCTGAAAACAACCTGGTTTATATCACTTGTGACACAAAGCTTCGGTTTTTATTGGTGGGACAACGGTAAGATTAATTTCTAAAAAGCGATTTTCATTAAAATACATTATAAATGCAAAACATGGCTATCGGCAGATGGATACACTATCCCTACCTTAGAAATAGTTAATAGGGAGCGTGAGACGGTCAGTCCCTTCCCTGGTGGCCTGTGGCTACTCAGTATTTCAAACTGTATTAAAAAGTGATTATTTTTCAGGCACTGGTCCAGCAAACATGAGCACTCCTCTCTGAGTACCAGGAATACAGGCACCCCTGGAAAACCAAAGCCAACAAAGAATGACTTTCAAATTTTGCAAAAAGGTGGGGAGCAGATAACTGGTCCCAAATCTTTAAAACCAAAATAAGTTTTATTTAATTTTTTTGTATTGATTTATTTACAGTTTCTTGTACAGCGCAGCATATTCCTTTGCTCTTTACAATGGGAGACAACAGTGATTAGACAAACTGGGTAGAAACAAACCAACATAGAGGTAGGCAGTGGCAAACGCAGGATTTTAAGAGGGGGTTTCCAAATGTAATCCAAAATCTCCCACTCTGATTGGAGTAAGTATGGGAGTCTGGGGGAGCAGTAACAGCCTTGAAAATTGGTCTTTTTATGCACTGGATACTGTATGGAATACAGTATTAATATTTTACAGTACAGATGGTCTATAGTATAGGCCAGCGGTTCTCAAACTGTGGGTCCTGACCCCAAGGTGGGTCCCGACCTTCTCAGCATGGGGTCGCGACTCCATGTTGCTGACCATCAGGCTGATGACTTTTCTAATCTCAGTCAGTGATTCAAGAAATCTGAAAAATCTGTTGAATTGTCTGTTGTTTACTACTCCTCACATAATTTTGTGCCTCCACAATGCTGCCATGTATGTGCTGTCTGCTGACAGGCCTTGAAAAAGCTGATCTGCGAAGCGCGTGCCGGCTAGCGGTGCGCAAGCAGATACAGCTCTCTCTCACTTTATTATTTTTCTTACTACTATGTATTTACGATTTTGTGTGTTCACACCTGACGTTATCCCACAGCCCTTATAAGGGTAGTGGATTGCATCAGGTACTAGTACCGGCATCTCCCACTTTTGTTGTGCCCAGCCACTGAGCTTTATTAACAGGCACAGACATAGAACGGGTGGCCGGTCACTAAGGGCTGCATATATACGTCTTAATCAGTTAGCTGTGATCTCAGAGCACTGCGGTGAACGTTACACCGCAGCAGCCTGAAGATCCTGACAGTGATAGAACGTGCCGCTCACAACACAGAGACTGACGTACACACCGCTGGTGCAATTACAAGCACAAGCGGTGAGCGACAGGGAGCCGGCTCTGTGTAGGCTAAGGCATAATCTCCACATGCGGGCCCGCAGTGGATGATTGCCAGCCACGTCATATGGTACCTAGTGCAGACCCTAATATATATCCCAGTTGATTCCTGGGTAAACGGGTTACTAGCCAAGTACCTGACTTCATTACCGTGTGCAGCAACATAGTTTGTACCTGATGTGTGGGCATTACCAGTAATAAACATACTATTTTATACTGATGTGAAAAACATAAACCTGCACATAAGGTGCAACACACCTACCAATCCTTACTACCTAAGTGTATTTGAGAGAGCGATCTGCCTGCCACCTTTATTTTAATATTCGTAATTTCCTACTTTCAATGTTGTCTGTCCCTTCTTCATAATTTTTTTAAACATTTCGCAGCATTTTAGGAATACTCATTAAAAGTTAGATTTTAACATCATTAGGTGCACCCACTTTAACAGGACATTCTTTTTTTTCTCTCTTCAGATTACAAGACAGTCCTGATAGGATGCAGTTAGATATGAATGCTACTGGATGTTGTGTGCGGGACGTTCCTGAATAGGATAAGCTTGCCTGAAGAGGTGAGTTTTCAGGGAACACTTGAAAGTTTGGAGGCTAGAGGAGAGTCTTAATGTGCGTGGAAGGGCATTCCATAAGGTGGGTGCTGCCCGACAAAAACCCTGCAAGTGTAAAGGCCCCCATACACTAGCCGATTTTGGTCAGATTTCAGCCAGATCAGTCGGATCTGGCCGAAATCGGACCAAAATCGGCTAGTTTTGATGTCCCCTCAGATCCGATGCGCGGTCCCGTGCGCATCGGATCTGCGTCGGGTGGTCGGACCTGCTGCCCGTCCGACCACCCTACTTGGGACCTAGTGGGGCGGCGCGGCGGTGGAGGGAGCAGGGGGGGCTGGGGATGCTGCGGGGGGCACAGGCGGCATAGAGCCGGGCAGAGGGAGCCGGCGGGAGCTGTCAGTATTGAATAATAAAAAAAAGCCCATACAATGCATGGGCGGCCTGTGATTGGCTGAGCGCTCTCTCAGCCAGTCCGCAATTGGCTGAGAGAGCGCTCAGCCAATCACAGGCTGCCCATTCATTGTATAGGCTTTTTTTTTCTAGCACTGACAGCTCCCGCCGGCTCCCTCTGCCTGGCTCTATGCAGCCTGTGACTTGTCCCCCACAGCGTCCCCAGCCCCCCTGCTCTCTCTACCGCCTCGCCGCACAGACGCTGTCCCCCGCAGTGTCCCCAGCCCCCCTGCTCCCACCAGCTCCCACCTCTGTAGCCCCCCCCCCCGCTCCCCGGGTTTTTTACATGTGATAAATCGAGACGATTTATCACATGTAAAAAATGGCACATCAAGTGCCAATCTAATCAAGCTCCCCGAGGAGCAGCCGGGGAAGCTCAGGGGGAAGTCGGGGGCGACTTGTCCTAAGGACAAGTCGCCCTAGTGTATGGGGGCCTTAAGTGGGAGCAAGTAATGAGTGTGGATGAGATACGCAGATCTTGTGCATAGCGGTGGGGATATATTTTGAGATAAGCGAAGAGATATAAGTTGGTGTAGTCACAAGTTTTGTGTATGAATTTCTTTTACTATAGAACATGACTAACACATATATGGTCTTGCTGCTTTTGTTGAAAATGGTTCTATTAAAATGTGTTTTTAAGCAGTGTAATTACAGGTTGTAAAATCTCGGCATGGGGTGACTTTCTCATTGTAAAGACAATAATTTCTTTAATAGAAATTAGCTAAACAGAAGAATTGCTGCCACCAACTATAAAGACATGTAAAAATATTACCATACACGTTGGATGAGCAAACCTTACTTCAGTGGTTGCATTCCCATTGTTATCTTTCTGCATCATCGCTGACATTGGGGTTTCAACTTCAAGTTATTAACTATAGACTAAAAGGGGTAAATTTACTTAAGATGTGAGTTCTGTTGAAGGTGGAATGTTGCCCATAGCAACCAATCAGATTTGAGTGATTATCTTCTAGAAGGTGGTAAATAAATAAGAAGTATAATCTGATTGGTTGCTATGGGCAATATGCCATTTTCAATAGACCTCCCATCTTAGTAAATGTATCACTAACTATCTCCAGCAGAGTTGGACTGGCCCATATGGGTACAAGGAAATCCCTGATGGGCCCCATTGCTTGAGGACCCACCAAATACTTTTAGAGGTCTGATTCCAGACAATGCACTTAAATGATGCATTGCCACTCTATTAGAGGGTCACTTACCTGGTGGGCAGGACCATGGTGGAATACCTCAATAGAAACTACACCAAGATTTTCTCTTTTGCCAAGCAAGGTAGGTGGTCCTGGTACAACCCTGTCCCCTCCTTTTGTTGGCTGTGGGCATTGGCATTGTAAACACAAGGGGGCACATTTATTAAGCTTGGTGAAGTGATAATGTGGCTGGTACATTATCACCGGCAAATCAACTCCTAACTGTGAAGTTACAGGCTTGGTTTGAAAAATGACAGGTAGGAGCTGATCGGCTGGTGACAAAGACCAGACACTTTACCACTTCACCGAGATTAATAAATCTGCCCTGTTCCTGACAATGGGGACAATGTATTAAGCCTTAACAAGAGAGAAATGATTTTTGAAAATTTTTATTTGGGTAGCTTGGGGCACAGTAGGCACAAACAGTCACAGTCACAAACAGTGCTGCAGCCCACAGACCTAAATCACCAAATGTTAGTCACTAAGAGGTGTGTCACACTCCGCCGCGGTGGTACTGTACTCACTCGCCCGTGTCCGCCGCTGGCTGGCGTGTGTCGGCCTCCATGTCAGGTGAGACGGCAGGCAGAGGTCCGGCAGTGTTGGAAGGCAGCATGGGAATCTGCAGCATGGTCCTGCTCTAAGGCTATAGATGCCGGGAGGCCAGCTCCACCATCTTGCTTGAGGGCAAACAGGGGATTGGGCCAGGTCAGGTATTCTCACCTGTTTCACTGTGACAGCCAATGGAAGCCGCCCTCTTTGCATAAAGGGGATCTTCCTAGGTAGCTCAGTGTCAGTGCAAAGAGTCTTCTGTGCCGTGCACTTCCTGAAAGGCTCCTGACTCATTGTGCCCTTGCTATTCCCGCTGTGCCTGTCAGCTTGCTATTGGCTATTTGACCCCATCGCTCATTCCAGTCACGCTGGTTGCCAGCTTCTCCCTGGTACTCTTGGGTGCTCCCTCCTGGATTCCTAACTCCGGTCCCGCTCCTGGATCTTCCAAGAATCCGTCTCCAGCATCCTCAGGTCTCAGCCATTCCTCATCATTGTACTCTGGATATTCCATATCATTGTACTCTGGATATTCCTCATCATTGTACTCTGGATATTCCTCATCATTGTTATCTGGATATTCCTCATCATTGTTATCTGGACAGTCCTCACCATTGTACTCTGGATATTCCTCATCATTGTTATCTGGACATTCTTTATCATTGCTACTCATTATTATTATTTTGCCTGCCTTTATCTCAAAGAAGTATTTGAGTCCCTGTATGACATCATTCATTAAACTCGTTTTAACCCTACTGCTACTGCCTCGTCTCCAGTCCCTGTGCATCACACGACCCCATCTGAATCTTCAACCGTGACAAGGTGGTTGTATATTAACCAGCATTAAGTCCTTATACTGCAATTAACACTAGTTATCTGGGGGGGGTTAACTTTTTAAAAATGTATTAAGAGTGCACTTAACGTGCACAAGGGACAGCCACTTAATGCTCAGCGTGGCTGTCCCTTTTACTCCCCGTCCCATTTATGGCTTGGGCGATGTATGACTGGCTCTCAGGCATACATCGCCTGTTAAGCCCCTCAAGCCGTGGGCTAGCATTGTCCTATCAACAGCAGGGACAACGCTAGCCCTGCTGCTGGCTCCGTGTAATCTCGCGATAATAGCAAGATCTCGCAACATACCCAGTTAGACGGCCGGGGGAGGGAGGGCGTTTTTTTTTTTAAGGCACATGAGCGGTCCTCACAGAGATGCCAATAAGGAGAGCCGTGGACTGAGACCATGATGGCTCTCCTTATCGGCAAGGTGGATGTTAATAATACATTAAAGAGGTGCAGTTGCCCACATTTCCACGTTATGCAGGAGAAGTGGGACCCGATAACTGCAAAACGTAAAATACATTTTACTACATCTACCCCTCAGTAACCTAATGACATAGTATACCACAACCCTTAATCACAGTAGTCTTTAATCACACTGCAGCCCATCCCACACCCTCTCCCTATGGTTTCTGTGTGAAATGATGCTTGAACCATGAGGGAGGGACTTTTATCAAATGAAAACATGAAGATCCAATGCTGAGAGGGTGGTGATTTGCATCATTTTTGGATCTGAATCTGGCGGGAAATGCCATGACTGAGCTCGGAAGTCTTCGGAAACCAGACATTTGGGTGTTTTTTTGTTTCTTTGGAAACAATGACATCACAAGATGTGTGTGAGGGGTGCATCCTGCACTTGTGTGTACCCTCGAAAGGGGTGACACCAAAGTGCTGGCTTTTCTGCAGTGCCTGGTGCTGGGTGCTGCAGTGTGATATCCTCCTGCAGCACCCGGATCCAGTCAGAGAGGAAGAGTTGGCACTTCACCAGTCCAGTCTCTGCAGGTAGTCAGTATTGAATTGATGGAATGAAGAACCCGATAGGCCAGACACCTTTATATTAGGCCACACTCCTTTTTCGAGCGCCGCACATCCTGCACCAGGAATAATATTGCAGTGTGCACGCCTGGAAGCCGAACCACACATTTCTAGTTTCTACACTATTTCAAATTCCTTGTTTGCAGGAGTACCATTAGGGAAAGGCATATATATGTCTAAATGTATAACCAATTTGGGTTGGTTTTAATGTGCGATTATGTTATCTGACCTTGCTATTTTTTTGTATGGCTTCTTTTCTTTGGCTGAGGTGCGCATCGTACAAGTATGCATTAACCGTGTGTAGCATTTAGCAGCCCATTAAGATAAACATTAAACTGGGTAACGATCTGGGGGTCTATTTTATCTATTCCCAAGGGTCCTGACTTGTGAGTAGGTCAGTGCCTCATATTGATGGAAGAACATTGTGGGGAACAAGGTGTCACATTTGTGAGATGATTTATACTTTTTGGGGGGATGATTGATGACTACAATTAATCATATCATCCTGAGCGTGGAGTAGGGAGTAAGACTTAAGGATTTTAAATATACAAATGGTCTGAAAAAGTGACTTTTCTGTTCCAATTCCAAATACAGAAGTCACCTATGTCTGCATCACAGGAAGGATTTATGGTCTGGCTGTGTATTTTGATATTGTGAGCAAAGCTAGGAATCTGGATAATGTCAACAATGGCCAGTCTCCCTTTACATTATAGTAGATAACTTGGAGGATCTCCTATAGCTTTATTACTTGGTCAATTTTAATGGTTTTAATGCTTCTCACAATTAAAAAAAGTAGAGCATGTAAAATTCTTATGTCATGAGAAAATGCACAGAAGGGCCGAAGTTACTGAGGGGTACATTTACTAAGATGGGACTTCTATTGAATATGGGATGTTGCTATAGGCAACCAGTCAGATCCTATCTATTATCTAGAAGGTGCTAAATAAATAAGAAGTAGGTTCTGGTTGGTTGCTATGGGCAACACACCATCTTCAATCGGACTGCCATTTTAATAAATTTCCCTTTAAGACGTTTATTTATTACGATGATAGCTATATTGGAGATAGGGTGTTGATATGGGCAACCAATCAGACCGTATTACTGTATCTTCTAGAAGGTGCTAAATTAATAACAAGTACTGTAGGTTCTGATTGGTTACCGATAGCAACATCCAATATTCAATAGAACTCCCATCTTAGGGCCAGATGCACTAAGCTTCAAAAGTGATAAAATGGAGAGTGATAAACAACCAACCAATCAGCTCCTGCCTGACATTTTCAAACACGCTCTGTGATATGGCAGGTAGGAGCTGATTGGCTGGTTGTTTATCACTCTCCTTTTTATCACTTTTTAAGCTTAGTGCATCTGGCCCTGTGTATTTAAACCACTAAAGGGGCTCAAGTCAGATTAGTCAGTTTTGTCAATGTGAAATATCTTGTATGGTCTGTGTATGCTCTGGAGAGGAGTATGTGCAGCTATAGGGGATGCAGTCACATCTCCATTTGCAGCTGAAGGGGAATAATTGGGTGAAAACAGGGGTTTCCATGTAGGCAGTTTAGTTTAGTCAGATCTCTGTATTATCTGATTATTATGTAGTTATTTTTCATTCAGTGTGCAATTGGGATACAAAATGTTGTTTTCCTAGACAGAATTACTCCTCCCTTTTGGCACCTGAGTGACACACCTCTGATTGAGCAGCTTACCAACAAAAGTGTTGTGCAGTTGAGAGAGGCATAGATGGATTGGAGAAGCTAGGGGTATCTCCAGGTAAGCTGGCTCTCAGATGTTATATGCCATTATCATGTGGCCTTACACTGGGCTATTAAGCCCAGACATATATGTTACTGCTAATGGGATGGGTTTGGTAGTGTGGTGCCCCCTGTGTTGGTAGGGCTGGTCTGCTCCAGGTTAGCACACCCTAACACTTTATTAACACTTATTTTTTCTTATCACATTGTATATATTTTGTATTTTAATCACACCTTCACTTCCTTATATAGCACTTATGTGCTTCTTATTAACCCCTACTAATTTTCATTTGTGTGCTGCCCTGCCTGTGCCTGTGTCGGCATGCTGGGGGCCCACACCCCAGACCCATACCCAGTATTAGGGACCCCCAGTGACAGAGATGCCTTGACGTACGGCCTGGGGGCTTATCCCTATATCTGCAGATGTATGTAACCAAGATCTCTGTAATATCTGATTATTATGTAGTTATTTTTCACTCAGTGTGCAATTGGGATACTCAGGGTGACATTCTATGGTTTGTGATAAATGCGCATTTTTTTTATCGCACCACTTCGCCCTTTTTAAAATCGCAAGATTGGCCAGTTTTTCACATATTTAATGAGATGCGAAAAACGGCCCAAATAGTGCGAATAGGTGCGAGTTGGTGCGATGTCTTTAGTCCTGAAAATGTGCGATTTTCATGTCGGACTAAAGACATCGCACCAAGGTCATTTCGGACCTTGGTACTTCTTTACTTTCACGGCGCCACTAGATAGGACAGATAGGACAGATAGGATACGATTTTGTATGCGATTTGACATAAGATATCGCATAAGATATAGGATAAGATTTACTATCCATTTCATTACCCCACTATCCACTAGGGCGTGGAGTTGATTTTATATAGCGTGGCGAGCGCGAAGCGTGGCGAGCGCAGCGAGCCCCGCGAGGGGACACGGATGTTGTTTCAAAGCAAGTCCCCAATATCGCATGCCATTTGCATGCAATTCAATAAAATACATTCCGTGTCCGCTCGCCACGCTTCGGGCTCGGTGGCTCGCTGCGCTCGCCACGCTATATAAAATCAACTCCACGCCCTAGTGGATAGTGGGGTAATGAAATGGATAGTAAAACTTATCCTATATCTTATGCGATCTGTGCAGGGTTCTGGCTAATTCGCCCATCAGAACCTGGTCTGATTTTTGGGCGAATTATAGACACACTTTATACAAATCGCATACCATCAAATATGCGATTTGTATACTTTTTCATGTGAAAACATCTGGATGCGATGTGCTGCGAAAAGCAGCCATCGCATTTCCAGTGTGTCCAACTTGTTGGCCAAAATCACACTTTTTTCACATTTTCGCAGCTCATTAAATATGCGAAAACGGAAAAAAATGCGATTTTGGCCGTTTTTGCGAAAAAAATCGCAAAAGTCTAATTATCTTAACCCATAGAATGTCACCCAAAATGTTGTTTTCCTAGACAGAATTACTTCTCCCTTTTGGCACCTGAGTGACACACCTCTGATTGAGCAGCTTACCAACAAAAGTGTTGTGTAGTGTAGTCATGTGGCCAGCTTCTATGGGCTGCTTCGGCAACAGCTCTTAGAAGGGAATCATGGTTCCAGCACCTGTATAATACAAATAACAGGCTACAGTGGCGTAACTACTGTAAGGCAGCCCCAGTTGCCGCGTGGGGGAGCAAGCGGCAGCGCGGTCTGTGTGGGCGCCGGCACCTGCTCGACGCACTTATATGCTGCTGCCTGCCGCTGCCCACTGGCTGAGCACCGGAGGTGATTCAGCCGCAGCACGTGTGTAGCCATTACAGAGATGACAAATCCCCCCACTGATTCAATGGACTGTACACAAAGCCGGCTATTGGCTACTGTATACAGGATGGCGGGTGGATGGGCGTGCTGGGGCGGCCTGGGATGCGTCTGAGCCAGGAGAAGCAGCAGTGTCTGCTGGTCTCTCTTCCTCTGTCCTGCTTTAGCTTCTCCGTTATGCATATGACGCCATCACGTCGCACACTGGGGAAACACGCAGGAGAGGAACGTTTTGGCAGGGGAGCACAAAATTTATAGTTATGCCACTGACAGGCTAGATAGAATCTGATTGGTTGCTAAGGGTAGTATCACCTCTTTAATTTTTTTAAGCTTTAGTACATTTATCCGTAACAGTAGAGCAATGTAAACATGCTTGGGATAGGCATAAAGTAAGGATAGCCTTACGGAAATAAGGATTAATTAGGGTATGAGTTTACCATAAGGTTAGACAAGGAGCTGATGAAATGGGCCTGTTTCTATGTTTCCAAAGCTTTTTTCTATTTGTAAATGACTTGTCCCAGGACTGCGTTCAGTCAGGGACTTCACTTCTGTTCTCTGACTGTTCTGTTTGCTACTTCAGTGACAAAGCAGAGCAGGCAGACGGCAGCCGCAGAGCGCGGAAGGGAACAACGACCTGGGGTGCCGTGCATGCACAGTAAGCACGCGGGTCCCCCTTGACCCCCCTTTTACTGGCGAAACCCACACAAGCATGGAGAGAATATATAAACTCCACACAGTTAGGGCAATGATGGGAATAGAACCCATGTCCTCAGTGCTGTGAGGCAGTAATGATACTATTACACCATCCCTGCTGCCCCTGTGACATCCGGTGCAGCCATGAGTAAACCATATGCTGCAGAAGCACTGAGGAGGGCACCTCAAACAGTAGGAATATGCAGAGTAAACAAAGAAGAACATGGGCCCTTATTCTGATCGGTGCGGCCCGATCAGAATATGCGGCCGCAACCGTGCAGGCGAATCCCCGCCTTCCATACGGATCGCCACCTGCCGTCCGTATGCGGATATGTGGTGATCCGCATGAAATTGTACGGGGATACGCCTCCTCCATGGTGGGAGCAGCCCCTGCATTCGATGGTCGCCGAACATCGAATGCAGGGCCGCACGCTCCACCAGGTCCCGCAACACAAGACCACACGGACACTTGTCCGTGTGAAATCATGTATAGGGGCGGGCAGCTGACATCCGGCGATGTCAGATGCCCGCCCCGTACCCACGCGTCACGGCCTCATTACCATGCATACGCCCCGCGTTTGCATGGGAACGCCCATGAAACGGGGGGCGTATGCATAGGGTAATGAGGCTAAGTAGCCCCTCACGCCCCTCTACGCCCCCTGTGCGGCGTATAAAGAATCCGTGCGGCGAAATCGCCTGCACATGCGCAGAGTGACCTCTGCACATGCGCAGACGATCAACATCGGCGGTCCGTCCGCATGCGGGAATTTCCGCACCGATCAGAATAAGGGCCATGGTGAGGAAGGTGGAATGCGGACGGCAGGTCAACACTAATAAAGTCGACAGTCAATAGGTCAACCACTATTGGTTGACAGGCAATAGGTCGACACATGAAGCGGTCGACATACCTTAGGTCGTCTGCTGATGTCATGTGCCCGCCACCGCATGTCCGTCAAGGCTGCATTAGCATGAGAATGCCCAGCGGTCTCATGGAACATCCATGAAACGCTGGGCGTTCCCAAATGCTAATGGGCTGACACCCGCCCAGCGGCCGCAAGGTTGGGTGCATGCACCCAGTGAACATTCTGTTTGCAGTGGCCTCACGCACCAAGCGTTTGCACATGCGTATACACAAAACATCGGCAGTGTGCAAATGCACATGGCCATGCGAATGGACCTGAATACTGTCCAATGTGTGTATATCTCACGGTTTCATCAAAGTGACTGGACGTGCGCAGGGGCGTAACTAAGCCTCCGCAGCCCCCGCCATGGCGGGGAGGCGCAGAGTAACTATGGGCGCCTGGGGGGCTGCGGTGCTATAGTTACCCGCTGCGCTGCTGTCCGGCCGCATCTGCGGTCACTGTCCCGTCACTCGCTCCCAGCGCCGGCTCCTGCTGATAATGAAAAGTGACACTTAGAAAATGGCTGCCCCCGTATTGCAGACAGTTTTGGCAGCCATTTTCTAAGAGTCACTTTTCATTATCAGCAGGAGCCGGCGCCGGGAGCGAGTGACGGGACAGTGACGCAGATGCGGCCGGGCAGCAGCGCAGCGGTGACTGAGGGAGACTGGACGGGACAGTGACCGTCAGGTAAGAGTATGGGGGGGGGGCGCAAAATATATAGTTACGCCACTGGACGTGCGGTGAGGTAAATGGCTCAAGAGTCCCTGGCAAGTACCAGAGCCAGATATGCACACAATATATGAGCCATGGGGTACATACCAGCATTATACACATGGGCAGCAGTGTGTACTGCTGGAGATTCACTAAGTTTTGATAAGAGACGTGCAGAAAAGGTAGCCAGGTGAGGCACTGCCTCACCTGCCATAGACTTTTTACTCTAGCGTTTTTGACTATAAAAATGATTAGAATAAGAAAAATAAGATTTTTTTTTATAAATTGTTTGTATTTTCGACATACTTTATCAATTCAAAACGCCAGCATATGCGCTAGTATGACAGGAAAGGCTGTGCCTCACCTGCCTCACCACACCGCACGCCAGATCAAACTGCACATGGGACTAAGTCGCAAAACAGCTCCTGCAGAGATGGAACTACCATTGCAGTAGGTGCATTGCACGGTGCCCCTGAGGACTGGTGTGGGGCCTAAATTCTACTTTTGCACCTGGGTGCAGCACTCACAAGTTCTGCCACTGGGCTCCTGCACATGTAACAGACCAGGTATGCACACATGGGGGGAAGGATTTAAAAGGATGAGAGATTCAGAAAGTGAAAAAAGTTAAAAAGCGGCAATCATTTATATTGCAAAACCAGTTTGATTTTGAAGTGTAAATCATTGCCGCTTTAAAAAAAACTGGAGATTTCTTACCAAATCTCTCACTTTCTGAATCTCTCATCTTATTAAATTTCACCCATGGTCTGAGCTCGCTAATGTGTGCAGATTAATTAATATACAGACAGAGCAAACTTTCTGTGTGGCTACCATGTGATGACACTGAAGTGTTCTGTCTCATGGGAGTTGCGTGAATTTGCAACCCGACTTAACGTTTGTGGCATTTGGACAGAGATGCGATACTAATGATGACTATTGCAGCTGTGGACAGAAAACCTTCCAGCTTAAAACCACACTGACCTTCATCTTAGCCCTAAAGAAACTTCCATTAGCACAAGGTACTGTCTGCAAATACAGCTACATTGTATCTGACTCAGAATTAGCCCTACAACCAGCAATAGTTCATCAAGCATCAGAAATAATGATGGTTAAGTGCTCATTGTCTTGGTATTTTCCAGTCACCTTACTCATTTTAGTCTCTCATCTTGGGCCAGATTCTCTAAGCTTCAAAAGTGATAAAATGGAGAGTGATAACCAACCAACCAATCAGCTCCTACCTCACATTTTTCAAACACAGTCGGTGACATGGCAAGTAGGAGCTGATTGGCTGGCTGTTTATCACTCTCAATTTTATCACTTTTGAAGCTTAGAGAATCTGGCCCCTTATCTGTTTGAAACATTCCATATCAATTTATAATGTTGCCACTTTACAAACTAGATTCAGGAATTATCACAAACTATAGGTGAATCATCTCAAGCTGAGATTTACTTTGATTTCTTTTTTACTATTGTTGTTATTATTATTATTAAAAATGATGATGATTCAGGATTCCATTTACCTTTGATGGATCTCTCAATAAAATGAAATCTGTCGTAAAATTTACAAAAAGCAGTGATTTCTGTAGGGATTTTCTGTTACAAAATCTACTATTTGTCAGTCAAAAATATATTTAAAAAAAAAAACTTTTTAAATGATTGTCAGCCTTTCATGCTTTTGAATTAAGGTGTGAATGATTTAATGCTGATAATTTACATACCTTTTTTACCTTCCCCAATCTTTTATCACCTAACTCCCAAACAGAATGCAATAAAGATACAAAACTATTGGCGTATGAACTCCCTTCCTGTATCATTACCATTATAGCGTAGCTGGTCACGGAGCAGAATTTTACCATTGTGAGTCAATCATGAATCACAAGTGGTGGGAACTGCTAATTGTTAAGCGCTTGACACAAGTCATTTATCTGAGGGGAACAGTATAAGAGACACTGAGGCAGCAAATCAGGGTAAACAAAGATACTTTAAATCTGAATGAGCATTGCCTCCTGTATATTCAGGTAATGTCAACATTACATAGACTGTATAACAGCATAGATTTATAAAAATCCATTAATAAATTATAATTAATCAAAAGGGAAGATATTTAAACAAAGAAATACGAAAACTGTGCTAGAAAAGGTTTATTTAAATATATTTTACTAGATGGAAAATGTGGAAAACCATTTCAATAAAAAAATAGGGGTATCATTGTGATTGTCTTCATTTTTTCATTTTTACAGCATTAAAGACTCATACACACTGGGTGACTTTGAAATGAAAGCAGCTCAGTTTATTCGTCTAAACTGCTTTCAGCTTGAAAGCCGCCCAGGGTGTATGGGGCAGCGATGAGCGGTGATCACGGATTACTATTGGTCAGTGGCGTAAGTTTGTCCAAGTTGCCCGGAGGCAAAATGAATATTGGTGCCCCCCCCACACACACACACACACACACGTTTTTAAAAATATATATAGTCTATTAAGAAATATATATTATATACTGTATGTATGTATATATAGAGAGAGCGAGAGAAAACACATATATATTTCAGAACTCAGCCACAGAAGCGATTTTGATGGCTTTCATTTAATGGTTTTAAACTGGCAGTGGTGGAGAGGTGCCCCCTTGAGAGCAGGAGCCCGGCGGCAGATGACTCCATTGCCTCCCAGAGTTCTGCCTCTGCTATTGGTATTACCAGCAGAAGCCTGGAGGAGTGGACGGCTTTCCATAGTGTCCTGCTGTGGAAAGTCATCTACCCCTTGGAAAGTCGCCAAAATGTCCGAAAATCACTCAGTGTGTATGCACTGATCTTTTTTCATCCTAGCGATTTTCCCCATCAACTCTCACCATACGTATTGACTTTTAGGCCTATATTTAACAATCTGCAGCAATAACACTATTGGCACTTGTTTACGCAATAGAAAATATGTCATGACTGCAATTTATAATTAAAATATCCTCAATAGCAGCTTCATTTAGCTGCATCATGCAGGCATAGTGGAGTTAAATAATTTGTGGTGGCATCTGTAAGGAAAATATTGGGTTGCTGATAAATGCTTATACAGTATTACGGCCTACACACATGCCGATATTAAGGCATTTTCTAAGCGATTTTGCTTAGTTTGTCAAAGTCGCATAGAAAATGCCCTCACATCGGTGTGTGTGTGTGGGGGCTATATCGACAGCAATGCGCGTCTTTGTAGCTGGCCGAGATTGATGAACAGTGTCCATCAATATCGGCAGGGTTCTCCCACCGGAGAACACTGGCGCTGTCTGCTCGCTTAGCACACAGAGCTGACAGCTCGCTCTGTGTGTGGGCTGTCAGCTCTGTGTGCTGAGCGACTCGGAGCAGAATGGCCCGACGTAGCACAGCTAGGTCGCCCTACACACATCGGCATGTGTGTAGGGCCCATAAGTTTGTAGGAACTGGTAGTGTGCTTTGTAAGTCTCAGGTGGTTTATGGTGGTTAAAACAACTCTCCCTGTTATACTCTAAACAGTCCTCCATGAGATGAATCCGGTGCATGAATAATAGGACGTAATTTATCGTGGATCATTAATGTGAGAATTCACAGCTGACTGTGAGGAGAAGGCAACCTCCCAGAGAGAAAGATAAAACGTCCCTTGCAATATTGCGAGAATTACAAATGGATCAGGAGCACAATCTATTCGCAAATCCATACACAATTCCAGAACTATCAAATAGTTTCTGCCGTCTGTGCAAATGTGAGTAGGTCTGAGCTTGATAGATTACAAGTGACAACTACTTTAAAGTAGGGATGAGTGGGGTTGGTTCCTAGTGAACTGAACCCCCCCTAACTTTCCAGATCCCAGGCCAGATTGATGAAGGCTCGACCCTTGGTGCCATTTTCTGGATCCAAAGTAAGGCTGAACATCATCATCCTGCTGTCGGAATCTCGCATGATTCAAACTCTATATAACTCCCAATGATCGGCACCATGTTCATTCCGGCTGTGGATTTCAGACAGCACGAACATGTCTGTGCTGTCTGCTGCAGGGGAGTCCTATAGGGCACTGCTATAGGGGACTACTATGGGGTACTACCATGTGAAGTACTATGAGTCTGGGGACTACTAAGGGGGCTGTTATGGGGGAGTACTATGCTGTTTGGTGCTGCTATTAGGGACTACTATGGGGGACTACTAAGGGGTACTACCAAGGGGCACTACTAAGGGGGCTGATGTGGGAGACTACTAAGGGTGCTGCTTTATTTTAAAAAACTATTAAAAGTAGAATTTTCTATTTTTTTTACTGCAGGGGTGCTGCTAAGTCTGTGCATCAAGCCAGAGGTGCTACCCTGTGTGCCGTATCAGTAAAGGAGTGCTGCTAAGTGTGCTATATCAGTCCAGGGGTACTGCCCTGTATGCCATATAATTTATGGGGTGCTTCACCGTGTGCCATATGATTCCTTTGGAGCTGCCAAGAGTGCAGTATAATCGTAGGGGTGCTGCCCTGTGTGCCATATCAGTCCAGGGGTGGTTCTAAGTGTGCCGTATCAGTCCAGTGTCTGTGCCACTGACGTCTGTCCCTTAGCTTACTCATCCAGATATTTTGGTGCAACCTTTTTCATAAAAACAATATATTGTGAGCTGTGAGATGTTCAGAATAGATTGAAAATTAGTGGAAATGAATGGTATTGAGCAAATAATACTGTAGGAACAAAAAAAATTCAGTGATTTTAGCTTTTTTTTATTATAAATAAAAAAATACAGATCCAAAACCTGCATATGCAGTAGACTCTGGCACACAACCAGAGAGTACTAATACTCACTAGAAAGAAGATTGGCCAGGACAGACACTACACACTGTCACTCTCTGCTCTTAATGCGCCACTTTCTCACCCTGTGGGCCGAATGGATCAAGCTTTAAAAAGTAATACAGTGGGGAGTGATAAACAACCAGCAAATCAGCTCATACCTGTCATTTTTCAAACCCAGTATGTAACAGGACAGTTATGATCTGATTGGCTGGTTGTTTATCACTCTCACATTTTTATCACTTTTTGAAGCTTGATACATCTGACCCTTAAGGCCCCCACACATTAGGCCGACTTGTCCTAGGGACAAGTCTGACCCAATTTACCTGCGAGCCGCCCGGCAGCTCCCCGGGAGGCTCACATACAATTTGGCACTTGATGTGCCATTTTTTACATGGGATAAATCGCATGCGATTTATCCCATGTTAAAAAAAACCCGGGGAGCTGCAGGGCGGTGAGGAGTAGTGGGGGCCGGGCAGCGGCAGTAGTGGGGGCGGGCAGCGACGGCTGCGGTGGTGGGGGCGGGCGGCGGGTGCGGTGAGCGCTGCTGACCTGGCCGGGCAGTGTACTTACTTACATAGCAGCAGCGGGGACGGGCAGCGCAGTGGCGGCTATTATATTTTGAAAATACTTGTCAAATGACCGGCCGCTCTCTGATTGGCCGGAGAGCTCTCAGCCAATCAGAGAGCGGCCGGTCATTTGACAAGTATTTTCAAAATATAATAGCCGCCACTGCGCTGCCCGTCCCCGCTGCTGCTATGTAAGTAAGTACACTGCCCGGCCAGGTCAGCAGCGCTCACCGCACCCGCCGCCCGCCCCCACCACCGCTGGCCGCTGCCCGCACGCACCACCGCCCGGCCAGGTCAGTCAGCCGGTGCTCAGGGACCCGCTGCCCGCCCGGTGTCTGCATGCATATGCCTGTCAGGTGGCAGGCATATGCATACAGGGAGGTCGGACGTGATCGTATGTACAGACCGTCCGACCTCCCTGATCCGGTCCGATGCGCACGGGACCGCGCATCGGATCGGATCAGACATCACACACATACGATTTTGGGCCGATTTCATCCGATTATCGGCACCAAGTGCCGAAATCGGATGAAATCGGACCAAAATCGCATAGTGTATGGGGGCCTTTAGTCACTTAGGGGGGTATTCAATCCCTGCCACTATTTCCAATGGGGGAAATAGCAGAGGACGCTTATTCAATGCTGTCTTTCCCAACAGCATTGAAGCAGCATCTCCTCAGACCTGACCCAACTTTAAAGCCGTCAGGCCTGTTTTGCTGAATACAGCAGTAGATTGTCGAGATCACAGCCGGATCTCGGCAATCCATGGCGATTTTTGCAGACATGCCCACTTTTCACAGATCTTCAGATGCCCCCGACTGTCAGTACATCCTGAGGATCGAGTACCCCCTAAAGATTAGGTTCCTTCCCATCCCTCCTTTATTGTAATATTTCTGCACATTGTCCTCAGGAACCAGACCTGACCATACCTCCCAAGTGTACCTCTTTCCGCCTGAACGTCCCAGTTTTCGGGGACGTTCCCGGATCCCAGCCGGGGCCACCAGTGTCCCATGGCGGGGGTGGGGGCAGTTGGAAGTCCCCCAAGCCTGAAGAGAATAGACGCTGTGCGCATGCACACAGCATCTTGTCAGTGCTGCTGATGGACAGAAAATGGGGGTGTGGCCTTAGGAAGCATCATCACACGAGGCCACACTCCATTTTCCATAGGCCATGCCCCCTTTTTGGGTGTCCCGTTTCACAGAGGTAACAAGTTGGGAGGTATAAGACTATCAATAGACCGGCGCTCAAAAAATCTGAGGACGCTGTTTAAAAACCGTGCTATTGCTGGTTACTGTGTGGTAAGAATACTCCAATCAGTGCTGCTGTTTGTTTGGGACTGCTCAAATCCCAGACAAGAAAGAGAAATAGGGAAAAATAACAAACTGCACAGAATCGGAGTATTAATATTAGGTATATCAATTTAATATTGTTTGGCTGATAAAAATTATAGCTATACAACTAAATTGTGGCCACAATTATACGACAATATAACAAAATAACATAAAACAAAAGCTCTTTTGGGTATAGATCCACACTGCTGAGGATTAGAAGCTTTCATTATTAGTAGGCTTAGTACTTCAATTTTTTAAGCATATGGATGTTAGTGAGATAGGGGCAGATTTATTAAGCTTGGAGAAGAGATAAACTGGAGATAAAGCGGAGAAAAGGTAAAAGGAGATAACGCTGGTGCCAACTGTCTTTTTCAAACACAGCTGATTGGCTGGTGCTTTATCTCCTTTTACCTTTTCTCCGCTTTATCTCCAGTTTATCTCTTCTCCAAGCTTAATAAATCTGCCCCTTAGTCCTTAATTAGTAAGCTGATATTTATGAACAGTCATGTTTCGTCATTGCTGTGACATGATCGTCATATTAGTAGTGGTATTAGGCAGGTGGATGTAAATAAATGTTATTATCACACCATAAGGTTACCTTATTGCAGGGTCATCATTCAGGTCTGGCCAGACAGAAGTTGAATGGTACCTTGCAGATTGTAGTATGTAAGGTAGCTTGTGTGCCTCCCAGCTGCTGACGTTAGATGTCTTTAGTTGGCAACTTTATCCGGAGTATGCACAGATTATGCACCGATATGGGACGTCTGCAGATACCAGGTTTCAGTCTCAATGCATATGGATTGGATGTTCCTTTAGATCTCTTACGCGTTTCCCAGCCTGCTGTAAGGCTCAGTGGCTTCCTCAAAGAGAAATTTTGGTTGTCAGGTAAATTGGGAGGTATGCCTGACCACTGATGTGAGAATTAGGAGCTCCTGGTAAAGACATGGGAACACGTAAAAACGCGTTGAGCCTTTCATTGTTCCTCCAGCTTTACCACCATATACCATACCAGACCATTCATCCGGACCAGCACCAACTTTTCAAACTTGGATCCCATATCCTCAGTTTCCTTGCAGCCGTCCAGCCAGGTATTCATCTACCCAAGACTGCCTCCTGCTACATCTTCTGAGTCAATTCAGGATCCACACTGGGCAATTTTCCGGGACATGTTCACTTCAACTCCAGTCCAAGGAGACCTCATTATCCATAATCCCAAATCTGGTAAATATACATCCTATTGGTATTATGGAAACACCCCTTACCTTCAAAATTTGCTAATCTGGACATTTTTATTGATTGTTATCCATTTATATGCATATATTTTTTTTCTATATACCCATTTTTTCATTCTCTAGAGAATTCTCTCTATATTTTATTCATATATGTGTTTGTTAATATTGAATAAATGTTTATATCATTTTTACATCAGTTGTCAGAGTTCCCTTATTCAGTCAAACCCAAGCGCTGTCTCTATGCAGTTTACACCTTAATTTTCCTAGCCGATTTAACAGCCTAATGGCTAGTTGCTGCACAGAAGTCTAGTGCAATTAATACACATTGTGATACAGACGTACTCACTTCACAGTTCCCCAGGGATCAATGTAGGACATTAGCATGTCCATGAGTGATCTCCCACTGTTTTGTTTACTATAGAAGAGCTTTCTCGCAAACCCCTCACTGCGAGTACATAATGTACTCATACCCTCCAACATCACCCATTCCATTAGGTACAAAATGCTCTGTTCCTGGACTTCCCTGCCAGTGGCAGTTACAGATGTGAGCCTGCAGCACAGTCCAATATTCAAAAAGGGGAGCCACACCTACTGCCACCCCAAAAATCACTGTCCTGGACTCACTGACAGTTGATGTGACCCCCTCTTTGAATATTGGACTGTGCTGGAGTTCAACCTCTGTAATTGCAACTGGCAGGGAAGTCCAGGAACAGAGCATTTTGTACCTAATGGAATGGGTCATGTTGGAGGGTATGCGTACAGTATATCATGCAATCCCTGGAATTCATATTGTGTTCTAATATCTATAATCTTTATTGGGATACATACAATATCAGGATGCTGACAGTCAAATGATGGACCTCGCATCCCAGAGACACAAAGTATCCTAAACTTCTCCCCCTACCCCATCACCCTAACCATCCCTTGTGCAGTCTTACCCTAACACTCCCCACTAGCGTTCAAATCACACCCCATATCCTGCCACCTAAACCCACTGCCCGCAGCCTAAACCTAACCCCTCCTCCCATCAGCCTAACCCTAACCTTTTTCTCCGAGCAGCCTATCCCTAATTCTATCACACCAGTGCCAAAACCTATCCCCCTTCCTCAGGGGTGGCGACAGGTCGGCGGGCCCCGGTAAAATGAAGGGGGACGTGGTCACTGGGAGACATGGCCACGCCCCTTTGAAGGAAACCAAATACACGTTTGGATGGGCAGGCGCCGGTGGGAGTGCAGACGGCATTACTTTTGGGCTGCGGGTGCGTAGGGAGGACAAGGACCTGTCCGCCCCCCGCCCATGTGTCCGGCCACCTGCCGTCAGCTGCGGCTTCCCCTGTCTGTCCTTCCCCTGCACACAGAGAGACAGACGCTAGAAGTCATAGTTCACCTCTAGCGTCTGACAGGAAGCACAGCTCTGTACTTCCTGGTAACGTTGCAGAGCTGTGCTCCCTGTCAGAGACGCTGGAAGTGAAAAATGACTTCTAGCGTCTGGCTCTCTGTGTGCGCAGGGGAAGGCAGGATAAAGCAGGGGGCAGCAGCAGCAGCTGACGGGCAGTTGACTGGGCACATATTAACCCCTTGGCAACAAGCTAGAACCCCTGGCAATGGAAATAAACCCCCCTTGGTAACGAGCAAGAACCCCTGGCAAAAAGTATTAACCCCTTGGTAACATTTAAAAACCCCTTGGCAATGAGAAAGAACCCCTGGCAATGGACATTAACCCCCCCTTGGCAACGAGCAAGAACCCCTGGCAACGGACATTAACCCCCCTCTTGGCAACGAGCAACAACAAAGGGCAGCGGACATCAACTCCCCTTGACAACAAGCAATAACACCTGGCAATGCATATAAACCCCTTGGCAACGGACATTAACTCTCTTGGCAACAAGCAGGTAATTTATAATGTATTAGAAGCCTTACTGTGGGGGGCAACGTGGTGTGGCATAGTCAGTGTGTATCGATTTTTGTGTGACATCCCATTTTTTTGAGACGGTCCTGTGGGAATTACACTGGCCACGCCCTCACAGCGACAAAACGGCGCCCAAAAATTTTTGGCGCGTGCCTGCGGCAAGCACATATATTCCTTTCTCCACTGCCGTAGTTGGGAGGTATGCATTAGGTGTGAGGGGTATTGCAATGTGTGGCATAATGTGTCAGGGGCATTACAGTGTGCAGCATAGTATTAGGCGTTATGGTGTGCTGCATCATGTTTCAGAGAAATGGCGGTGTGTGGCATAATGTATCGGGCATTACAGTGTGCAGCATATTGCGCTGGGGCATTACGGTGTGCAGCATAGCATTAGGGGCATTGTTCAAATTTTAGTAGCTCTCGGGGACTTTTTTTTTTTCACAAGTAGCTCTCGCTCAATTAAGGTTGGAGACCACTGGACTAGGAGAGCGGGCATGGGGTTAGCTGTGTCCATGCACCAACTCACGCATTCGCATGTGCAGTCTAATGCCGGGCAGCGTCTGAGCACTCGCTCAGACTCTGCCCGGCTGTTCCCGACCTGGCGTGCGGCCTGCGCTGTGTGATTCGGTCATAGGTCACGCTGCACAGGTCGCAGCGCTAACCACCCGTGCCGAAACCTGTTTGCCGCCGGGCCTCCCACATCATACCCGACACCGGAACCTGCTCGCCGCCGGGCCTCCCACGTCGCACATGTTTAGCCAATGCCTGCCTATGCACTGCGGCCGCCTGCCCCCCTCCACAGCAAGTCAGTGTGGGGGCACAGGGGGCAATTTTCTTTTAGGGATGCCAATCCCTGGATCCCGGGAATACCGGGTTTCAGCATTTTTCAATCCCAGTGATATTGGTGTACCGGTCCCAAGATTTCTGTTGCCATCCCTTACATAGAAATGACCTTCTAGACCTACTTTGTCTCTGTCCCTGCGTCCCCACCATCTCTGTCCCCACCGTCTGGTCCTTCGTCACCACCGTCTCTGTCCCTGCATCCCGCCATCCCGCTCTATGCACCTTTGTCCCCACCATCTCTCTCCCTGCATCCCCACCATTCCTCTCACTCTCCCTGAATTTTGCCTCAATCTGTGTGGAATAATTTGAATTTTGTGTCATTCCATGTGGCATAATGTGAATTTTAAGACATTCCATGTGAATTTTGGCTCATTCTATGTAGCATAATGTGTAAGGGGCAAGTATAAGGGGTCTACTATTGTGTTGCATAAAGGGTATATGGTGTGGTACACACCCCTATATCCTTTAATGTCCACACCTCTTTTCTGTCGCTTGCCACTCCAGGGGGGCCCCGTGACGCTGTTGTAGCGGGGCCCAGGATTTCTCTTGGCAGCCCTGGCTGCAACGGTAGCCTGCCATCTCTCTCCCACTGCCCGACTGCATGCAACGGGGGGAGCGGAACCTGGGACCCCAGCAGACCTGGTCCCAGTTAAAAAGTACCTCCCCCCCCCCCATCCCTAGGGACGCCTCTGCCCTTCCCCAGCAGCATGTTAGCCTGCCTTGTATACTTACCGATCGGGATTTCTGGCATCGGCATCCTGATCCTTTTCACAGTTCCGGTTCTATGGCAGTTGATGCCAGCATTGTGAGACTGGTGTTGGTATATTGAACTCTGGCATCCTGGCCACCAGAATGCAGAGTGCATCCCTCTTTATCAATCTCTGAATTACTCAAACTTTGGTGCTTTTTTATAGATGGGTGTTAAATTAAATGCATTAGTTGTAGAAAGCTACTGCACAGTAGTGTAGTAGCAGTCCCCACAGACCTGGCAGTGGCTTGGAGGCTCTGTGTGGCTTGTGAGCACAGAGGGTACTGTAGGGATAACTGTCCTAGGCCACCACACTGCAGCAAGGAGGAGCTGTTGGACTTAGGAGCAGCACTGCAGGAGAGGTGTCCCTCCCAAAATGGCCACCACTTCAGATGAGATAGTTTGTGAGGGACATTTTCAATAGTTTGAAGGGGGCAGCTTTGTTCTTATCATATAGAAATGCAGATTACACTGTCATAAAATGAATCGTTTAGTCTTCTGTTTAAAACCTCTTTTCTACATGCAGTATTGATATTCTGGGCTATAGTTCTAACAGAAGATTAAAACATCTCTGGTATAAAAAAAAAAAATCTTCCTTCATTTTCTTCATTTTCCTGAACATACTGTATAGTTATGTGCAGGAACTGTGGTGTGGGGCATGAGAAAAACCCACCCTTTACATGTATTTCTCAAAGATATGGTGATGTGCAAAATGTGTAGGTCTGCAACAAAAGGACATATTGTGGGAACTTCTTAGTGGCTTCAGGGGATGGATTTAATCTAGTGCCTGGGAGCTATTGATTTAATCTTGGTCGGTTTTGCATAAAACAATTAAGTTATATTCATCCAAATTTAAACAATCGGTTTTCAATAAATTGTGTATTACAGAAAGGATCTGTATTTTCATCATTAGTTTACATTTTCTTGTCCCATAATGGCCCAGTTTTTTCTCAAAGCAAGTTCCCAAGTTTTCTAGGCCAGGCCTTTGTTTTAGTTAATCTGCATACCCAGAGATCACATGTCACAAAAGAGGGATAGAACATGTTTGTGTAATAACATGATAGGATCATGTAAACAGAATGGCGGAGGCAGAAAGGGGGCAGAGGCTCCTGCCTCCTACGGGGCACAATCACTCATACTCCTCCTGCCAACACTGCCTGACCCCCTTTAATGAAGAGATAAAAACAAGGATATGCACTTAACAAGGTGTGTGTTTGATGTGGCATTTCATTGTATAATGTTACAGGTATTCTTATGTCGTGCTCCAGGTTTTTTATCTAATGTCTCACAATACTGATCTCGCATTGAATTTGATGAATATATTGGAGGTATTTACCCTGTCTCATTTCCTTAATTTCAGTTTTAAAAAATTGCTCTTTCAGTGGAGTCAGCTATTTACAAGTGTAAACAATTCACCTGTAGGTGGTCTGATGCTTTATGTCTTCATACTGCATTTCTGAGTTTCTTATATAGCGCACACATATACCGCAGCGCTTTACAGAGAATAACTGAACAATCACATCAGTCCCTGCCCCAGTGGAGTTTACAATTTATATTCCCTACCACATACACATTCATTCTAGGGTTCATTTTGTTGGAAGCCAATTAACCTAACAGTATATTTTTGGGTTGTGGGAGGAAACCGAAGTACCCAGAGGAAACCCACGCAAGCATGGGGAGAATATACAAATTCCGCATAGTTAGGGCCATGGTGGGAATCAATCCCAGGACCTCAGTGTTGTGAGGCAGTGTTGCTAACCATTACACCATCCGTACTGCCCTATTGTACCTTTAACATATTGCACATGTGCAGTTTATGAATCATATGGTGTCCCATATAATTTTTTCCCAGTGTCCAATATGAATACTGTCCCAATATCCCATATAATGAAAACAAATGTGGCTGCTAGTGCTGTAGTGGGGAGGAGGGAGGTAGATGGGGCAGGGAGCTGGAGGCAGTGGGCGCACACTCAAGTTCACAATTCGAATGAGGACATCATTTCTACCTGCATAAAGCATTACCTTTAAGGCTATGAACCTAATTCCTTCATCCTGCTTGACTCCCCCTCATTGTCAACCCCTTCTACCATGACCAAGCTTTTTCCTTGTACAATAGCACCCAATACTTCTGCTATAAATACTGTTGCCGCAGGTGTCACTACAGGGCTTCACAGATCTGTCCCTTTGGTATTACAGGTTTCCCAGATATCTGCAAACCTCTGATAGACATTGGAGAAAATCACTCTCCCAAGAGGACTTCATCCACTTTATAATTATGCTCTCTTCCTACAGCACTGCCCTTTTTAAGTGTTCTTTCAAAATGCTTATCTCATCTCAGTCCTCCAACCCATGTTGTCCCTTTACTATCTTCAAATTCCTTTTCTTCCTGCCCACTTTCCTTCCCTTCTCATTATCTGCCATTGACTTTTTCTCATACTTCACATACAAAATTGAATCTATTTATTAAGATATCACCTCCAGGAGTCTAAAAGCTGCGCGTCCTCCGACCTTTTCATACCCCTACTATCCACGTCGGCGTGGAGTTGAGAATATAAAGTGTTGCGAGCGCACCGAGCCACCGAGCCCGAAGCGTGGCGAGCTGACACGTATAACTTCACAGGTATACGCGTCCCCTCGCCACGCTTCGGGCTGATATCCCTGCAGTCTCCCGATTACCCCTGATATCCCTGCAGTCTCCTGCTTACCCCTGATATCCCAGCAGTCTCCTGATTACCCCTGATAACCCAGCAGTCTCCCTGCAAAACGTGAACTGTGTGGGGTCCTGAGGACCAACTTTGAGAACCTGTGTCCTACCTTGATCCATCTCCTTCCACCTCTGTCTGTTTGCCCCTCTCCTCTAGACCAGGCATTTCCAACCTCGGTCCTCCTCTAGACCAGGCATTTCCAACCACGGTCCTCCTCTAGACCAAGCATTTCCAACCACTATGTCCTCAAGGTCAGTGCAGGTTTTAGTGATATCCAGGCTTGAGCACAGATGACTTAATTAGTACCGGGGATATTTTGATTTAACCATCTGTTCTGAAGCCTGGATATCACTAAAACCTGCACTATTGGTGTGCCGTGAGGACCTGCTCTAGACTGTAAGGTCTGGTAATTAGTAGGGCCTTTTGCCATCTTGTGCTCCTTCTCTGCCCAAATTGGCACCAAACATATTGGCTGCTGTCCCAGTATATCCCACGTTCTGCAAGGGTGTAAGTCTTTTGCAGGTTTAATGTTGTCTTGATTACTTACTTTGTAAGGCACTGCAGAACCCTTGTAGAACATATACACAATAAATTATAGAAATATTATGAGCCCTACATTTATTATTTTGTATTTGGAAGCATCAGGTTTCTTGTGTAATTCTCATAGTCAGGTTACTCTACTGTCTGCTGGTCATGCATTTAACAGGAAGCCCTGGGAGCCAATAGAAGTAGAGTGTATCTCTGCATTATTGAATCACAGGAATGAGTGCAAGTGGAATTGATTGACAGCTGTTTATTTTTGTTCTCTCAAGGCATTTACATATTTATTTTCTCTCATTTTTCATTCACATCTATATCATGTTCATTGAGTCAGAATGTAAAATGTGGATTACGAACACCCTGTGTCTATTACCTTTGTGATATGATCATAACGGAGATCTGTGACTAATAGTGACATCGCTAGAACTAAGGGAATACGATTTAACATCCCCCTGAAACTCTCTAAGGCACTGCAAAATGCTTAGACACTATCGTCATAAAAAGACCCCCAAGTCTGAGTGATGCATTATGAAAACAATTAAAGAAACATGTTTGAAGCTAACAGGAAGAACATAAAGTGAGCAATCAATGATACGCATTGCTACATAAATGACAGATAATTATCACAGTATGTTTACAGAACTGAAGAAAAGTCATGGACATTTATGTTTTACGTTTCCAGTGCAGAGAAGATAATGTGTCCAATAGATATCAATCAGAGTCATCATCTTTTTATTAGCACAACTAAAGCATGAAATCAAACATCTGATTGTTCTCTATAGACAAATGTCTTGTGTAACAGATACTATACCAATAAGTAGTTTTGTCATGGTTCAGAAAGCTGTCTCTGACTGTGTATAAGTTCCAGGTTCATTCAGTGATCATGACACAGACATTGGTAGACCAGATTACTTGTCTCTGCTTCCTAACCTATCAGCAGTCACGGTAGGGCGGAGCAGGTAGCAGCAGTCTGGTGTGTGATTGGAGTTACCTGCAAGTCAGTGGTCACAAGTAAACAGACAATGCAAACTGATCCGTGGCCTCAAGGCTTCTAGGCAACAATGCTAATGTTTAGCATAAGGGAGAATCCGGCCAGTCAAGGTGTATGATTCTCCAAATGCAGCCCTCTCCGGACCTGCTGATGAGGCGGGATAGGGGCGGGGGAGTCAGCGGATCACACATTGGGGGCATGGTCATCGCTGTTGCATCATTATGGCCACACCCCCACCGTGCAATGCCGGTATTTCGGGCATTGCTCAGCAGGGGGGCTACAATGACAAGACTTGCATAATTTGCTCCCCTTTCCCTGCTGATGGGGTCACGGGACACTGCCTACATTTCCTGGGAGGATTGCTGGGACCCAATTTCCAAGAGAGGGACTATTCCGGGAGGGTAGGCAACCGTGCTTTAAATGTCAGTTATTAATATTACTATTAATTTTCTCTGTTTGTGTTTTTTTCACTTTGGTATTAATAGATCTGTTAAAACAAAACAAGAAATAAACAGTCTCCCTGACATTTTTGGAGTTAAGGCAAGCATGACCTTAGCAAAATTGTAATAATTTAACATTGTAGTCAGTGTTAGGAAATAAAACGTTTTTATTTGCAAGGCTGTATTGGGTTAGAATGTTCTAATCCACCGATCCATGAAATAGTGTCTCTTTATTGGATTATTTAAGACCCGCACATTCCTGTTTATAATAGTCCTGTGGGCTCTAGCCAGGTAAGGGGCACACGTACAACCCCCCCGCCGCGTGGAGACCGGGTCATAGGCGGCCGCACCCTCCCCGTGGAGCGGGTGAGTGGTGGGGCAGCCGCCGCGAGTCCCACCCTTCCCTGGAGCCAGGCAGGCAGTGCCTGGAACAACCCCCCCCCGTGGAGCAGGTCGCCGGCAGTCGCATCCACCCCCCCTCTCAGAGCAGGTGAGCAGCGGGGAGCAGGGGGGGGGGGGGTCGTCTGGGGCGCTGACATGGCTTGCACTTGCCCTGATTTCACCACAGGTGATGGCAATCATAAATTAAGAGGGAAGTCCAGGAGCAGAGCATTCTGTCTCTCCTGGAGAGGGTCATGTTGGGAGGTATGCATTAGTGGTCTACCCAGTGACTGTAGACCTAGAAATTGTCGACCCAGGGGCCACATACAGAGAATGTAAATTTACAAAAGCTGGGAAACAGACAGATGAAATTATCAAGGTAAAATGAGCAGACAACATGAATATATATGTGAAAATTTTAAGTTTAAAGAGTGGACAAAAAATTGTTAAAGAGAAAGCAAAAGGGATAGTGGAGAAATCTCAGGAAACAGGGAAAGCAGAGCATTTTCTGACAGATGCCAGAGCGAATGAGGGGATTAGGTAGCCTTGCATGGGCGCTATTGTGTTTGTGTTGGTACATTTGTTTGCCATTAACCTGCTACAACAGGGACTAGTTATGGCCTCACATCTCCCATCCCTTCCTGCATGTATGTTTCCCGTTGCCTGACACCTGTGTTCAATCAGTGGTCTTTTTATTGGTTTGTTCTAACAGGGGTGGCAGGGAGTCCAGCTGATTTAATTTCAGGACTAATTGGTAATTTAGTGCAGTGTGAAGGAGAGGTGTGAGAGGCAAAATTAAAGAGCTGTCAGTCATTGCAACATGTGTAGCGTAAGTCAATGGAGGGGTTACACACAAGGGTCAATGCCATGATGGCTGAACGAATTATAGATTGCCCCGGAGGAGGTCAAATGAAACCCTCTGATCTGCTGCTGAGCTAGTTTTACAAGTAGTAAAAATGTGGCCTGTCCTCTTAGTCTGCACCATACAGAACGGCCCACTCCACCACCTCTTCCTGATGGTAATTGACAGGTTGGACTTCCAGGGTAATAGGGTTGAAAGTACTTAGCTGCCCATTTATCAATTATTAATAAGAACCACTGTTCTGCCCGGATGTATTAAAAATCAATTTCAAACACAGCGATGTGTATAGTAGTGACCACATCAGCAATCAATTTGCTTTGTGCTGAGGGACCTTGGTAGGCCTAATGCACATGTCAAACAGCACAAATACAAGTGACTATTACCTGGGAGTAATCTGGGTATCCTGCTCACAGTATATGGTGCAGACTACAATAACTAATGCTTCCATGGGGACTGATATTGTGATCCTAAACATGGGAACATGCATCTACTGGATACAGACATTTTCCTGGGATGTCCCACAACTTTTGATTAAAATTGATTAAAACCATGTGCACTGCAGGTGGGGCAGATGTAACTTGTGCAGAGAGAATTCGATTTGGGTGGGGTTTACTTCAAATTGAGATCTACAGTATATTGCAGTGTAAAAATAAAGCAGTCAGTATTTTCCCTGCACATAAACAAAATAACTCACCCAAATCTAATTCTCTGCATAAGTTACATCTGCCCCACATGAAGTGTACATGGTTTTGTCCATTTGAGAAGGAATTTGTCTTTACGAGTGAACATGAATAAGGGCCCAAGGGGGTTATTCTGATTGTATTACTGCACCTGCTGATACACTAGGGGGTTATTCTGATTCACTTGGAAAGGCACAATCACTCTTTAATGGACAAAAACATATGCACTGCAGGTGGGGCTGATGTAACATGTGCAGAGAGAGTTAGATTTGGGTGTTATATTGTTTCTGTGCAGGGTAAATACTGTCTGCTTTATTTTTACACTGCAATATAGATATCAGTTTGAAGTACAACCCCACCCAAATCTAACTCTCTCTGCACATTTTACATCAGCCCCACCTGCAGTGCATATGTTTTTGTCCATTAGAGAGTGATTGTGCCTTTCCGAGTGAATCAGAATAACCCCCAAGTGTATCAGCAGGTGCAGTAATACAACAGATTGAGGAACATGCTGGGCTCCTGCCCAGCATGTTAACAGGAGCGCACTGATTTCTGACAGAGCTACACCAGCAACAACTTGGGAATTATAGTAAGACTATATTTTATTATGTTTTCATGTTTACATTATTAAGCTCAGATATACTGGGTGAAATTCTTATTATTACCTGACACAAAAATTATATAAAATATATAATCTGGGAATTAAGGTCTGAAACATCATAGAGGAAAGGGCAGTCTGGGTGAGCTAACTGCATGTAGTCTATTGTTTGTTGTCACATTATAAAATGTCTGTTCTCTTACCGCCCAAACCCATATGCCTATTTAGCAGTCCTGCTCTGTTTTATAATGCAAAATGAAGAAAGTCATGTTGCTCTTCACAACTCCCACACAGACACAAGATTGCATACATTCACACAAGACCCCTTTGTTCATGCGTAGTGTCTGCTGGTGACATACTGATGGCTGTTTCCTGTGTCATAGATCCCCTCCAGAAATGTTCCATATTACTTTCTATCAGGCAAAACCAATCAAATAAAATTCCAGGGTACTTACCAGATCTTGTCTCTCTGGGTCATGTCCTACATCCACTCATTAATAAGCCAAGAGGTTGGGTGAGACTACTGGAGGGCTCTTCTTCTTTGTGCACATCAAAGCTCTGTATTATACAAGTGTTACTAGTGAATTGGCACTGATATACCCTTTCAATGTGGTTTATCTGTAGGCAGATCCTATAGTTGATATAGTTGGCAGCATTGCCTACACAGATTTTAGGATTATTAACCAGGTAGAACAGGTTTACAGGATGACACAGAAGGTAGGAGTAGACACACCAGGAGGGGTAAATCAAATGACTGATGATCTAGGTAAACTTGAGAATTGGTCAAGAGCATGGCAACTACAGTTGAATGCTAAAAAATGCAAAATTATGCACTTGGGACTCAAAAACCCAAAGGCTCAATATAGTATCAAGGGTACTATAATGGAAACTGCTGAGGAGGAAAGGGATCTAGGAGTCACTATTTCAAGTGACTTAAAGGCAGGAAAGCAATGTAGCAAAGCAATGAGGAAGGCTAGTCAGATGCTTGGTTGCATAGGGAGAGGAATCAGTAGCAGAAAAAAAGACATAATAATGCCACTTTATAGGTCATTGGTACAGCCTCATCTGGAATACTGTGTCCAGTTCTGGAGACCATATCTTCAGAAGGATAAAAAACATTAGAGACTGTACAAAGAAGGGCAACTAAAATAGTGCATGGCCTACATCACAAAACTTACCTGGATAGACTAAAAGATCTTAACATGTATTGTTTGGAGCAGAGAAGGGAAAGGGGGGACATGATAGGAATCTTCAAATATATCAAGGGTTTTAACATAGTGCAGGAGGGAAATTTTCTTCAAAGGAAAAGAAGTAATAGAACACAAGGACATGCACTGAAACTGGAGGGAGGTAGGGTTCAGGGGAAATGTTAGAAAAAAATACTTCACAGAAAGGGTAGTGGATAAGTGGAATAGCCTCCCATCAGAGGTGGTAGAGGCTAAGACAGTAGAACAATTTAAACATGCTTGGGATAGGCATATGAATATCCTTACAAAGAAATATGGATTAAAAAGGGATGAGATTACCTGAAGGATAAAAAAGGGGCAGACCAGAGGCAAATGGTTCTTATCTGCCGTCAAATTCTATGTTTCTATGTTTCTATGTATGTATAACACATACACAGTGCTAATACATTATATATATCAGATTCAACCAGATAAAATATAGGGTATGGCAGGTAGCATGTGAATAAATATGTAAATATAAGTCAATACAGCATAAAACTAACTCACAAGTATTTTCAACAGAAAATAAATTGTGTTTTTAAACATGGAGCCAGCTCGGACCAAAATATACTTTGTAAAAAGTGTTTGAAGAAGCCTGCACAGATCAGAAAGGGTAAAAATATAAGCTTAAACATAATTAGGATCTCTGAGCCAGCCCTGGTTCAAACAATACTGTGAAATAAATATACAATATAGGGTTTCCCCATATGTAATGAATCAGCATCAAGCTTCTGGAGCTGTCCCTGGTTCTAAAAATATGGGGTAAAAACAGGGCCGTCTTAACAGCAGTGTGGGCCCCTTGGCAAAGCAATGCACTGGGGCCTTTACCCATTCTTCCCTCCTAGGGGTGGGGCTTGCTATCAGCAGCAGCTTTGATGTCTAACGGGTGGCAGTGGGTGCTCTATCTTCGACTCAACATGTAGGACCAACTTTCAGGAGGTGCTGGGAACGTGGGGATCAGAGATCAGGAGCCAGAGCAATCCATTGACAAAAATATAAAACTGTACACCAGACGTTTGGAGCTGGAGCAGGGACCGGCTGCTGGAAGGCTGATATCTCTGGTTCTGGGCAAGATAGAGACAATTGGCTGATGTCAACAGAAAGGAGAGAGTCCCAGCTTTTGGAATATACTCTCAGAAAAACTCTACATCAGAGAGAACCTGAGGACATTGACTGCGGGAAGGGATTTCATTCATTGTGGAGGTGCACTCGCAAGTACCAAATACTTTGTTTCATTCCATGCCAATTAATGACAACTTAAATGAAACGATCTTGGCGGCTATAACAGTCTGAATTTGTGGGTTGTAAGAAACTCCCGATAAAGGACACTTGAAAACACTTTTACCATCAAAGGCAATTATTGCAAATTGTGTTGAACTGTGAGAGAGTTCTGAAACACAAACTGCAAACCCATTACAATTAACCAGTTTTTTACCTAGGATTAGAAACATGATGTTGGCTTATTAAATGTATTAAATTATTTGAACTTATAATTGTTTTAGGCTGTGAGAGAGCTCCTGTTTTATTAATTATATTTTTAGACCTGTTTAATACCGGTTGGTATCTATGAAATATTGAAACATTGTGCCACTAATTTTTATTTTTTATTACTATTTAATCCAAATTAATACATTTATTACTTCAATAGCGCAGCTTCCTATTTTTTCTGTTCTTTTCATACTCAAGGGGATGAGTACCCCTTAAATAGCAGCTGCATTTTGGAATTAATAGCGAATTTGCGCTGGGTGTACTTCCTTTTTCTTTTGAGTACTCCAGGTATCTGTTTTTGGACCAATGCTTTTTTATATCTTTATTGGTGTGATTGCAAATGGAATTGAGGGTAAAATGTGCCTTTTTGCGGATGACACAAAGGTATGCAACAGGGTAGACACACCCACCAGGGGTAAAACAAATGATTGATGATCTAGGTAGATTAGAGGAATGGTCAAGTGCATGGCAACTACAGTTTAATGCCAAAAAAAATGCAAAATCATGCACTTGGGTCTCAAAAATCCAAACACTAAATATAGTATGAATGGCACTATAATAGAAACTACTGAGGAAAAGAGGGATCTAGGAGTCACTATTTCAGGAGACTTAAAGGCAGGTTGGCAATGTAATTCTGCTTTTCCACTGCAGAAACGGGTAAAGACCCGGTATTGTTAAATGGGACTTTAAAACGGGTCTGAGCCTGAAACCCCTTTCCCACTGCATGTTGTAACTGGTAGACCTCCTTGACTTGCTGCTATTTGGTTGGGCTGTTGTCTTGATAAAGGCCGGGTCAAGGCCGAAACGTCGACTTGGACTTTGGTCTTATACACTGTGTGGTGATGTATTAAAAAAAGCACACCAACGTTTTGGAGCTCTATCGCTCCTTTTTCAAGGTGAAAATAGTGCTCATCTTGAAAAAGGAGCGATAGAGCTCCGAAACGTTGGTGTGCTTTTTTATTACAAATTTCCCCGGAGTGCCGTGATTTCTTTACCAGCTTAACAATACGTCCTCAAGGGCACCGGGGTCCAGTGAACACTGTTGGGAGAGTGCCAGGCCGCTGCTTCGAGTATTATTTATTTACAGTTTCTTATATAGCGCAGCAGATTCCGTTGCGCTTTACAATAGTAGACAGTGATAAAACAAACTGGGTAACAACAGACAGACTTGGAGGTAGGAGAGCCCTGCTGCAAGCTTACAATCTATAGAGACATAGGAGGGAAACACAAGGACCGGAATCAGTAATAGCATAGCAGTCCCACCAAGTTACAAGTCCAGAAGTTTGGAGGTTAGCGGAGAGTGTATATATATATATATATATATATATATATATATATATATATATATATATATATATATATATATATATATATAGATACAGAAGTACCAACACACTCGCCATTCCTAGGAATCCCCAGGGTGGGGTGCGGTGGCCTGTGACCACACACTCTAGTAAATACAAACACAGGGGGCCCAGCACTCACTACAACAAACTAACTCACCTTAACATTCAAATAATCAATTAAATAAATAATGGGGTTTTAGTTCATGAATTGATCAATGCATTTAAGCTTGCAGCCCATCGCCAAGGGACCCCATTTCACTGCAAGTCCTACACTAACAATTGGTTTTCTTGGGAACCTGGCACCTGCTTACACATCATAGCTAAAATGAACATGTGTTTTTTTTTCCTGGGTTAATGCTCAACTGCCAAGTAACTTATGGCTTTTATAAGGTGAGACAATCCCAAACACAGCACCTGAATTAGTATTAAAGGGGCAGCTGTCACAGGTTTTAGGTAAATGAGCTTATCAATGGTGCATGAGAAAGCTATGATCACAGTAACAGAGAGTGTCCACCACTGCTCCATGCTGGTTTGCATGCAGCGCACCTATGGCTTTGATGTTCCTCTATCTACTCACCTGTACCGCTCCTTGATAAAGGTCCATTATTTACGGACCGAAACGTCGGAGCATGGTGATGTTATCCCTTTGACCTATTTACCTATTTTTGAAATAAAAAACATTTGATTTTTATCAAAAGCTTGACTGTTTTTGGATAAAGTGGCGAGTGCCTGTGTCTCTATCTTAGAGAAATCACTTTCTGTTTATTGGAGTTCGGAGTACACTCAGCACCCCTTCACAGGACACCCCACCGTTGGCTTCTACCTCCCCCAGTGAGAGTGCGGTCTACAACTACAACATATATATATATATATATATATATATATATATATATATATATATATATATATATATATAAATTTGTGCAGGAAATATACAGCTAGTGGGTACACCCAAATACTTGTGGGGTAATATTGAACAAAAAATAGCGTGATTTGCAGATAACAGGGGAAATTTACTATGCTCGAATGAGTATGAATGCATGGCACTTAAAACGACACCTTTATAAATGGAATCAAAACTAGCAAAAATGATTTAAGGGAGATTATTCTAATTTGTTTGACTTGTTGTAATGTGTGCCTTAATGTTTTACTGTTTTATGTCTGACATTACTTTCCACTGCAGGTGGCTGCATGCCTTTGCGAGGCACAGTGGTGAGGAGCTGCTGAGGCGGGAACCACAGAAATCCGCAGTGGGCGTAGAACCTGTGTTGAGGTAGCCTACAATAGTCAATTTGCATTATTGTAATGTGTCTACAAGACATTAAACATTTTTTTTTTTTTTTTATAAATGTTACCTGCCAATTGGTCCACATCAGACACACTTTCCTCTGTGGGCCTGGAATGAGTTGCTGCCTTCCGGGATGATGCTGAAATAGTATTTATGACGATTATTTACTGTACTAATCACAAACCCATCACCTATGGATACAACTTTAAAATAAAATGGCCAATCTTAACAACACCTTATAAATGCACTATGGCCCTTATTCACATTGGCGCGTACGCATGCAAATTCGCACGTTTCACCCTGCAACCCCCATTGCGCATGTGCAGCAAGCGCACTGCGCATGTGCAATGTCATTAAAAAATACTCGCAAGCAAACTTTCGCGGAGATTTCTCCGTGCGAACGAGTGCATCGGTAGTAGGCGTGCAGTGGGCGTTAGCATGGGCGCGACCATTATAATGAGCAAAAGTGGGCGTACACATGGGCGTACACATGGGCGTTCACTATGAGTGGTGGGAGTGCTTTCGCATGAGTGCAAGAGGGATTGTTCCCCTCCAACGCAAAACTTTTCGCCAGCTCAAAGCAGGTTTTTCGTTTCGCACACCTTGCTCCCTGTAATGTGCTCATTCGTACGGAGCAAACACACGCACAAAATGGCTAAATCAACAGGTAAATCAATGGCACCTGCACACTATTGACACCAATACATGGTTGATTTCATGAGACAATTACCTCAGCACAACTTCTGATTGCATACCACCAGCAATCAAGTGTTAGCAGATACAAACTTCTTCTGTTGCTAAAGTTATTTTGACCAAACCAATGCGCTAAAACCAAACAAATCCCACCCTTATAAATTTGCCTTATGTAACATACCACCACTATTGTCATTTCTACTCTGCTATATTTAGCATGTTGCCCCTGTCAACATTAGTCGACATGTGTCACCTCACATGCAACATAGATATCAGATATCAGATTGAGGTGAGTGTGCGTGCGCAAATGTGTGGGCGCGTGCGACCGTTTACACGTACGCACAGCGATAGACCACCCCCCCTTCTTTGTATGGTTGCGTGCGAATGATTTCGCAAGCACTGATTCGCCTTCGCCCGATGCGTGCGTGTGGTTTTTTCCGTAACAGTGCTTGCGAATGTGCATGCGAGCGCATGAACCTGAATGAGGGCCTATGTCCTTTTAAATAAGAATGATTGTTGTAGGGAAAATTTTGTAACAATATAACAATTATTATTTTTGTTTGAGGGCGCAAACATTATACGTACACCTTTCCCCAAAGAGAATGCTTTAATTTGTGATCAAACAATATTTATTTACTTACCACAATAATATTTCACCTGGATACTTTAGAAAATGAAAAAAAATTAAAGTATACTTGTGATGTTGCTATGGGAAATCAAAATACATTATGTTATTTTTAAAGGAAAAAAATTATGAGGGGTAACAAAATATGTTAAATGTAATAGATACAACCCCCACATTACTGATATTAATATTTTAAATCTATTAAAACATGTAAAAAAAAACACACTATATAGAGTGTCATCTAGGAAGATTGAAAAAAAGTTTTATGGACAGACAAATGTAATTTTTAGGTGTTTCAATCACACAGAAGAACATTTGTGAGACGCACAACAAGTGCTGGAATAGTTCACGACTCTACGGGTGACATTTAATAGGTTGCGATTTTTGTCACTTTCCGAAATCGCACCATATCACACTTTTAAAAATTTTTTGCCGAAATACGACTATTTAGTGACAGGTGAATTCACGGCAAAAAAGTGTGATATAGTGTGATTTTTTTTAGTCATAGAAATGTGCGATTTTCAGTCATGAAAATGTGTACATTGTCAGACATGTGCGATTTTGTGTAAAAAAAAAATGGCCTGGGGTCCCCCCTCCAGTGCATAACCAGCATTTAGGGGCTGGTTATGTCCCACCATTCAGGGGCATCTGGGACAGCCCTGGGCTTCAGCATAGGCAGGTAAGTTCTGGAGGGGTGGGGACCCCTTCTTTGGGGGGTCCCCATTTCCCCAGGACCCCTGCCTATGCTGACTGTCAGGGGGATGATGCTTTGGCCAAGGGGACTTATTGTGGTATTACCCTGCTGGCTGGTTGGGCCCGGTGCTGGTTCTTGAAATATGCGGGACCCTTACTCATTTTGTCCCTCGTATTTTGGGAACTAGGACTGGCCCTTGAGCCTGGTGCTGGTTTTATAAAATACAGGGGAACCCTATTTGTTTTGCACCATGATTTTATGAAACCAGGACCAGCTCTTTGAGCCCGGGGCTGGTTATGCTCAGGAGGGGGAACCCCCCTCCATTTTTTTCTGGATTTTAATAGCTTTCCCTTTTTTTGAAGAGAACCATGCACAGATCATATTGGTCTGTGCGTGGTTCTGTCAAGTTCACCCATCACAAACTGGTCTGTTTGTGTGGCGATTTTTAGTAATGTTTTCCTGAATTCGCTTCACATTAAATTTGCGATTTGCATACTTTATAATGGGAAAACATCTGGATGCTAATTCCGAAGTTACTAAAAATCACAACTTCAGAATGTGCGAATTTGCAGCAAAAAATTAGTTTTTATTTATTTATGGTACCATATATTTCCTGGGATGCTGCCGCATGTGCTGTATATTTCAGGCAGCTTGTTTTGTAGGGGCCCAAACAAACCAATCATTTCAGCCACAAGTGTGGCAGTTCCTGTCACTGGAATGATTGGTTTGTTAAAGTGTGCATGTCCTAGTTATACAACATAACGGTGGGTGGGAGGGCCCAAGAATAATTCCATCTTGCACCTCATTTTTCTTTTCATTATGTGGTCTTTGGAGCATTTTTTGACATTTATAAAGCTGATCCTGTCTGCCACTGCAGTGCCACTCCTAGATGTGCCACATGTTTGTGCCACCCACTTTTGTTGCTTAATTTAGTCATTCAGCAACCTTGGTACAACCTTTTGGGCTATAAACAATATTGTGAGGTGTGAGTTGTTCAGAATAGACTGGAAATGGGTGGAAATTAATCAGAATTGACTTTATTGGCCATGTATACTCGCATATGGATTTTTTTTTGCAGATTGAATGTTACTAAGGTTAATAATACTGTAAGCAGGGCCGGTGCAAGCCTCCTCCCAGCCCCAGGCAAAACCCCCGCCCGATGCCTGCTGCCCCCACACACACCCCCAGCACTGAGACTTTAGGTTGGGGGATGCAGATGATACTGCGCCACGGGGGGGAGTGCGGGCGACACTGTGGCGGGCGCCCACACTCCCGTGTCCAGGGGGGGTCAGCGTTGATTCACAGGCTGGATGGGGGGGAGAGGGAAGCGCACTGTCTCACCTGCTCCCCGCTCCCTGCATACTTTCTATGGTAGCTCTCGTCGGTGGCTCACTACCGCCCTCCAGTGGCCGGCGCCCTAGGCAAATGCCTAGACCTGCCTAGTGGTGGCGCCGGCCCTGACAGTAAGAACAAAAGAAAATTCTGTGATTTTAGCAGTTTTTATGATAAAAAAAAAAAATACAAAATATAGATCTAAAACCAAAATCCGAAAGGGTGGTTTTGGCATAAACCAATCGAGATCCAAAATACAAAAGGAGATCCAGAAATACAAAACACAAAAAGTGCTGGTGCACATCTCTATTTATTAGGAATTGATTATTCTTTTTGCGGTAGCTGCTTTTAGAATCCAACCTAGAAAAGTGCCTAATTAACCATATTGGAACTTTGCCCTTTCTTCTACACTTTTTCATGTATTCTTTATACATTTTTATGCAAATGCTTCATGTGAAGGATATATTCACTGCATGCAGGGGCGGATTGGCCATTATAATTACCGGGAACTTTCCCGGGAGGCCGATGCTACTGAGGCCGAATTTAAAATTTCAGGCAGAAGGGGCAGCAGTGAGCACACAGTGACAGCATAGCATACAGCTGAGCTCACCTCAGTCTCTGCCGCTGAGGCTGAGCTACTAGTGTCAGCCGGCTCAGCCCAGTAGTATAGTCACCATGTGCCAGGCCCTCAAACTGTCACTGGTCTGGCACTGCTGGTGACTCCTCCCACCCACTGTTCTCTCTGCGAGCCTGAGCCTGGCTCTCTCCGAGCGGCGCTAGCCCCGCCTCCCTGGTGGGGGGGGGTGCCGCAGGAGGATCAAAGAGCCCAGTGGACTCAGAGTCAGAAGCGCAGGAGCAGAGAGGAGCAGCCCCCCCCCCCCCCCCTCCCTGTTGCTGCTGCTGTCTTCAGTGGCTGCTGCTGCCTGTCACACTGACTACAGGCAGCAGCGCCAGCTTCCTGAAGCTCCTTCCAAGCTCCCATGTCCAAACCCCCCTTTACCTACATCAGTGTCAGGCCAGCAGACACTGAACAGGGGGCGGAGCTACACGGACGGATGGGCGGAGCCAAACGGGATGAGGGGGCGGAGCTACATCGGAGCACACCAGGGCTGATGAAAGGAGAGGCTGAGCTACCACAGATTTTAAGGTAAAAAAAAAAGTGTGCGAGAGGGAGTAATACTGTCACCAAACTATGTCCAGATGGAGCCATCCTCATTGTACCTGTCTCCCGCACACCAATCATCGCGGTGCGCTGGGGATTCTGCCATGTGTGCGTCTCTGATGCTTGCCCATCCCATACCCGGCCCATGGACATGCTAGCGTCCAAGACGTTGTGTGTCCATGTATGCTGGCGGGCCACCCGCCAGATCGGAGAATCTGGCACGCCAGCAGCAACAATGAGGCTGGCTCCATCTGTAAAAGCAGCGTAGTACTGTCGGCAGCTGGTGTGGGTGTTACATATAGACAGCGCTACTACTGTCGGCAGCTGGTGTGGACATTATGTATAGTCAGCGCTACTACTGTTGGCATCTGGTCTGGGCATTAGGTTTAAGAAGCGCTACTACTGTCGGCATCTGGTGTGGACATTATGTATAGACAGCGCTACTACTGTCTGCATCTGGTGTGGGCATTGGTATAAGAAGCACTACTACTGTCGGCATCTGGTGTGGGCATTAGGTATAAGAAGCGCTACTACTGTCGGCATCTGGTGTGGGCATTAGGTATAAGAAGCGCTACTACTGTCTGCATCTGGTGTGAGCATTGGTATAAGAAGCGCTACTACTGTCGGCAACTGGTGTGGGCATTAGGTATAAGAAGCGCTACTACTGTCGGCATCTGGTGTGGGCATTAGGTATAAGAAGCGCTACTACTGTCAGCATCTGGTGTGGGCATTAGGTATAAGAAGCGCTACTACTGTCTGCATCTGGTGTGAGCATTAGGTATAAGAAGCGCTACTACTGTCTGCATCTGGTGTGAGCATTGGTATAAGAAGCGCTACTACTGTCGGCAACTGGTGTGGGCATTAGGTATAAGAAGCGCTACTACTGTCTGCATCTGGTGTGAGCATTAGGTATAAGAAGCGCTAATACTGTCTGCATCTGGTGTGAGCATTAGGTATAAGAAGCGCTACTACTGTCTGCATCTGGTGTGGGCATTAGGTATAAGAAGCGCTACTACTGTCTGCATCTGGTGTGAGCATTGGTATAAGAAGCGCTACTACTGTCGGCAACTGGTGTGGGCATTAGGTATAAGAAGCGCTACTACTGTCGGCATCTGGTGTGGGCATTAGGTATAAGAAGCGCTACTATTGTCTGCATCTGGTGTGGGCATTAGGTATAAGAAGCGCTACTACTGTCAGCATCTGGTGTGGGCATTAGGTATAAGAAGTGCTACTACTGTCTGCATCTGGTGTGAGCATTAGGTATAAGAAGCGCTACTACTGTCTGCATCTGGTGTGAGCATTGGTATAAGAAGCGCTACTACTGTCGGCAACTGGTGTGGGCATTAGGTATAAGAAGCACTACTACTGTCTGCATCTGGTGTGAGCATTAGGTATAAGAAGCGCTACTACTGTCTGCATCTGGTGTGGGCATTAGGTATAAGAAGCGCTACTACTGTCTGCATCTGGTGTGAGCATTGGTATAAGAAGCGCTACTACTGTCGGCAACTGGTGTGGGCATTAGGTATAAGAAGCACTACTACTGTCTGCATCTGGTGTGGGCATTAGGTATAAGAAGCGCTACTACTGTCTGCATCTGGTGTGGGCATTAGGTATAAGAAGCGCTACTACTGTCAGCAACTGGTGTTGGCATTAGGTATAAGAAGCGCTACTACTGTCTGCATCTGGTGTGGGCATTAGGTATAAGAAGCGCTACTACTGTCTGCATCTGGTGTGGGCATTAGGTATAAGAAGCGCTACTACTGTCTGCATCTGGTGTGGGCATTAGGTATAAGAAGCGCTACTACTGTCTGCATCTGGTGTGAGCATTGATATAAGAAGCGCTACTACTGTCGGCAACTGGTGTTGGCATTAGGTACTGTATAAGAAGCGCTACTACTGTCTGCATCTGGTGTTGGCATTAGGTATAAGAAGCGCTACTACTGTCTGCATCTGGTGTGGGCATTGGTATAAGAAGCACTACTACTGTCGGCATCTGGTGTGGGCATTGGTATAAGAAGCGCTACTACTGTCTGCATCTGGTGTGGGCATTGGTATAAGAAGCACTACTACTGTCGGCATCTGGTGTGGGCATTGGTATAAGAAGCGCTACTACTGTCGGCAACTGGTGTTGGCATTAGGTACTGTATAAGAAGCGCTACTACTGTCTGCATCTGGTGTTGGCATTAGGTATAAGAAGCGCTACTACTGTCTGCATCTGGTGTGGGCATTGGTATAAGAAGCACTACTACTGTCGGCATCTGGTCTGGGCATTGGTATAAGAAGCGCTACTACTGTCTGCATCTGGTGTGGGCATTGGTATAAGAAGCACTACTACTGTCGGCATCTGGTGTGGGCATTGGTATAAGAAGCGCTACTACTGTCTGCAACTGGTGTGGGCATTAGGTATAACAAGCGCTACTACTGTCTGCATCTGGCGTGGGCATTAGGTATAAGAAGCGCTACTACTGTCTGCATCTGGTGTGAGCATTGGTATAAGAAGCACTACTACTGTCGGCATCTGGTGTGGGCATTGGTATAAGAAGCGCTACTACTGTCTGCATCTGGTGTGGGCATTGGTATAAGAAGCGCTACTACTGTCTGCATCTGGGGTGGGCATTGGTATAAGAAGCGCTACTACTGTCTGCATCTGGTGTGGGCATTGGTATAAGAAGCGCTACTACTGTCAGCATCTGGTGTGGGCATTAGGTATAAAAAGCACTACTACTGTCAGCATCTGGTGTGGGCATTAGGTATAACAAGCGCTACTACTGTCTGCATCTGGTGTGGGCATTAGCTAAAATCAGAGCTACTACTGTCGTCAACTGGTGTGGGCATTAAGCATAATCAGGGCTACTACTGTCGGCAACTGGTGTGGGTGTTACGTATAGTCAGCGCTAAGCCTTTCAGCAACTGGTGTGGGCGTCACGTATAGTCAGCGATACTACTGAGGACAACAGTGGGCATTATGTATAAGCAACACTACTACTGTGGACATTGTGTAATGGGCACTAATGTGAAGCGTAATGTGAATAAGGGGCACTAGGTGCTGTGCAGGGCAATACAATAACTAGGTGTGTGCCAGTGGTGCCGTCCCCTTTTGCACTGTGGGTTCATCATGTGGTCCAGCAGCTGCAGTTATTGTTTGGCTGTTGGACTGAGAGCTCTGATTGATTTTCAAATATGGTACCAGCTTTTGAGCCAATTCAGTGCCTCTGCAGGCTCTGCTGGGCTCAGGGCTGGACAGGACATAATGCATTGGGCACTTCTCTGGCCATTGTGTAAGGGACACTACTGGTGGCATTATGTGTATAAGCAGGAGTACTTGGGGCATTACACATAGCATAATGTGATATGGGCATTAAAGTGTGCAGCATATTGTATAAGGGGAATTACGGTGTGTGGCATAATGTGTAAGCGCATCACAATGTGTGGCATAATGTGAAATAGGCAGTACTGTGTGGCAGTACCATGTGTGCCATAAAGTGTAATGGGCATTACGGTGTTATTGGTACTGTCACATTGCCACGCCCCTTCTCCCAGTTCTCGCTGTGGTAGTGGGGCAATCACAAATTCACTTTCTGGCACAGGGCAACAAAATGTCTAATTATGGCACTTGTGCTATATAATGTGCATAAGATGGTGTACTGTGTGGCGTAATTTTAAATGAGTGTACTTTTGTGTGGCCACGTCCCTTCCTTGTGAGACCACACATCTTTTTTTGTGTGCGTGGTCCCTTTGTAAAGTATGAGAGGGTGCAAATGTAAAGTTTGCAGGAGGGCGCTGAACACCCTAGCATCGGCCCTGACCACAAATGTTTTTTCTAATGCATTCCATCTCAGAATCGTAGCGCCGTGCTGCCCCCTCTCCACACAGCATTTCACCACGATTCGATGGCCTGTGAGGTGATAGCAAAGCCAACATAATGTAATTGTAATTTATATGGCTCCTCCTCCCCACAGGCCCAAGAATCGCGGTAATGGAGGGGACTAATTATGTCTAGTCACAACACTGAGCAACTAAAAATACTGCTGCTACTTTGCTGCTTTTCAGGCTCTGAGTCCCAATAATTTGATGAATAATTTGTATGAGGCAGCATTTGTATCTACAGATGGGGCCGTTTTCATTCAGCCCAGCAACACGCCAAGATGGGGACACGCTAGAATCTCACATGCTTGCATGCCCCATTGCCGCAAATGTGGTGCGTAAGTGTCAAGCATGTGTATTTCAGCTAATGGTGCGTCAAGACGGGCAGACATGCCACATAGTTGGGTTGAATGAAAATGGCTCCAACTGTTCTTAAAATAAATAAGTATATACTGTATATATAGTGGGGTTTTTTCACCACCTTTAGGGGCAAAGGAATTTGATATATATAAAGCAGCGCCACTCAGTGTACCACACCACCACCCTGGGTCCAAGCCTCTACCCTCCTGTGTCCACACCACCATCTAATACCTTTAGTAAAGTTGTGGCAAGCGAAGGTGATCTAGTCAGATACCTTAGAAAAGGGTCTGAAATTGCCCCATGTGTACACCCTTTAAGGCTTTAGGAGGTGAGCTCAGGATCATGTTCCCCCTCCCTGAGAGGTGCTCTCCCTCCTCCCATTGTTCAGAATTATACATGGGCAGAAAACTTCATATACATATGTTTAAGTGTATGTATTCACAGTAATCAGCCCTGTTTCCTGCAGTGTCCGCGGCCAAATTGTTTGGTTCTGTGCAACACCCGTGACTAGGTAGAAACCTGTGCATCTTTCAGCTTCAAGTTCGCAGGTATACTGATGTAGTAACCCCGCCTACTGTTATGCTGGCCCCGCCCATTTTGATTTGATGCTGCCCACATGAGGCCACTTCCAGAAATTTTCCAGGGCCACTTTTGGTCCCCAATCCGCCCCTGACTGCATGCACTAAAACTTAAAATGTAAATGTTTAAAGACATCAGTAGCTAAAAATGATTGTGAGTTTATGATTGCAAAATCTGGTAGCCAAGAGGTTAATACATAGCACAATATACTAGTTGTTCAAAGCACAAAAAGAGACTCCCCCATTGTGACAGCAGCTGAATAAATATATAGGACATGATATGCTGGCTTCCTCCTGTTCTATCTGATCTCATAGGGGGCTACTGAATAGCGAATCCAGATACACTGCAGACTATGTAGCTGTTTGTTTTGTGCAGCTTTCCCTGACGCTATATGGAGGTGTTTTAGAGTGCGCTATTTGCACCACTGTTGTATCTTTGGTTGTAGCCGTGATGTCACTGACATTATGCTAATGCCACAGGAGGTGTCTGGGAACACCATCCTATGCATTAGTTGCATCATCTGCACTCTGAGTAAGCATAGTTCTTTTCAGAATGGCCATTTCCTCTCTATAGATGGCATTAGAGGATGCAAGCACTGGCCTCTGCCCTCTCACAAAGCAGAGGCAGCACACCTATATTTTGGTTAATAAACGACATTGCCACCCCATACAGTCTCAGAATGTCACTCATGCTGTGGCTTGGGAGTACTGAATGCATGAAAATTGGCACCAGATTGCAGGCCAATACAAAATGGCAGCGATGGCCTTTTAGAACATGGTGCCATCCATGAGCCAAACACGGCTAGCCAATTAAAGCTTGTTGCGTCAAAGGTCACCCCACCAACAGAAGAGCAGAGCTCCGATGGCCATGGAAGAGGCTGGGCTCAAAATAGAAGACAGCATTTAGCGTTTATGCCAAACTACACACAAGGGAAATGTTTTTGTTATACTGTACATATAGTTATGACACAGGTTAGTTTTAGGCCCTGCATGGCCGAGGTGTTTCCTTTCAAGGATCTGAAGACGATTGAGCGGTGGAAGAACATAGTATCACAGTGATCCCCATCTGTGTCTGTTTGTCTATCTGTGCTCTGTTTGCCTACACCTCAGGGCTGGGTCTACCATTTGGTGCTGGGATTTAGGGGGGCACCATGAGTCCCTATCATAAAATTAAGGAAGTCTATGAGGAAGACATCCTTGTTGTACTTAATGCAGGTGTTGGCTGTGGAACTGCCAAGAAGCCTTACATTTCCCTGCTTATCTTACCTTCCTTCTTTCGGCGGCCGGTGGACCTGGTCCTGCGGTGCATGGTTAAATCTTTACCTGGTGCGGGGTTACCAATAGTTGAAAATTGTGACTCTGAGACCAAGAGTGCTGAGGATGACCTCAACTCAAGTCTGAAACCCCTATTTGTGAAAAAGCTAGGTTTGGTGGACATATTGGTCTGCTCTAAGTAAGAACATTACTCCCATGATCTCCTTCCTTTCAGAAAGTCATGTCCAGTCAGTGTACAAGGACAGTTGGTTCATCTTACAGCGTGAAAGTGAGAGAGTACGACACAGGGTAAGAAGCAAATCTACACTTGCACAGCAGCAGGGACAGCACCGCACCCTTCTCCTGACGATCACAAAACCATGCGATTTGTGTACAATTCTGAGTGGAAGATTTACTTAAACTTCTAAAAAACAATCTAATTCGGTCTATCAATTTCTAGTAAACAATAGAGAACTTATAGAATCTGATTTGTTGCTATGGGTAACATCACCTCTTTTCATTTTTAGAAGCTTTAGACAGGCCCTATAATAGGTATTAAATACATGATTTGTCAAAGGATATCAATTTATGTTTTTATTTTATTTTAATCACACGAGAAACCTTGTAACAATTGTAATAGAGGATAGGGTTCAGAATAAATCCCTTACGAATAAGACATATGAGGACAGATGCACCGAGATTCAAAACGTGGAGAGTAATAAACAAACATCCAACCAACTCCCCAGAAGCCTTATGTAATTAGGTAGCCCAGTGGCGTAACTACTGTAAGGTAGCCCTAGCTGCCGCTTGGGGGAGCAAGCAGCAGCGGAGTCTGTGTGGGCGCCGGCACCCGCTCGACGCACTGACATGCTGCTGCCTGCCACTGCCCACTGACTGAGCACAGGAGGCGAGTCAGCCACAGTGCGGGTGTGGCCATGGCAGAGATGACAAATCCCCCCACTGATTCAACTCAGCCCTAGGGGAAATGTTTACAGAGCAAAAACCACCCTTACAAAGCTAAACTTGAAATACATTTCCCCACCAAGCCCCTGGGGCTGAATGAATGACTACATGTCAGCTATTTGGATGGCTGTGTAGTCCTCAGTAGTCCCATCCACAGTAGTGATCATCAGTATATCCTTTTACACCATGCCGTTTGCAAAACTTACAGCTGGTAATTGCCGCGATACGGACGCTAATTGCTGCGAAAATATGCTTGGAAAATGCAACTAATTTTCCAGGCATATTTGGCAGAAGCCTGCCGGATCAGTCACTTTGGCTGGTTCTTGAAATACAGGGGACCCCTACTCGTTTAACCCCTGGGGGGGGGGGGGGTATGGACACATAATTATACCTTATGCCAAACTCCCATTACACATTCTACCATACACCGTCCGTAATGCCATTACACATTATACCACACTACATAATGCCCATTACACATTGTACCACACCGTAAGTAAGGGATGGTGTCAGGGAGAGAAAGGGAATTAGGGAGAGGGTGTCAGGGGGACAGAGGCAGTGCCAGGTAGAGACCCTCAGAGAGGAAGAAGGAGCACATAGGTGGGGAGTAGAGAGACAGAAGAGAAAGGGGGGGGGGGGGGGAGAGGTTGAGGAAAGAGAGAGAGAGAGACCATTAATGACTTGCTATACCTGACACATGCGCAAAGTACCAGACTTCGGTTCTGTGTGGGGTCACGTTGGGCGTTGGGAGCTGAATCAGCTTTATGCGATAGCGTGCCTAAAGCCTTATTTTTCCAGGTCACCTAATAGCTACACTGTATTGTAGCCCATCCTCCACTGATGCATGCAGGGGGGTTTCTGAGTAGACAGAACCCCCCAAAAAAGTGATCCCCACTTCCTTAATTTGTCTGTAGGAGTTGGGCCAATATTACTAGCCCCACCCTAATATCAAAATTGGGGAGAGATAGACAATAAAGGGGAAGTTGTGAGGAGGAGAGGGCCTTCTCAGATTGTCTCCCGCTCACCAGTGCCAGGCTTTTCTCTAACAGGTGTCGGGTTCCCCCCATTCACACAGGTGCACTTAACAATGCTTGGTCCCCTGCTCAGGCAGGCTGTGGGTCCCCCTGCTCAGACCCTCACTGGAGCTGCGCTCAGGCCTCGGGCTACCCTCGGACAAGGGAAATGCGGTGCAGGTTTGTGAGCCAATCAGGGCCTGTGGCCTGACAGTTGTGCCAATTGGCTGCCAGGCCGCGAGCTGAGGGCTGCCGGAGACCCTGTAGTTTAAGTGCCATAGAGGCAGGGAGGTGATCACTAGGGTGTGCACACCATTAAGGTACACATGTGCACACCTAACACTCAATGGCACGGATTCTGGTCTTGATGAAGGGTCCTTTATTGACTGCACATGCGCATCAACATTGGTGCGAGTGGCCACAAATTGATTATTCCCCAGCCACTCGCATACAGCACTGCGGGGGGGGGGGGGGGGCAGTGGCCATGGTCGCACCCATGGGAACGCTCAGCATTTCATGGGCGTTCCCATGAAATTGCTGGGTGTTTGCATGGAAATTCAGCGCTGAGGAGGGTGCAGGGGGCAGGCAGCTGACATCAGAGAATGTCAGCTGTCGGCCCTCTTCCCATACAGGGAGCCCAAAGATCTAAGACACCTCTCTGCAAGCACTGTAGAAATCATTTGATGGCTGGCAACCATCAAATGATTTTGTCCTTGCATGCAAGACTGTTAATGGATGTTTATGCAAAATATTTATGTGGGGATACTCAGTGTGTGAGCGGGGGGAATCATTCAGGCGCCGTTTAGAGAACCCGCAAAGCTGCAATATTACAGCTTTGCGAGTCAACTAGAATCCCCCAATGTGTGGAAGACTAAGATGACAATGGTCAATGCATTAAAATATCGCCATGAAGTGTTTTTTTTTTTTGTTTTTTTTCATACTTTACAATCCACATGGACTCGATTCGGAACTGTATAGTAAAGGGAAGTGAGCAAGGTGATGCAGTATACTAATTTGGGGTCCATGTGATAATAATTGATATCAACAATTTTTTTAAAACTCATCTCAATCATTGTCATGTCTTCCAAAGACACAGCTGCTGTGCACAACCATCTCTGAAGCAGGCCCTGAGTTCAAGTCTCCCTTTTGGAACTGAAGGTGGCCATACACTAGTACAGTTTTGCACATTTTGACACATCGGGAGGATGACAAATCGAGTGAAACACACAGGACAGCAGCCCAGTACAGCACAGGAGGACAGCAGCACCCTCTACAGCACAACACCCCTACACACAGCAGAAGCAGCACAGGAGGACAGCAGCACCCTGTACAGCAGAGGACAGAACATGCCAGCACTCCAATATAGCACCCCAAAACAGCACTCCAGCCAGCACCCTCCCCATGCCACCCACAGACATACTATACAGCCAAGGGTCCATCCTCTACCCTCTCCAATGCTGGAGTGAAGATGGTGTTAATTGGTGGGGGCTTATATAGGATTCAAAACCCCATGAGAATCTGACATCGAGATGATGATGTTTTGCCTTGATCTGGGACCGGAGTTTGGCAGGAAAACCCAAGCTGGACTCGGATCCCGCCTCTATTCAGGAAGGGGGCTCGGACCATTTTATTACTATTATTATAATTTTATTTATAAGGCGCCACAAGTGTTTCGCAGTGCCGTAGGAGATCCTAACCGGCTCATTCCTAATAGTAACCAATAAAATTCAAGCTAACATTGTATTGAATGTACTATAACTGATAGCTACATTATTGTTTGGGGCAACAACTGAACTTGTCTGCTTTAGAAGGTTTGATAAGTCTCCCCCTGAATCAGTGGCGTAACTATATAATTTGCGCCCCCCCGCCAAAAAATTTCGGCGCCACCCCCCCTCCCCATACCCATACCTGACAGAGCCGCATCCAGTCTCCCTCAGCTCCGCTGCGCTGCTCCAGTCTCCGCTGCGCTGCTGCCCGGCCGCATCTGTGGTCACTGTCCCGTCACTCGCTCCCGGCGCCGGCTCCTGCTGATAATGAAAAGTGACTCTTAGAAAATGGCTGCCAAAACTGTCTGCAATACGGGGGCAGCCATTTTCTAAGTGTCACTTTTCATTATCAGCAGGAGCCGGCGCCGGGAGCGAGTGACGGGACAGTGACCGAAGATGCGGCCGGCAGCAGCGCAGCGGGTAACTATAGCACCGCAGCCCCCCCGGCGCCCATAGTTACTCTGCGCCTCCCCGCCATGGCGGGGGCTGCGGAGGCCTAGTTACGCCACTGCCCTGAATGCTATTCTGTGGTGGTTCCACAGCTGAGCTGAGTCTACCAAACCCCGCCTTGCGAATGGTGGTATGGCCACCACCCATTTGCAGGGTGTGTTTGCACACACTGGCTGCAAATGGATGTTTTACATCTATTTGCAGCCGGCGGGGGAAACCACCACATCATTCGATGGTCGCATGCGAGTCAACAGACCTGAATATGGTCCATAGAATTATAGACAGGTGTGCGGTACCTGTAAAAACCATGAGCATGCATTATGTAGTAATATGCCGAGTGCCGAATGACTGCCTTACAGGGGGGATCCCGACGGTCAGTATCCCACCAAGGGAGAATAGAACTTGTGGCAAGCGAAGTGGGCCAACGAGCCCGCAGTGTGGCGAGCAGAGCATGGCAAGCGCAGCAGGGCTGCTTTGCATTCGCCCCTCTTGTCGGAGCACCGGCAGTCGAGATTCCGATGTCGGGATACTGATGGTCAGGATCCCCCTTGTCGGAGCACCATACCACACCCTAATATGCCACCCAGCATTCCACACTTATATATCAGGTTGATCTAGGACACAGGTTCTCAAACTCGGTCCTCAGGACCCCACACAGTGCATGTTTTGCAGGTCTCCTCACAGAATCACAAGTGAAATAATTAGCTCCACCTGTGTATCTTTTAAAATGTCAGTCAGTAATGAGTGCACCTGTGCACCTGTCGGGTGAGCTGGAAAACATGAACTGTGTGGGGTCCTGAGGACCGAGTTTGAGAACCACTGGTCTAGGATACTTCCACTTCCATAGGGCAGCAAATACACAGTGCAAACAATAACTTAAAACACATGAAGCAAGAAACATATTTAATTATTTTAACCCTTTGAGTGCCAATATCTCTGTGAGAGATGTATAACACATCTTCTAAAAATGCCAGCATCGCTCGTATTTGTTATATGAATTCAAATATAACATGTTGTGTAAAAAAAGATGATGGGTGACATTCTATGCTTTGCGCTAAATGCGCATGTTTTTTTCGCGCACCACATCACCGCAAATCGCCTTTTTTCAATTCGCACTTTTCAGTCAAAATTCGCTTATTTAATGTGATGCGCATTGGAGGCTGAAAAGTGCGAAGAGGGGCGATTTGCGGCGAAGTGGTGCGCTGTCTTTAGTCTTGAAAATGTGCGATTTTCATGTCTGAAAATCGCACGTTTGCAGGACAGCGCAAAGTTAAAAAAAAAAAAAAAACGAGCGCGGGGTCCCCTGCCCGAGCATAACCAGCCCCGGACTCATTGAGCCGGTGCTGGTGACATAAAATCAGGGTCCCCGACAAATAGGGGTCCCCTTGATTTCATGAAACCAGCACCAGGCTCAAGGTCCGGCGCTGGTTCCCAAAATACGGGGGACAAAATTACTAGGGGTCCCCCGTATTTTAAGAACCAGCACCGGACACAACCAGCCAGCAGGGTAATGCCACAGCCGGGGGAAACTTATTATATAAGCTCCGGCGGCCAAAGCATTAACCCGCTGGCTGGTCAGCATGGGCAGGGGTCCTGGGGAAGTGGGGACCCCCCCCAAATGAAGGGGTCCCCCCCCCTCCAGGACTTACCAGCCCATGCTGATAGTCCGGGGCGGTGGGCATCGGGCTGATGGCTTGTGTAAAAAAAAGAATTAAAACTATTGTTTTATACTGGCGAACTATGAGTCCCAGCAAGCCTACCCCGCATGCTGGGACTTGGAGAACCACAAGTCCCAGCATGCGGGGCATTAAAGGGCCCGCTGGCACTTGTAGTTCAGCAGTACAAAAAATAGTTAACAAAAACACACTGACACACTGTAAAATAAAAGTTTAATACACACAAAACACACACACACACTGATACTTACCTACCTTGAGCCCGTAGGTCGGTCCCTGGGTCCTGGGTCCGGACTCCGTGGCTCCAGGGCAGAAGAGTCCGGTTCCGGGGCCTTGGTCCTGGTTCCGGGGCTGGTCCTGGGGTTCCGGGGCTCCTGGGCTGCAGAATCCGGGGTCCGGGATCCGAGGTAGTCCCCAGGGGTACCTAAGGTAAGTATCAGTGTGTGTGTGTTTTGTGTGTATTAAACTTTTATTTTACAGTGTGTCAGTGTGTTTTTGTTAACTATTTTTTGTACTGCTGAACTACAAGTGCCAGCGGGCCCTTCAATGCCCCGCATGCTGGAACTTGTGGTTCTCCAAGTCCCAGCATGCGGGGTAGGCTTGCTGGGACTCATAGTTCGCCAGTATAAAACAATAGTTTTAATTCTTTTTTTTACACAAGGCATCAGCCCGATGCCCACCGCCCAGGGGCATCGGGGACAGCCCCGGACTATCAGCATGGGCTGGTAAGTCCTGGAGGGGGGGGACCCCTTCATTTGGGGGGGTCCCCACTTCCCCAGGACCCCTGCCCATGCTGACCAGCCAGGGGGTTAATGCTTTGGCCGCGGGAGCTTATATAATAAGTTTCCCCCGGCTGTGGCATTACCCTGCTGGCTGGTTGTGTCCGGTGCTGGTTCTTAAAATACGGGGGACCCCTAGTCATTTTGTCCCCCGTATTTTGGGAACCAGCGCCGGACCTTGAGCCTGGTGCTGGTTTCATGAAATCAAGGGGACCCCTATTTGTCGGGGACCCTGATTTTATGTCACCAGCACCGGCTCAGTGAGCCCGGGGCTGGTTATGCTCTGGCGGGGAACCCCGCACTGTTTTTTTTTTTTTTTTTAACCCTTTGTTTTATTTTTTACAGCAGAACCCTGCACAGAACATTGCGATCTGTGCAGGGTTCTGGCTAATTCGCCAAACAGAACCTGGTCTGAAATAAGTGCGATAATTAGGCACCTAAAAAATGCGATGTGCAAATGCGCATAGCATTAAATAAGCGACTTCTATACTTTTGTATTGGAAAACATCTGGATGCGATAAAAATGCGAATTAATCTCGCATTTTTACTCAGCATACCTTAACGCACATAATATGCGATTTCAGTCCCTTAGCGCATCCCATTAAATTAGCGATTTAATGGAAAAATGCGATATCGCCATTTTCTGGTCTAATTAACGCCAAAAAATGCAAATTGCAGTCCATAAAATGTCACCCGATATTTCCTATATAAGGTAAACATTACAGGTCATTATGATGAATAGAAATGTTTGCTTGCCAATTTGCACACCTATTTTGAAAAAATCACTTGCCACTGAAAGGGTTAATATATATTTTGCTACTGCATGGAAACTTGCGCTAAAAAAAAAAGTTGTGGCTTTGCTGCAGCAGCTTAGATGCAAGTGCTTATAGGTAATAAAATCTGTCTGCATCCCTGACATTAGTGTAATGTTCTGTCAATAGCTGGAGGGGTTATATAGTGCTATGCTATTTTAACAATTATTACACCAACATGGGTAATGATAGCACTGACACAATTCTTGAAGGATTTAGCACTGAATCACTATTACCTTTCTCAGATTGGCTTCCCCCTAGTTTAGTGAATGAACAAGGATGCAGGAATAGCCAAGGGCCAAAGAACAAGACACAACAAAGCGAGGGAGAACAAAAACAATCAAATATTCACCATAGTATCTTCAATCACTGTCCAAGCAATTGCATGTAGTGTTAAAACCAACATCTGCTTTCATAGGTAAAAGAAGAAGAGATAAGGAGGAGAATCCAGGCACAAAGATAATGCAGGGTGGGAGCAAGGTGCCATATACTGTCGGATGGGAAGATGAGAAGTAGTAAAGAGAGGACACTACCCTAAAATTACTAAATCTTACACTTGATAACATTCTGAAGATAAAACGTACCGTAAATTGCTTATATCATTGTGCAGAAATAGCTAAGTACCACATCAGTAATATGCTGACACGTTCATGAGCAGAGTAAAAGTAACACAACAAGTGCGGCTATGGTAAGAAGGGGAGACAGAAGGTGACATTTAACAGGATGAGAGATTCAGAAAGTGAGAGATTTGGTAAGAAATCTCCAGTTTTGTTAAAGTTGCAATCAGTGGCGTAACTATAAATTTTGCTCCCCCCTGCCAAAAAGTTTGTGGCGCAGACAACTGGAAATACAGGGATTATAGCTAAGAGCTCTGACGCCCATCTTGATAATCATACACTGCTGGCACTGGGGATGCGGCCACACCATGGCCACTAATACTGTAAAAAGATAAAAGCATTAGGGGAACCAGCTTACACATCTTCCTCATTGGTAGATGGCGTGGCTTGATGCAGTGTCAGGTGAGTGCTGTGTTTAATGGTTTCTGAGAATAAATTGTAAACCTTCACAGTGGAAATGGAGCTGGAGGTTACTCACCTATTCACGTTGTTGGGTGGTCTGGTAGGTGATGTAATTTTCCGTGCCTGAAGGGCTGAACAGTGTCTGTTTAGTGTTGATGTGAAAGAGCCTGAATCTGCAAGAATACAGACTCCTCTAATAGGACAAAGCTCCCCACTGCAGCCTCTTCCTCTGATACCGGTAGGTGGGCTTGGGCTACGTACATGAGGGTTGTCAAGGCAAATGGGCACAGTCAGGTGTCATGCCTATGGCAGCTATAAGGCGAGCACAAGGCCCAAGCACCTCTTATTAGCAAATTGCACCACCTATGCTCCTAATTTCGGACATTAGGCCTGTGGCCACTGAAGCACTTTGCAGTGTGTAGATATCTATAATCCTTGTTAAATGGCCACGGTCTATGTATTGTATTGATTCCAGGCCCAAGCTTTAGAGGATTAATCAACAATAGGTCCTAGTACTAACAAGGAGCTGGCCAGCTCTGTGTAGGCAGGAAGGTTTAAAGGGACAGTATCATAATTGCTGTGGTTACTCTGGGGGAAATTTACCAATATGAAAAACCTAGTTTTTCGTATTGGTATTTTCCCTACGACTGCATACGACTGTTTAAGTCGTATGCAAAGTCGTGTTCCGGAGGGGGATTTACAAAGCAGTCATATACGACTGCTTTGTAACCCACCGATGTCGTAGGAATTCGTATTAGCGGCCGTATATACGGCCGCTAATACGAATTATTTCTAGCAGTCTGCACGGATCAGTCAGATCCGTGCAGGCTGCAAGGTGTAAAAAAAAATAGAAAAATAAATAAATAAAAAAAAAACCGGCGTGGGGTCCCCCCCACAGCCGAAACCAGCACCAGGCTGACAGAGCCTGGAGCCGGTAATTAAAAATCAGGGAACCCGACAAATAGGGGTTCCCCGATTTTTAACAACCAGCCCCAGGCTCCTGCTCTGGGGCTGGTTCCCAAAATACGGGGGACAAAATGAGTAGGGGTCCCCCGTATTTTAAGAACCAGCCCCAGGCAAAACCAGCCAGCAGGCTAATGCCACAGCCGGGGGGAGACTTTTTATGCAAGTCCCCCCGGCCAAAGCATTAACACTACCGACCAGTCAGCCTGGCCAGGGGCCCTGGGGGAGTGGGGACCCCCCCAATAAAGGGGTCCCCCCCTCCAGGACTTACCTGACCAGGCTGAAGCCTGGTGCTGTCCTCGATGCCCCTGGGCGGTGGGCATCGAGCTGATAGTTGTGTAAAAAATAGAAGAAACCATTGTTTTTTACTGTGGCACTACAAGTGCCAGCAAGCCTCCCCAGCAAGCTGGGACTTGGAGAACCACAAGTCCCAGCCTGCTGGGCATTAAAGGGCCCGCTGGGTCTTGTAGTGCCACAGTAAAAAAAATAGTTAAATAAAACACACTGACACACATTTTAAATAAAAGTTTAATACATACAAAACACACATACTGATACTTACCTAGCTTGATCCCGTTGGTAGGTCGCTGGCTCCGGTGTCGGCGGCTCCGTGTCGGCGGCTCCGTTGTCGGCGGCTCCGTGTCGGCGGCTCCGTTGTCGGCGGCTCCGTGTCGGCGGCTCCGGGGTCGTCGGCGTCCTGTCCGAAGATAATCCATGTTGGACCTGTGGAAGGAAATCCTACTCACCCAGGTCCTGCATGGATGGTCTTCGTTCTTCATCCGTCGACATCCCGGTCTTCTGACAGCTGCTGGCGACTTCCAGCAGCTGTCGGCATCTTCCGCGACGCTCCCCGGCTTTCAGAGCCGGAGAGAGAACCTTCCTGGTCGGCGTCTGGGCTCAGAATGAATTCTGGCCAATCAGGAGCCGCCTAGCCGCCTAGCGGCCAATCAGGAAAGACCTTTCCTGATTGGCCGCTAGGCGGCTAGGCGGCTCCTGATTGGCCAGAATTCATTCTGAGCCCAGACGCCGACCAGGAAGGTTCTCTCTCCGGCTCTGAAAGCCGGGGAGCGTCGCGGAAGATGCCGACAGCTGCTGGAAGTCGCCAGCAGCTGTCAGAAGACCGGGATGTCGACGGATGAAGAACGAAGACCATCCATGCAGGACCTGGGTGAGTAGGATTTCCTTCCACAGGTCCAACATGGATTATCTTCGGACAGGACGCCGACGACCCCGGAGCCGCCGACACGGAGCCGCCGACAACGGAGCCGCCGACACGGAGCCGCCGACAACGGAGCCGCCGACACGGAGCCGCCGACACCGGAGCCAGCGACCTACCAACGGGATCAAGCTAGGTAAGTATCAGTATGTGTGTTTTGTATGTATTAAACTTTTATTTAAAATGTGTGTCAGTGTGTTTTATTTAACTATTTTTTTTACTGTGGCACTACAAGACCCAGCGGGCCCTTTAATGCCCAGCAGGCTGGGACTTGTGGTTCTCCAAGTCCCAGCTTGCTGGGGAGGCTTGCTGGCACTTGTAGTGCCACAGTAAAAAACAATGGTTTCTTCTATTTTTTACACAACTATCAGCTCGATGCCCACCGCCCAGGGGCATCGAGGACAGCACCAGGCTTCAGCCTGGTCAGGTAAGTCCTGGAGGGGGGGGACCCCTTTATTGGGGGGGTCCCCACTCCCCCAGGGCCCCTGGCCAGGCTGACTGGTCGGTAGTGTTAATGCTTTGGCCGGGGGGACTTGCATAAAAAGTCTCCCCCCGGCTGTTGCATTAGCCTGCTGGCTGGTTTTGCCTGGGGCTGGTTCTTAAAATACGGGGGACCCCTACTCATTTTGTCCCCCGTATTTTGGGAACCAGCCCCAGAGCAGGAGCCTGGGGCTGGTTGTTAAAAATCGGGGAACCCCTATTTGTCGGGTTCCCTGATTTTTAATTACCGGCTCCAGGCTCTGTCAGCCTGGTGCTGGTTTCGGCTGTGGGGGGGACCCCACGCCGGTTTTTTTTTTATTTATTTATTTTTCTATTTTTTTACACTGTAGCCTGCACGGATCTGACTGATCCGTGCAGGCTAAAACGCAAATAGAACAGGAAAATGGTGTTCTATTTTCCTGTCGTATTTGCGTGGGTGTTTCACACCACTAAGCAGCCGTATTGTCAGTACGGCTGCTTAGTAAATCAGAAACCACCATTCTTTTGAATGGTGATTTCTGTCGTATCCTATCGATGGTGTAGGGCATTCGTATTTGTAACTACAAATACGAATGTTCCATCTTTAGGACTACGAATTGTTGTATTTTTGGGATTGTAAATCCCGAAAATACAAATTCGTAAAAAAAAGGTGTATTTCTCCCTACGAATACACCTTTTTTCTACGAATCCATTTTGGTAAATGTCCCCCTCTATATCAGAATATTGTTGTTATGTTTGTGCAGGTCCAATATATTAGAGTAATAGTAAGAAAAGGGTATACTCCATGTGTGATGTTGTTTAATTAAATAAATGTGACATTAGGCCCATAAGTGTAGGCCTAGTTTGTGTAATCCTGTGACACAATGTAAGTTAAGGTTAAATTAGGGCCATTTTATCAGCATTGTAGGCCTACTAGTAGATGCAACAAAGCTGTAAAAAACACACACTAGAACGATTTTTTGGCCGATTGTCCGATTTCCCACCGATCATATCGGCCGATTTTCACCGATAATCGGTAATAATTGGCCGATTATTGCCGATTATCGGTAAAACTCGGTCGATATATTGGACGATCGGTCGGAAATCGGACAATCGGCCAAAAAATCGTTCTAGTGTGTGGGGGCATTAAACAAACTATTTTAATTTGTTTAATGTGTTTTTCCATTTGTTTTAGTAGACATTTTTCAGGTCTGCCCAGGCCACCGCCTGAGTGTTTGAGTGATGGCTTTGCCCCGAGAGTGTCCTGGTGGGCTACTGTTCAAATGACATGGAAGCCTTGAAAATGTCCCTTTTGCAGGAAGTTTATTGTTATTTGAAGTTCCTAAAGTTTTTGAACAGTTTCATTTTAACAATGTCTAAAAATATTTAATTTACTTTTTCATTAACAAAATTTTGCAAATGAATTAGCATTTTAGGGACAATTTGTTGTTTTGTGCTGCTATGAAGTGCTGCACCTTTAGAAAAACCCAATGGTCGCAATGGATGGCACTTTTAGTTTAAATAGACAGGGTCATGACCCCTAGAGCAATTTTATCTTTTTTTTTTCACCTCCAAATGCAAACTAGAACCTGCCTTTGGCCTCAGGCTGGGCCCTCTTCTAAGGTTATTGGATTTATGAACCTGCCACACTTTGCTTTTATTGATCTGTTTTCAGAAGAGGTGTGTAGCCTTCTCCATCCTGCCTTGGGCTGACTGATAGCTGCTTGTCTGTGATAAAGGCCCAGCTTCAATCTTTATCTTTCATTAACAGACCACTAAGTTTGAAAACATATTTTCTTTACTCTGCATTATTAAAGTCACAAACAAATAGGGTGGTGGAGTAAAGTAAAAAAAAATAATGTACTGCTCTCTATGCAGAGGATAGTAAAGTCTACAATAGTTGTTGGACCGGACGTACATATAGGTGTGCCCAAATGAAAAGGAGAATTTTGCTGTAGCGGCATTGTATCGAATAGCAGTGGGCTAATGTTTTTTTCTGATAGATGGCGTATCGTTTTTTTTACCAGTTGTGTATGTGCAGTGAATGGCTTCAATGCACTTTCTTCATTCCTGTAAAGTTGTTTTGCATGGTCAGATGCAGTGGCGTAACTATAGAGGGTGCAGGGGGTGCAGCTGCTATGTGGGCCGGGGGTTTGGGGGCCCGAGGCTCAGCCGACATCCCCTGCACCCTTTTGAAGTTATTTTTATTAAGTGTGCCCCCCCTGTGGTCATCTACCCTTATCACATACAGTATGTGAGTGGGAGATCCCACCCCACCGCGCCGGCTCCAGTGCCGAAAGTGAAAGGCAGCAGGGGATCTGGCCTTGCTAGCACACACTCCTCCCTGGCGCTGATCGTCACAGACGTTGCGCCGGCTCTGACTCCAGTGCTGGCCGTGCGACCCACCGGGGGGAAGAGACTTGGCGACTCCCCCCTCCTCCTCCGCCACTGATCGTAAGACCGTGCGGAGCTTGGCGGGCCCCCACCTCCCAGCACTGATCAAAGAGACCCCTGTGTGGAGATTGGCGGCTCCTCCTCCCCCTGCACTGGCCTCATCAGGATCCAGCGCTGATCCTCAGAACCAGTGGGGGGACACCACTTGGCGGCTCCCACCCTGACCTGCACCAGAACAGACCTACAAGCAGCAGCTGGAGCTGAGGAGGTGGATTGTGCAGTGCAACCAAAGAAGCAATCCCAGGTCAGTGCTATCATCCACTGTCCCCAGCCCAGTGCACTCAGTTGCCCGGACCCCAGCCCAGTGCACCCCCCATATGACCAGCCCAGTGCCCCCCATCTAACCAACCATCCCCTGTCCCCAGCTCAGAGCCCCTCATCTAACCAGCCAGCCCCAGCCCAGTGCCTCCCCTGTCTGACCAACCATCCCCTGTCCCCAGCCCAGTCGTCCCCACTATCCCAGTGTCTGTCCCTCTGCCTCTCCTTCCCCAATCAGCTTACTCCTCACATCCCACTGCCCATGGTCTAACCCCCAGCCAGAATAATCACAGCCCCCCCATAACCTTAATCCTCACCTTCCTGCCTTCTATCATACCCCTCCCCATCTTCTAATATGACCCCAACCCCCCCCCCCATTCTGTCAGAATGCTGCTGGGGGGCCCTTTTAAAATTTTGCTATGGGGCCCAGACAAGTCTAGTTATGCCCCTGGTCAGATGCATGATGGATTCCTCCAGATGTGTGCAAAGAGTTGTTTCTTTGCGCAGAAGGCGAGCATGCTTCAGAAATATAATGCATGATGAAGGCCCATAAACATCTCTGTCATGTGATGTCAGCCACCACCCATGAAATGCTGGGTGTACCCAGGGCCGGTGCTACCAATAGGCAGCTTTAGGCAGCTGTCTAGGGCACTGGCCACTAGAGGGCGCCTCTTGTTCTGCCCAATATTTAAATTGAAGCAGCATGTGGAGGGGAGAGATTTAGGAGAAGCCAGATGCATGCCAGCAGCATTATGGATTCTCCCTGCAGCCTGCTAGCTGCAGCAGTGGCAACTCGGCTAACTGCACCTTGAGCTTTTCCGGGACTTCACTACACCCCTGTTCCTCCAACATTGTTGCTAACCCGTCGCCCCCTACCCCCACCTCTCTGAGAGTGAGACTGCAGTGTGGGGGGGGGGGGCTTACAGGGTCTCGGAGTTCCGCGATTCGCGGATTGTTAGGGGGTGGGGCCTAATGCCGGTAGGGCCTGCCTCCATCAGGGTCCTCTTCTGCTGCTGCTCAGTGCTCATGGACTCCAGACAGGTAATACCATCTCCCTCCTCTCTCTCACTTCCTCCTTCTCTACATGACATTGTGTACATGGTGCAGTGTGTAATGGGGTTCTGTCTGGCGCATGGGGCTTTGTCTGGTGAAGTGTGTGTAACTGGGTATTCTGCCTGGCGCAGTGTGTAACTGGTATTCTGCCTGGTGCAGGGTGTAACGGGGCTCTGCCTGGTGCAGTGTGTAATGGTTATTCTACCTAGCACAGTGTGTAACGGCTATTCTGTCTGCTGCAGTGTGTAACGGAGCTCTGCCTGGCGCAGTGTGTAACGGGCTTTGCCTGGTGCAGTGTGTAACAGCTATTCTGCCTGGTGCAGTGTGTAACGGTGCTCTGCCTGGCACAGTGTGCAACGGGTATTCTGCCTGGCGCAGTGTGTAATGGGGCTTTGCCTGGCGCAGTGTGTAACGGGCTTTGCCTGGTGCAGTGTGTAACAGCTATTCTGCCTGGTGCAGTGTGTAACGGTGCTCTGCCTGGCACAGTGTGCAACGGGTATTCTGCCTGGCGCAGTGTGTAATGGGGCTTTGCCTGGCGCAGTGTGTAACGGGGTTCTGCCTGGCGCAGTGTGTAATGGGTATTCTGCCTAGCGCAGTATGTAACGGCTATTCTGCCTAGTGCAGTGTGTAATGGAGCTCTGCCTGGCACAGTGTGTAATGGGGCTCTGCCTGGCGCAGTGTGTAATGGGCTTTCTGCCTGGCACAGTGTGTAACAGGGCTCTGCCTGGCACAGTGTGCAACGGTTATTCTGCCTGGCGCAGTGTGTAATGGGGCTCTGCCTGGTGCAGTGTGTAATGGCTATTCTGCCTGGTGCAGTGTGTAACGGAGCTCTGCCTGGCGCAGTGTGTAACGGAGCTCTGCCTGGTGCAGTGTGTAACTGAGCTCTGCCTGGCGCAGTGTGTAATGGGTATTCTGTCTGGTGCAGTGTGTAATGGCTATTCTGCCTGGTGCAGTGTGTAATGGCTATTCTGCCTGGTGCAGTGTGTAACGGAGCTCTGCCTGGCGCAGTGTGTAATGGGTATTCTGTCTGGTGCAGTGTGTAATGGCTATTCTGCCTGGTGCAGTGTGTAATGGCTATTCTGCCTGGTGCAGTGTGTAATGGCTATTCTGCCTGGTGCAGTGTGTAACGGAGCTCTGCCTGGCGCAGTGTGTAATGGGTATTCTGTCTGGTGCAGTGTGTAATGGCTATTCTGCCTGGTGCAGTGTGTAATGGCTATTCTGCCTGGCGCAGTGTGTAACGTAGCTCTGCCTGGCGCAGTGTGTAACGGCTATTCTGCCTGGCGCAGTGTGTAATGGGTATCCTGCCTGGTGCAGTTTTCTGCCTGGCGCAGTGTTTAATGAATGTTCTGCCTGGAGCAGTGGGTAACGGGGCTCTGCCTGGTGCAGTGTGTAACGAGGCTCTGCCTGGTGCAGTGTGTAACAGCTGTTCTGCCTGGCACAGTGTGTGATGGGTATCCTGCCTGGTGCAGTTTTCTGCCTGGCGCAGTGTGTAATGAATGTTCTGCCTGGAGCAGTGTGTAATGAATGTTCTGCCTGGTGCAGTGTGTAACGGGTATTCTGTCTGGCTCAATAAGTGTGACGGGGGCTGTGCCTGGTGCAATATGTGTGATGTGGGCACTGCCTTGTGCAATATGCATAATGGGGCCTTGCTGGCGCATTTTACGTAATGTGGCTTTGCATTGCACAGTGTGTAATGGGGCTTTGTTTTCAGCATTGTGTATTGGGGCCTCTGCCTGGTGTAATATGTGTGATCGGGGTCTGCCTGGCGCATTATATGTAACAGGTCTCTGCCTGGCACAGTGGGTAAAGGGGCTCTGTTTTGAGCATTGTGTAATGGGGCCTCTGCTTGGTGCAATATGTGTGACGGGACTCTGCCAGGTGCATTGTGTAACGGGGGCTCTGTCTGGCGCAATATGTTTGATGGGGCTCTGCCTTGCTTAAAGGTAATAGTGATGTAAGGATGAGATCTGGAGGGTGAGAGCGAGGTGCAGGCTTGAGAGCTAGAAAGAGGCAGTGAGGTGAAAGTGTAAGAGGTGGAGGGTGGGATTGAGTTAAGGATGAGAGGTGGAGGGTAGGAGTGCTGGGGTGAGACATGGAAGAATTGAGGGCCTTATTTTGGTTCATTCTTTCTGACAAAATCCTTCTTAGATGGGCAAAACCATGTGCACTGCAGGTGGGGCAGGTGTTACTTGTGCAGAGAGAAGGTGGAACGAGGGCTGTATAAGCCCAAGTGAAATTAAGAGACTGTGAATTTGAGCTTGGTTAAATAAAGTTGTTGAAAAATGACCAGGCATAGAAGGAGGGGTTATTCAGGGCGGGAAGCCCCACCAATGGGGGTCCTGGGGGGTGGCACCCTGGAGCTAGGGTATATAGTCTAGGTAGTAAGCCAGAATACCCCTCCTTGAATTTTGATCCTGTGAGAGAAAAGTGTTTCAGATAAGTGCAGCGCTGCTATTACTAATACCTGAAATGTCCGGGCGTCCTAAACGTTCAGCTCCACCACCCCGCTGGCTGGCGGATGCAGCTCGTCCGCTCAGCCATGTCCCTGGTCGCAGGGGCGGTGGTGTGGGCAGTCAGGCGTCCTATAGTGTGGGGGTCGCGGGATCGCGGCCTACCTCGCCGGGCGCGAGCAGTGGTGCGGGGGTTAATATGGTTGGCAGCGGGGATATGGTCGCTCTCCCCCCGGCTAATGCAGCAGGCGGGGGAGAGGTATCTGTGTCCGGCGGGCGTGTATCGCCGGGCTCCGGCGACAGCGCGCCGAGCCGGGTGGTGCTGGCGGGGGGCGGGGAGCCTGGACAGGCTCTCCCGCTCCCTTCCGTGCCTGCGCATGTCGGCGTCTCTGATGAGGCGCCGTACATGGCAACGGCAGGAGCCGGGGACGAGCTGCAGGCGGCGTCCACTGAAGTGGAGCCGCCGCAAGGAGAGGGGGGACCCGCATTACACGCTGGGACCTCCGTTCGGCTGAACGGAGGTGACACCAGCGGGGGGATAAATATGCAGCCGGGACTAGGGGGGGTGAGTGCTCCCCCCCCCCCTGGTGATGACAGTAATGTGGCTGAAGTAAATACAGTCACAGAGCAAGGAAGGGGGACAGGTGCCCCCAATGTGAATACACAGGAAAGTAACACACAAGGGGGTGTGGGAGTAAGGCAGCAAGGCAGGGGGCCAAGCCCGCTTATTCATATTACAGGAGGCCCCCCTGCTGGTGGTAGCTGGGACAGCGGACCCAGACATTGGGATAGGCATATGAGTTATGAAGTAAGGGGTTTAGGCAGGCCGGGCGAAATTCGCCAGCAGCTGGGTGAGCCTTTGTATGACCACCGTATGATGGGTCAGCGGGGGCAGGCACAGCACGGTGTTTTTACTCCCTGGGCCCAGGGATACGGCCCGCAGAATCAACAGCTAATGCCTCCAGGCCCTTACTTCAATACAACACCAGGGGGCCTGGTTAATACATTTCCACAATTTGTTAATTGGGGTCAACAGGGGCAGGGGCAGTGGCCTAACCAGACACAAACTGGTGGGAGTTACGGCGGGCCCCAATACCCGTACTGGGGACCGGGGTCCGGCCATCCCATTAACCAGGGAATACATCAATATGGTCACTTTCCACCGCAAGGGCACTATAATATGCCACAATACCCTGTGCAGGCTTACGGGGGCTGGGCACCCCCGTCACGGGAGAGCCCCATGGGGGGTCAGGGTCTACCATTTAGACAAGGCGAGGGGGCAGGGGAGTTTCAGAGAGAAAGGGCTCCCTCGGTTGACGCACAGGTAGCGGCAGAAACGCAACAAAGGCGTTCGCAGGCGGGGAGTACATCCAGCCAGTCCATTAATGATGGTTGTGTTCTTTCAGTTGCGGAGACACGTCCCACTTCACCGCGAGTGCGGAGGGAAAGTTCATCGGTAGAAGCTACAGCAGTGGCGACCGCAGTACAATTGACGACAGGGGAAGCCACATCAGCATCCCAGTCGGCCAGGAAGGAAGGGGAAACACCCGCGAAGGATAAGACAACGGTCTCGGAGGCAGCCGCCAAGGAAAAGGGTGACGCACCTCCGATGGAGGTGGTCGACGAGGAGGATTCCTCTTCTGGTGAGTCAGCGTCTTCTGCCTCATCAGGCGATAGTGACGAATCAGGCGCAGAGAAAAGGCCGCGCAAGCTTGCCAAGCTGGTAGCTAAGCAGGTAGCCAAGGCGGTTAGGGGCAAGAAACGCAGGCGTAAGAATAGTCCCGTAGCGACAGGGGAAGTAGCTGGGGATGCATCTCATTGTTCCAACACAGCAGTGGCCAGGGGACTTAGGAAAGGGGTCAAAGAAAAGATTAGAAAGGGCAAATTTATTGACCTTTTCACAATCACGACAGAGATGAAGAAGGATTTTGACAAAGTCAAAAAAGATTCGCACAGTGGCGAAGCCTCCTTCAAAGGGTTTCATAACTGGTTGAAGGGTTTCCTGGCATTTGCATCATCTTACCTCACCACCAGGCCGACAGAATATCAGAATGTGATTAGTTACCTTCACCTCATTAATGAGACTTTTATGAATTATAAGGGTCCGGCTTGGAGGGAATATGATGAGAAATTCCGTCTTTGTCATGAGGGTAAACAGATTATGCCGATGGGTTCTAAGCACGTCGAGATTTGGTGGGAGGTGATAGGAAAGAGCCAACCCATGACGGAGTCAGCGGGTAAGAAGTCCTTTCAAGGTGGGAAAGCGTCCGGGAAGTCTGGGGGGAAAGGGCGATGTTTCGCCTTTAACGATGGGAAATGTGACAAGGGCGCAAAATGCCGGTTCAAGCACGAGTGCAAAATATGTGGAGCAGGGCACCCAGCTAAGACATGCAGAAGTGGCAAAGCGAATAGTGCAGGAGAAGGCGCAGCTAGCGCTAAGTAAGGCAGATTCGCCCATTAAGCTACATCAGTTGGAACAATATTTAAGAGGATACCCTAATAAATTTGATGTTAAGTTTTTGTTAGAGGGTTTCTCTTTGGGTTTCCGCCTCCCTATCCCCGATAATTTTTTCACTTCCACAAACAAGAATTTGAAGTCAGCCAGGGAATTGCCAGGGGTTGTTAAGACAAAGGTACAGCTGGAGGTTAGTCTGGGCAGGATGGTGGGGCCTTTTGAGACCCCACCTATTCCGAAGCTGTGCATCTCACCCCTAGGGGTGGTGCCAAAAAAGGATCCAGGAAAGTTCCGACTAATACAACACCTTTCTTATCCACCCGGTAATTCAGTTAACGACGCCATTCCAGTTGAATTGGCGAGCGTTCACTATCAGTTGTTTGACGAAGTTTTAGGCCTAGTTAAAAGTTTCGGCCCCGGGGCACTGATGGCCAAGATAGACATAGAGTCTGCCTTCAGGCTCCTCCCGCTGCATCCTGATTCTTTTAGGTTCATGGGCTTCAAGCTTGAAGGGGCGTTCTATATTGACAGGTGCCTGCCCATGGGCTGCTCGATTTCCTGTTCATACTTTGAGAGATTCAGCACTTTTTTACAATGGTGCATTCAAAATGAATCAAGATCCAAGGGGGTTGCCCATTATCTTGACGACTTTCTCATTGTAGGAACAGGGGGCGAGGAGGCATGTGGGAGGACGCTGGGCGTGGCGTTGCGAGTTTTTGAGTCATTGGGCGTGCCCATAGCCCATGAGAAGACAGAAGGGCCTGTGACAGTCCTGTCATACCTAGGTATTGAAATTGATACTGGGGTAGGGTGCTGCAGGCTCCCAGCTGACAAGGTGGAGAGACTTCAGGGTTTCATTCAGGACTGCAGGGCTAGGAACAGGGTGCAACTGCGAACCGTCCAGTCCTTGTTAGGTTCCTTTAACTTTGCTTGTAGGGTTATTCCTATGGGTAGGGTTTTCTGTAGGAAACTGGAAAGGGCCACAGCCGGAGTTAAGAATCCCCACCATTCTATTCGCCTGGGTAGGGAAATTAAGGATGATTTGAGTGTATGGCAAGAATTCTTGCACCAATTTAATCATAATCTGATTTGGCAAGCTGAAGCGGCCTCGAATGGGGAGCTGCAGCTGTTCACAGACGCTGCGGGGTCGTTAGGTTTTGGAGCCTACTTTGAAGGGGAATGGTGTTGTGAGAGATGGCCTCAATCTTGGATAGACAGGGGATTCACTGGGAATATGCTATTGTTGGAACTGTTTCCTATCATTGTGGCTGTGGTACTGTGGGCAGGACAACTAGCGAACAGGAGCATAGTTTTCTGGTGCGATAACCTGGGGGTGGTGCATTCAGTTAACAATCAAAGGGCTTCGTCCCCAGAGGCCCTAAGACTGTTGCGGCACCTTATTCTAGTTTGCTTGAAAAACAACATCAATTTCAGGGCCAGACATGTACCAGGCGTTGAAAACGATATCGCAGACGCTTTGTCGCGATTTCAGTTTACTAGGTTTCGTGAACTGGCGCCAGCAGCAGCGGAAACAGGTCTAAGATGTCCCAAATCTGTCTGGCAGGTAGTAGAGCCGGCATGACAGAACTAGCATGCCGGTCACTAGCACCTGCTACCCGCAGATCTTATGGAAAGGCATGGGAGGATTGGTGTAATTATCAGCAACAACCGGAATCCAGGGGTAAGTCAGTGGATGACTGCCTCCTAGCCTTTGTATGGGAACACTTTAACAACGGACGGTCCAAGTCGGCTATGGCGGCGGCTTTGGCAGGGATAGCATTTCACAGCAAATTGCGCAGGGTGCCAGATCCTACTAAATCATTCATCATCAGTAAGGCAATGAGGGGTTGGTCGCGCGTACAACCGGTACAACCGGATAATAGGCGTCCCCTGGATGAAACCAAGTTAGGAGAACTATTGGCTGTGTTATCCAATGTTGCAGATAATGAACCGGAGGTAGCGCTGTTTAGGGTGGCTTTCGCTTGGGCGTTTCACGGGGCGTTCAGAGTTGGTGAGTTAACAGCGCGCAATAAAAGGGTTAGCTCGGGGATTCTTAAGGATGACGTGGTGGTAAGCAAGGAGCAGGTGTTATGCAGGCTAAGAAGGTCAAAGACTGACCAGCAAGGCAGGGGCACCTGGATTACGCTTAAGCCACACGTCAACAAAGTAATCTGCCCGGTTGCGCTAACTCTAGAATATGCCTCTGTAAGGCCCAGCGAGGCGGTTCAATTTTTGGCCCACGCTAACGGGTCACCGCTCACAAAATTTCAGTTTACTGCAGTTATGAAGAAGGGCTTAGCGGCAATAGGGCTGCGTCCAGACAATTATGGAACACATTCATTCCGAATTGGCGCAGCCACTGCAGCAACGGTAGCAGGTTTGCCGCCTGAGGCTGTCAAAGCAGTGGGCAGATGGAAGTCAGACAGCTTTAAAAAATACGTGAGAGTTAATATGCTTTAATATAGAGTGTGTAGAATTTTTAAGTATTAGCTTAAGTATAGTATGCGCCTGTTGCGCGGGTCCAAAAACGTAAAGTTTACAAACGGTTGGGGAACGATTAGCGTTCCGCAATCGGAGGTGTGGGGTGAATTTTTTGATTTTTCCTCCAGAATGCGCCTAATTCAATCTGGCCCCACCTTACAGGCCTTTCTGGTGGTTTTTTAAGTTTTTCAACTCCACTTGGACCCTAGCTTTATGTCATTTATAAGTTGTGAAATATTAGAGTATAAGTTGAATACTAACACCTAGGTTTTTTCCTTCCTTTGCAGCCCCATCCCCCCCCTTCGGTCCCTTGGGGATAGTTTGGATAGTAGGGCACTCCTACATATTCTGGGCAGAGAAGCACTTAGTAGCTAGGAGTTCGCCAGTGCTGGCCACTGCAAAAGCAGTAAGATGGATTGGGGTTAGGGGCCTTCTATGGAAGAACTTGACAGGCCTTCTACAGAGAGAAGCCAGCAAAGGGGACAGGCCAGATGTTTTGATAATACACCTGGGAGGGAATGACCTAGCAAAGACTACTGGCATAGCCTTGAGAATCATGATGGAGAAGGATTTAGCTGCTTTGTTGAAGAGTTGGCAGGGTCTACGGCTGGTATGGTCAGATATCATCCCCCGGTTCTCCTGGAGAGGAGCGCATAACGTAGAGGCAATAGAAAGGGCAAGGAGAAAGCTAAATCACGCCTTAAGCAGGTTTGTGGTGTGTAAAGGGGGATTGGCTGTCAGGCACCCCGAGATTACAAGAGAACACCCGGACCTATACAGGCCTGATGGGGTGCACTTGTCCGAGGAAGGAATGGCTATCTTTTTGAGGGGAATTCTTAAGAGATTGGGCTAACAGTTATTAGAGCGAATAGATTTGTTGGGGGATGGCGGGGCAATTGGCACTTGAGGATGAGTGGTTAGTGTGCCACTTGCTGTGGCGGGTCGGCACCCTCGACCAGGATTCTAGAAGGGCGTCAGGTGGTCCCTGCGCGGTATTACCCCTCGCCTTGCCAGGAGGGCGGACGAGCCTCGACTCAACGCGGTGGGCGATGAACATTTAGGCGAAGATGTTCACGTCAGGCCTTAGAGGCGTGGGGATGTCCGCGCAGGGCGGGCTGTGCCTTTGGTAAGGGGTGTTTAAGAGGTTGGGAGCGACCTGGTCGTTGCCCGGAGTAACACCCCTGAACGGTCTTCGGTCTCAGGTGCCTGGTCCTTGCCATCCCCTTTTAAAGGGGTTATACCAGTTTCTCTTGGTCTTTAATAAATAACTATGACCGTTTAAACTGAGCTATTGGTGTCGCGTCTTTATTTTAGATAAGTTGTGTCAGTGTGAAGTTATTTCTAGGCCAAGGTATGATAAGGTTAGAGTCACAAGCAACATAATTCTCTAGGCTACTTAGGTGGAACGAGGGCTGTATAAGCCCAAGTGAAATTAAGAGACTGTGAATTTGAGCTTGGTTAAATAAAGTTGTTGAAAAATGACCAGGCATAGAAGGAGGGGTTATTCAGGGCGGGAAGCCCCACCAATGGGGGTCCTGGGGGGTGGCACCCTGGAGCTAGGGTATATAGTCTAGGTAGTAAGCCAGAATACCCCTCCTTGAATTTTGATCCCCACCCTCCCTTCCCTTGCACATTAAGGCCTTGCCTTAAAAATTTCGATCTAATTGGCAATTTTAGAATTGGCGGGTCGGCACCCTCGACCAGGATTCTAGAAGGGCGTCAGGTGGTCCCTGCGCGGTATTACCCCTCGCCTTGCCAGGAGGGCGGACGAGCCTCGACTCAACGCGGTGGGCGATGAACATTTAGGCGAAGATGTTCACGTCAGGCCTTAGAGGCGTGGGGATGTCCGCGCAGGGCGGGCTGTGCCTTTGGTAAGGGGTGTTTAAGAGGTTGGGAGCGACCTGGTCGTTGCCCGGAGTAACACCCCTGAACGGTCTTCGGTCTCAGGTGCCTGGTCCTTGCCATCCCCTTTTAAAGGGGTTATACCAGTTTCTCTTGGTCTTTAATAAATAACTATGACCGTTTAAACTGAGCTATTGGTGTCGCGTCTTTATTTTAGATAAGTTGTGTCAGTGTGAAGTTATTTCTAGGCCAAGGTATGATAAGGTTAGAGTCACAAGCAACATAATTCTCTAGGCTACTTATTAGATTTGGGTGGGGTTTTAGTTCAAAGTGAGATCTATATTGCAGTGTAAAAATAAAGCAGTCAGTATTTTCCCTGCACAGAAACAAAATTACTCACCCAAATCTAATTCTCTCTGCACATGTTACATCTGCCCCCCCTGCAGTGCACATGGTTTTGTCCATCTAAGAAGGATTTTGTCAGAAAGAATGAACCAAAATAAGGCCCTCAGTGAGGTACAGGGGCGAGTGATGGAGGATTAAGGTGCTGGATGAGAGAAAGAAGGACAGCGTAAGAGCTGCAGGGGTGAGTGAGGTAAATTTTCCATTCCCTCACTTCTAAATTCTCACTTTGACCCCTGTATGTACAGGGGCCCTAATTCAGACCAACTAGCCCCCAGGGAATTCGCTGCAGGGACCGATGATACGGGTCGGCGAATATGCGCACGTGCAGACCCGATGTGCAAAAAGCCTTTGACGACTATCACAGTTGCCGTGGCGTTTGCACAGGGGGTTTGCTTGCAGGGGGATGTCCCATGGGAACACCAAGCGTTTCCTGGGCTTGCCCACAAAAACTGTGGGTGCGCCTAAAATAATGCTGGGCATCCTCAAGAGAATGCAGGCATGGCTGTCAGCGCCCGTCCCGTTCTCGGCCATTTCTGAAGTGAATAAAAAGTCAGTCTAGACTGACTTATATTTGCGAACGGGGAAAAAAAGTAATTCGATAGTCTGCAACCATCGAATTATTTTTCCCCACATATGAATGCGTGTGTAAGCGTACACACTCATTCGCATGACTGCACATATATTTGCGCAGCAGGGGTGGGCTTTCATTTGCCCAGCGTGTGGCATTTACCCACTTGCTAAGTAGCGAAAGAACGCTGCTTAGCGAGTAGGAGTGAATCAGGCCCATAGAGAGGCGCAGTGTATGGATATGTGCAGTATGTTTGTGTGTATGAGACACAGAATGAAATACAAAGCGATATACAGCTGCATAGGGTGCCAGGGTCCGGGAAGGGGGTACCACTGAATGTGCCCATCCAATAATTAGGGATGTCTCTGAGAAACATCCTTGTTGTGCTCAATGCAGTCAGGTGGCTCGACAACGTAAATGATCCTGCATCTGCCCTTTCTCTTGACTGACTGGGAAAGTGGGTAATTGGTGGTGTGTGTGTGTGTGTGTGGGTGCTTGAAGATGGGGGGAGTAGGCATAATTTTTACCTAGGGTGCCAAGAAACCTTACAACAGCCCTGGGTGTACCCCTGCACATACCCCCTGCCTAACCCTGGCCCTCCCTTCTCAGAGTGAATGGCCAGGCCAGTGTGAAACTCACCGAAGCTGTTCGCTCCCGGGGCTGGTGCATGCGTATACCCCTAACATCGGGGACGAGGACCAATTCGGACCCTAACGAACAGGGTTGAATAGGCCCCTAGATGCAATGCAATCTAGTACAAAACACACACAGCACAAAATGTACCATGGGCGATATGTGATAGGATGAGATTTTTAGACTTTTGAGATTTTTAGCCAATAAACGGCCTAATGCGCACATTTTCCAAAAATCGCACATGTAATAGGATGTGCAGTAAAAATCACACTTTTTGACCTGTTGATTTTTTGTTACATTTCAATTCGCATCCAGATGTTTTCCCATTATAAATTATACAACTCGCAAAAGTAATAGGGTGCGATTTTTATTAAACGTTACCAAAATTCGCAAAACAAATAGACCAAGTTCAGGCTGGCGAGTTTGACAGAACCATGGTTCTGTCCAAAAAAATGTGTTAAAGTGAAAATAAAATAATTAAAAAGGGTGGGTTCCCCCCTCCTGAGCATAACCAGCCCCAGGCTCATTGAACTGGTCCTGGTTTCAAAAATACAGGTGACAAAATATTTAGGGGTTGCTGTATTTAAGAAACCAGCACCAGGCTTTTGGAAGGGTCCTTTTTTTAAAAGATCGCATCCATTGCTGAATTTGAAAAATTAAATTTATTTATTTATTTATTTAGTTTCTTATATAGCGCAGCAGATTCCGTTGCGCTTTACAATAGTAGACAGTGATAAAACAAACTGGGTAACAACAGACAGACTTGGAGGTAGGAGGGCCCTGCTGCAAGTTTACAATCTATAGGGATTTCAAAACAAGCAATTTTGTGCGATTTTGGAACTCTCTCCATACATGTAGCTCTGCTTCTCTCTCTTCATGGGGGGAAATTTACTAAGAAGGCTGATAATGGCCGATCCCGTGTATGACTGGGATGGGCTGTAATTGGTCTGAAAATCTGAATGGAGAATATGGCTGCTGTACTCTCCAGATTCGTATTTTCCAATGGTGAAGTGATTCATATTTGGCTGCAGAGTTTCCCAGAAGCAAAATACGGACGAGCATGAAGCATCACACAGATCAGTGAGATCAGTGCAATGCTTCTCTGTTTGAAAGAAAGAAAAATAAATAAGAAATAAGAAAAATTTGAGCATAACAAATTTGGCTGATAGTAAATTGCCTGATGCTAATTTACCAGCCGTATTTGACATCAAATGGGTAGGAATACGTGCACTTGTAATGTACCCATTCGATCTTAGTACATTTATCCCCATATCTTTATATCCTTACCTGTCTCTCTGTGGCCAGTATCTCTTTTTGTACTGAAGAAGTTGGGGGCATGCACAGTACAAAGAGGAGACTATCACTGGTGAAAACCAGCTGCCATACAGCACTTCTAATCCCTGTGGTCTGTGGCAGTAGGTAGCAGCACCCTGAAAGTCTGAGTTAAGGTGGACATACACTACTACAATGTATCGCAGAAGTGTATGGCCATCCAACCTCCCCTGAGCCGCCTGGGACCTTCCCAGTTGGCAGGATCGCATACGATACATCCCATGCGGTCCTTTCACATGCAATATATTGCATGCTACCCCATCCCCTGCCATGGGAAGGGAGCTGAGTTGGAGGTCGGACAGGCAGCAGGTCCGACCTCCGGCTCAGGTCCAATACACACGGGACTGCGCATCGGACCGGAGGGGGGCGTCAAATACCTCAGATTTGGGCCAATTTTTCTGCCTGATTCTTCGGGATCGGGTGAAATCAGGCCAAATCTGAGTAGTATATGGGTAGGCAGTGACATATTTGTATGCAGGGCAAGTTCTTGAGTACATGAACAGAACGGTGGTTATTCTGGTTGATTCGCAGCCTTGGAAGGTATTGCACATCACATAGATAGGGGAACAGGCCAAATTTAACTTCAGCAAGGGACTGGCGTCCACTGTCACCCCTGCCTAAATCATCCACTTCCTCCTCGTCACCCCTGCCTCCTTGTGTTTCTTTTTAAAAGTTTGTCTTATCATGATGCTCAAAAATGTATATTTGCTTACCAATAAATATAAGGCTTTATAAGGCTAAGGTCGGCCTTGATGGTATTGCTCCATGTACCTGTATAATGTACTGTACAGTGGTGCAAGTAGAAAAAACAACTTAGTGGTACTGTGCCGACATGGTCAGGGGCGTGGTCAGAGCCAAATTTCCCATTAGGCACGTGAGGCATGTGCCTAGGGGCGGCACATGTTTGGGGGTGGCACTTGGATGCCTGTGATAGTACTGTCAGCCCTAAATGTACCAATAACTGCAAAATATGCACTGTACTGTACGATATTCCATCTTAAATACAGTGTAAATGGATAGGACATGCAGATACTGCCCCTATAAACTGTCCTACTTAGTAAACATTATTGTTGTGCCTAGGGGCGCCCTCATCCCTAAATCCGTCCCTGGGCGTGGTAATACGATACAAGGGGGAGTGGATGGAATATTGCAGGCCGAAGGCACATGGGCAAGATTTACACAGTAATGCCTGTTACGCGTCACACACCCAATACATAGGACCCATGCCATAATGCCTGTTACACATTATGCCCCACACCATAATGCTCATTGCACCGCACAACTGATGTCCATTACTAATATGCCCCCACAGTGCCAGATATGCCCCCAAAGTGCCACACATATGCCCCCAGTGCCATATATGCCCCCACAGTGTCACACATATGCCCCCAGTGCCAGATATCATATGCCAACATATATGCCCCAGTGCCATATATGCCCCCACAGTGCCACACATATGCCCCCAGTGCCATATATGCCCCCACAGTGCCACACATATGCCCCCAGTGCCAGATATCATATGCCCACACATATGCCCCCAGTGCCAGATATCATATGCCCCTACAGTGCCACACATATCCCCCCAGAGTGCCACACATATGCCACCAGTGCCAGATATCATATGCCCCCTCAGTGCCACACATATGCCCCCAGTGCCAGATATGCCCCCACAGTGCCATATGAGACTGCGCCTTGTTGTTGCATTGAGACGGCAGGTCAGCCTCCCGGCTCTGTGATGGAGCTGCGGAGCCGGGCGGGGAGTTCTTCTATCCCATCTCCCCGGGACAGAAGGAGGAGCAGCGCCGGCAGAAGTTATTAGCAGCTAGCCTTGTGGCTGGGTACAGGGGGAGCCGCAGGCCCTGAAAACAGGTCTGACCCCCTGAACCCTCACCCTACTTTGCATATAGCGTGTATGTAGTGCAGAGTATAGGGGTATAAAGTTTAGTGATGCATATAGCATGTATGTAGTGCAGAGTATAGGGGTATAAAGTTTAGTGATGTAGTGCGAGTATAGGGTATATAGTGTAGCGGTATAGTGTCACTGTCACACACAATGCATAAGCACCAGGGGCACACTGACACGCACATTGCATGGGCACTTGGGGCACACTGACAAAAACACCTACGCAATGCATAGGCACCAGGGGCACACTGACACACTCGCCCACACAATGCATTGGCACCAGGGGCACACTGACACACACCCACATTTGCATGGGCCCCAGGGGCACATTGAAACAATCCGCACTACATTACTACACTATATACCACCTTTACTCCACCCTATACTGCTACACTATATACCCTATACTCGCACTACTTCACTAAACTTTATACCCCTATACTCTGCACTACATACACGCTATATGCAGCACTACAACTGCACTGCACAACATTCCACACAATACCATTAACATTCCACACAATACCATCAACACTTCCTTACAATGTTGAAGTCTTCTCTGCAACATGGTAGTGTGGAAGGAGGACCCAGGGACCCAGAGGACAACTGGGCAGAGCAGTGCTTGGTCCTCCAGCTGTGACAGCACAGGGCAGAGGGTTTGGGAAAAAAGGGACGGGGGTTGCTCATCCGAGCTGGGAGAAAGCAGGCTAGAAGGGAGGTGTGGACTGGCTGAGAGGGTGAGGAGGCGGGGGAAGAGCTGGATAAAAAGGAAAGCGGGGACTGGCTGAGGGGAAGAAAGAGGGCATCGCCCAATCCTACGGCCAAGGACAGCTCATAAAAGTGGTGACTGACTGAGATGGGGGCGGGGCTTTGTCCTCCAGCCACGCGACCAGTACAGCGTGCTGTATATGTGAAAGAAGGAAGTGTGTGATCAGAGGAAGCATGACAGAGAGAGAGAGGAAGAAGGGGCGGTTCTAAACCCGTTCACAGCAAATGCTCTGCTGCTGCAGAGCCAGTAGTTGACGCTCTACAGCTTCACTGTCTGAGCAGAATATAGCTTTAGCTGCAGTGTGCAGCCTCGGCAGCCTCCTCCCCTCATCACACTGAGCTCAGCTGTGGCGGGGCGGCGGAGGTCATGCCCCCGCCACTTACATAATGCGCATTTATCACTTTGGGGGGTATTTGTTATGGCAATATATCTTTTACCGGTACGCCGTACCACCCCGTACCGCCATACTTGCACCCCTGGTACTGTATCACAGTGTATACTGGATGTTGGGTTCCATGTACTGTACACGTACAGTCACTCTCACATGCATCTTTACTAAGCCCTATATAGAAGTCTTGCTTGGTCATAGAACAATGAGAGGAACTTACACAATAAGCCACACACCATAATGCCCATTACACATTATGCTGCACACTGTAATGCCAATTACACAACATGCCACACACATTTTGCCACACACCATAATTAACTTAATGCTCCTGCCTTTACACATAATGGGCCAGATTCTCTAAGCTCCAAAAGTAATAAAATGGAGAGTGATAAATAGCCAGCCAATCAGCTCCTGTCTGTTATTTTTCAAACACAGTCTGTGACATGGCAGGTAGGAGCTGATTGGCTGGCTGTTTATCACTCTCCATTTTATCACTTTTGAAGCTTAGAGAATCTGGTCCAATGCCACCAGTAGTGCCCTTTACACAATTCCCCTAGTAATGCCCCTTACACAATGCCGCAGTATTGCCAACTACACATAATGCCCCCATAATGCCACTTACTGTATATTATATCTCCAATATTGCTAACTGTCCAGTTCAGCCTGGCATCCTCTACCGCTGCTGCTACCTGCAAAGGGGAGAGGAAGAGAGCAGAGAACAGAGAACACACCTTATTGTGTAAGGCAGGCAGTGACATATTTGTATGCAGGGCCAGTTCTACCATGAGTACATGGCTGCACAGAACGGCAGACTGATGTGGGGGCTGAAGTCTATATAGAAGTCTTGCTTGGTCATAGAACAGTGAGAGGAAACATGACAGCGCGCCTCATGTTAACATATTTGGAAGTCAGCATTACGCATTGTTTTCTGGCAGATAATGGCCCTTATTCTGGTTGGTGTGGTAATATCCGCGTGCGTTCGTGCCGCCGATGTTTTGTGTCTGCGCATGTGCAGAGGCGTCTCTGCGCATGTGCGAGCGGGGCGTATGGCCAAATCCCGCATGAAATGTGAACACTCCGAACAGGGGGTGGAGAGAGGCGTGAAGGGCTATTTGGGCTCATTACCATATGCATACGCCCCGCGTTTCATGGGCGTTCCCATGAAAACGCTGGGCGTACGTATGGTAATGCGGTCGTGACGCACGTGTAGGGGGCGGATATATGACATCGCCGGATGCCAGCTGCCCGCCCAGATCCCTGCTTTTGCACGGAAAAATGTCCGTGTGGTCTGAGGTTGCGGGAGCTGGTGGAGCACACGGTCCTGCATTCGATGGTCTGCGACCATCGAATGATGGGGGAGGTTCCCTGAGATGGAGGAGGCGTATTCCGTGAAAAATACACGTGCGGTCCGTTCGGCCAGCTTCTTACCGCGTACGGACGGAGTTGGCGATCCGTATGGAAGGCGGGGTTTCGCACGCACGGTCCTGGCCGCATATTCGGATCCGGCCGCACCGACCAGAATAAGGCCCAATGTCCGGTGAAGAGTGACCCAAGCTGCTATGTCGTGAATAAATCTACAAAGACAAAGGACTGGGGGGGGCACCAACATTTCTCTTACCTCCGGGCAACTGGGATGAATTTACGCCACTGGAATTGACCCATCGGAATTGTCAAAATTGTTATCAATCTTGTCTAATGTATACTCCACTATAGAAAGAGAGTCACATGAACTTTGCAAGTGAATTATTGTAATTGACAAATGAATTGATTAAAACAGTCCCTCCAGACCACAGCATTACAATATTATCAATGTGTAAGCATAAGCTAATATGTCTACAATACACAACATTTGCATATCATACAAACTGATCCTAAACTAGCTTCAATATGCAGCAACATTCACAAAAACATAGAATTTGATGGCAGATTAGAACTTTTTGGCCCATCTAGGCTGGCCTTTTCCCATTTCCTTTAAGCCTATTAATTACTTAGGTCTCTGTAAGGATATTTACAGGACTGTTTTCCTGCCAGAATGCTCCCTAACACCATTCCTGAAGGTCTTTTGAAAAACAACATAATTAGCAACAGCATTCCGGAATCTCCTATCATCAGGGCTGTAGATGCCAGGAGCCTTTGTCCTACACATGCACTTTCCACCTGCAGCCTCTGCATTTCCCATCCCTACTGCTGGCTGATTTCATTCTCCTGGGGTGTGTGGCCCTTGTCTATGGGACGAGCATCTGCTGCCCAGTGGACTCTCTCCTGCAGGGGCACTGTATAATTTCTCAGATTTATGTTCCTGCATGTCATTGCAAGCTCATCTCCAGCAGTCGACCAGTCTCTTCGCTCAGCCAGTAGATTTCCTCCTCCTGAATGGTAAGCAGGTCTGCTATTTGGATGGTTATGATTTTCCACAGTCAGTGGGTGCACATAAAGAGATGCTGAGAGCTGCAGGCCCAAGCACAATGCAGCACTCACTGATGCCAGCCTGCTGTCTGCCACTGTAGTGCTGCTGCTTAGCTTCTTTACTATCCACGGGATGGTCCCAGCCGCTAGCCAATCAGAGCTCGTGGATGGCAGCCAAACACTAACTATAACTAGCTCTGATTGACTCAAGAGCCATAGTTAAAAATGTCCGCCAGACTCAATGAGAAGTGAGAAGGTGTGTGCTCTGTTCTCTGCTCTCTTTCTCTCCCCTTTGCAGGTAGCAGCAGCGGTGGAGAATGCCCTGCTGAACTGGACAGTTAGCAATATTGGGGATATAGTATACTGTAAGTGGCATTTATAGGGGCATTATGTGTAGTTGGCAATACTGGGTCATTGTGTATGGGGCACTACTCAGCACTACTGGGGGCAATGTGTAAGGGACACTAATAGGGGAATTTTGTAAGTGGCACTACTGGTGGCATTATGTGTATAAGCAGGAGCACTAGGTTCATTATGGTGTGTGGGATAATGTGTAATGGGCATTATGGTGTGTGGCATGTTATGTAATGGGCATTACAGTGTGCAGCATAATGTGTACTGAGCATTATGGTGTGTGTCTTATTGTACTGTATTGTCTTATAAAAACTCTTTTAGTAAAGAGGAGTGCACCTGGCTGCATCATACAACTATGCACCATAGTGCAGCGTCCAGCACGCTATAGGAAGTGGACACTTATACATTTGCACACCTGCACAATAATCGAATGGTAAAAAATATTTCTTACTTCTATAACCCACATAACAATGTTGCCATTAACCAACTAATAATTTTAAAAGTAATTATTTATTTAGTATAAAGTAATGTTTTTACTAAAATTATATATCTAAATGAAACAGGTTCGCCAACATTGTATTTAATCTCATACAAACCACAAAACCACTTTACAGCAAATAAAACTTCATATAGACCAGGGGTGTCCAACCTTTCACCTTCCCTGGGCCACATCAGAAGATGAAAATTTGGTTTGGGCCGCACATAAAATAAAATAACAGTAACGATACCTGATCATCCCAAAAAAACATAGAAAACATAGTTAACAGATTAAATTTACTTGGAAATGAAGTTAGTGAGATGTTTGACATTGTTTCTCACATTCTGACACAGAGAATAAGCCGAAATTCACATTCTGACACAGAGAATAAGCCGAAATTCACATTCTGACACAGAGAATAAGCCAAAATTCACAATGTGACACAGGGAATGAGTACAAATTCACATTGCGACACAGAAAATAAGCTGAAATCCACATTCTGACACAGGGTGCCAGATAACACATATGCCCCCACAGTGCCATATAACACATATACCCCCACAGTGCCATATAACACATATGCCCCCACAGTGCCATATAACACATATACCCCCACAGTGCCATATAACACATATCCCACCACAGTGCCATATAACACATATGCCCCCACAGTGCCATATAACACATATGCCCCCACAGTGCCATATAACACAAATGCCCCCACAGTGCCATATAAGACATATGCCCCCACAGTGCCATATAAGACATATGCCCCCACAGTGCCATATAACACAAATGCCCCCACAGTGCCATATAACACATATGCCCCCACAGTGCCATATAAGACATATGCCCCCACAGTGCCATATAACACAAATGCCCCCACAGTGCCATATAACACAAATGCCCCCACAGTGCCATATAACACAAATGCCCCCACAGTGCCATATAACACATATGCCCCCACAGTGCCATATAACACATATACCCCCACAGTGCCATATAACACATATGCCCCCACAGTGCCATATAACACATATGCCCCCACAGTGCCATATAACACATATACCCCCACAGTGCCATATAACACATATGCCCCCACAGTGCCATATAACACATATGCCCCCACAGTGCCATATAACACATATGCCCCCACAGTGCCATATAACACATATGCCCCCACAGTGCCATATAACACATATGCCCCCACAGTGCCATATAACACAAATGCCCCCACAGTGCCATATAACACAAATGCCCCCACAGTGCCATATAACACATATGCCCCCACAGTGCCATATAACACATATGCCCCCACAGTGCCATATAACACAAATGCCCCCACAGTGCCATATAACACAAATGCCCCCACAGTGCCATATAACACATATGCCCCCACAGTGCCATATAACACATATGCCCCCACAGTGCCATATAACACAAATGCCCCCACAGTGCCATATAAGACATATGCCCCCACAGTGCCATATAACACAAATGCCCCCACAGTGCCATATAACACAAATGCCCCCACAGTGCCATATAACACATATGCCCCCACAGTGCCATATAACACATATGCCCCCACAGTGCCATATAACACATATGCCCCCACAGTGCCATATAACACATATGCCCCCACAGTGCCATATAACACAAATGCCCCCACAGTGCCATATAACACAAATGCCCCCACAGTGCCATATAACACATATGCCCCCACAGTGCCATATAACACATATGCCCCCACAGTGCCATATAACACAAATGCCCCCACAGTGCCATATAACACAAATGTCCCCACAGTGCCATATAACACATATGCCCCCACAGTGCCATATAACACATATGCCCCCACAGTGCCATATTACACATATGCCCCCACAGTGCCATATAACACATATGCCCCCACAGTGCCATATAACACATATGCCCCCACAGTGCCATATAACACATATGCCCCCACAGTGCCATATAACACAAATGCCCCCACAGTGCCATATAACACAAATGCCCCCACAGTGCCATATAACACATATGCCCCCACAGTGCCATATAACACATATGCCCCCACAGTGCCATATAACACATATGCCCCCACAGTGCCATATAACACAAATGCCCCCACAGTGCCATATAACACAAATGCCCCCACAGTGCCATATAACACATATGCCCCCACAGTGCCATATAAGACATATGCCCCCACAGTGCCATATAACACAAATGCCCCCACAGTGCCATATAACACAAATGCCCCCACAGTGCCATATAACACAAATGCCCCCACAGTGCCATATAACACATATGCCCCCACAGTGCCATATAAGACATATGCCCCCACAGTGCCATATAACACAAATGCCCCCACAGTGCCATATAACACAAATGCCCCCACAGTGCCATATAACACAAATGCCCCCACAGTGCCATATAACACATATGCCCCCACAGTGCCATATAACACATATACCCCCACAGTGCCATATAACACATATGCCCCCACAGTGCCATATAACACATATGCCCCCACAGTGCCATATAACACATATACCCCCACAGTGCCATATAACACATATGCCCCCACAGTGCCATATAACACATATGCCCCCACAGTGCCATATAACACATATGCCCCCACAGTGCCATATAACACATATGCCCCCACAGTGCCATATAACACATATGCCCCCACAGTGCCATATAACACAAATGCCCCCACAGTGCCATATAACACAAATGCCCCCACAGTGCCATATAACACATATGCCCCCACAGTGCCATATAACACATATGCCCCCACAGTGCCATATAACACAAATGCCCCCACAGTGCCATATAACACAAATGCCCCCACAGTGCCATATAACACATATGCCCCCACAGTGCCATATAACACATATGCCCCCACAGTGCCATATAACACAAATGCCCCCACAGTGCCATATAAGACATATGCCCCCACAGTGCCATATAACACAAATGCCCCCACAGTGCCATATAACACAAATGCCCCCACAGTGCCATATAACACATATGCCCCCACAGTGCCATATAACACATATGCCCCCACAGTGCCATATAACACATATGCCCCCACAGTGCCATATAACACATATGCCCCCACAGTGCCATATAACACAAATGCCCCCACAGTGCCATATAACACAAATGCCCCCACAGTGCCATATAACACATATGCCCCCACAGTGCCATATAACACATATGCCCCCACAGTGCCATATAACACAAATGCCCCCACAGTGCCATATAACACAAATGTCCCCACAGTGCCATATAACACATATGCCCCCACAGTGCCATATAACACATATGCCCCCACAGTGCCATATTACACATATGCCCCCACAGTGCCATATAACACATATGCCCCCACAGTGCCATATAACACATATGCCCCCACAGTGCCATATAACACATATGCCCCCACAGTGCCATATAACACAAATGCCCCCACAGTGCCATATAACACAAATGCCCCCACAGTGCCATATAACACATATGCCCCCACAGTGCCATATAACACATATGCCCCCACAGTGCCATATAACACATATGCCCCCACAGTGCCATATAACACAAATGCCCCCACAGTGCCATATAACACAAATGCCCCCACAGTGCCATATAACACATATGCCCCCACAGTGCCATATAACACATATGCCCCCACAGTGCCATATAACACATATGCCCCCACAGTGCCATATAACACAAATGCCTCCACAGTGCTATATAACACAAATGCCCCCACAGTGCCATATAACACAAATGCCCCCACAGTGCCATATAGCACATATGCCCCCACAGTGCCATATAGCACCTATGCCCCCACAGTGCCATATAGCACATATGCCCCCACAGTGCCATATAGCACATATGCCCCCACAGTGCCATATAGCACATATGCCCCCACAGTGCCATATAAGACATATGCCCCCACAGTGCCATATAAGACATATGCCCCCACAGTGCCATATAAGACATATGCCCCACAGTGCCATATAAGACATATGCCCCCACAGTGCCATATAAGACATATGCCCCCACAGTGCCATATAACACATATGTCCCCACAGTGCCATATAACACATATGCCCCAACAGACCTGTATTAAGTTGCACCGTCCGCCCCTCCACCTTCAGCACTGCAGTGGGACCCAGTGCTGTCCGCCCCAAGACACCAGCAACACACAGCGCTGTGCCGCCAGACATGCGTCCTTCCCTCCCTATGGCTGCCGACTGCATGCAGACTAGAGTGCCCGCCTCCACCGACGCCTGACATAGTGTAAGCGCCGTACTCCAGTGCGCGGGTGCATGGTGACGTCACCCGTGCACTCGCGCACCTCCGCAAAGGACTGCTGGGACCGGACTTCAGGAATCAGAAGAAACATTAATGTTCATGCCCGCAAAATTGCACTGGGCCGCATTACCAGCCAACCTGGGCCGCATGCGGCCCGCGGGCCGCGGGTTGGACAAGCCTGATATAGACAATCAAATAAAGATACTTGTCCATGCCGCACTCCTTGCATATGGTGCCTCAGTGCCTCTGGGCACTGAAAGTCCAAGTCCCTGGAGTTATAATACTAAAGGCCCCCTTACATTAGAACGATTTTGCATGATTTTGGCCATTCGGTTCGATATATCGTCTGAACAGTGCAACATTGTCTGTGTTTTCCATCCGATGCGATGCCCAGTCCCGTGAGAGTCGGATAGAAGCCTCTAGGTTGGTCGGACCGCACCTGTGATATATCGGAATCGGATGGAAAAAGGAGTGTTTTTTTGTTATATCGCCTGTGATCAGGGCCGGCTCTACCATTAGGCAGCTGCCTAGGTCGCCGGGATCTGGGGGGCGCCACCAAGTCTGCAAATCAAAAAATGAGGATCCTTGTTGTACCTAATGCAGGTGGCGGCTGTGGAACTTCTAAGACCTCACCTCCATACGTTCCCTTGAGGCATACTTCCCTACATTGCTGCCCCCTCCTCCTTGTACTCTGTTGTGGGTGGCAAAAGGGAGGGTGCAGAGGGCCTCCAGGGAAATCAGGGGACTTGCCCTCCTTCCTGGGGGGGGCTGGGAGGATTAAACCAGTTTAATACAAAAATAATAATATTTATTTATAAATTAAAATAATAATTTATTATGATGGCCATCACAAATTAAAATATGCGTATTAAATACATAAAAATATGGTAATTTCAAAAAGAAATATAATGAGAGTTGAAAAAGCTCCTTTGGGAGTGAAACACGTTAGAGGACCATTTTGTCAGTCTGTTCCAGATACCCATCATCTTATAGCACTCGATATATCATCTGTCACCTGCTGCACCTGAGAATTGGTTTCCTCACGTCCGGCTTATGGACTACTGTGCTGCCTAAAAGTGAAGTCCCGCTAGAACGCCTGTTGGAAACAGTATCAACACGCGCTAGACACAGGCGGGTGAGAGACGCCGTGTCACGCTTGTCAGAGAGCCAGCCTGGCCCCACTCGGCAGACGGCAACATACGGAGGACACCGCTCACCTTCCCACTCATTACCGCCACTGCTGTGAGTATCGTGAGCCCGGTACCACAGCGGCTATTTGCGGCACACTTTTTACCATCTTTTCATCTATCCAATATATATATAAAAGTGACTTTTTTAACCGGGCACAATTCTGAGGACCTGTGCACGTGCAAAGCCTGAACTGGATATATTACTGTGTGGATTGCCATTGAAACAGTTTTATAAATTAGTCAAATATATATGCTTCATTATATTTCTGTCTGAAATGACCATATTTTTATGTATTTAATGTGCATATTTTAATTTGTGATGCCCATCATAATAAATTATTATTTTAATTTATAGATAAATATTATTTTTTGTATTAAACTGGTGGGTCACGTGAATTGATACATGGTGTAAGGATAATAAATTCAGCGCAGTGCTTCCATCCCTAACCCATTATAAATACCCCCCAGATAGCAGTGTATAGAAACCCAAAAAGCACCATGAATCCAGATGATTATCTATAAGATGTTGTGGTGCTTACCAATAAATACAATCTGAATATTTTAGCTGCTGTTTCTGTATGTTTGGACTGTTTAGACGATTCAGAGGCGCACACTACATACAACAGCAAGGTCATATTCTGCCTCTATGGGGATTGTGCACCCCCACAAGGGAGAATAGCCCCTGTAAGTTGAGATCCCGTCTGTCAGTCAGGATTCCAATGTTGGTATACTGACTGTCAGAATCCTGACTGTCAGGAGGTCACACAGCACCCGTAAATAGATGCCTCTGCTAACTTCTGTGATCCGCGACTATGTCCGAAGATGTAGCAATGGATCACCTGCATGCACTGGCGAATCTAGATATATGATAATGGGTGGTCCCAGTACCAACTAATCGTGCTGTAGGGACTCTTGCGGGTGGAAGTTGCGTGGTGAAAAAAAGGGAAGTGGCCTCACAAAAGCGGTGTGGTATTTACACATTATACCACACACTGTAATGCCCATTACACATTATAGCAAATGCCATAATGCCCGTTACACATAATATCCCACTCTATAATAAATCTCTAAATCGGGCCCTGTGTGTCGAAACCCGTAGCATGTAAACGCAAATGAGAACTAGTCTACCATATAAATGCTGGGTAAACATAAGGGTCCATTAATCTATACAGTAACATATGCATATTAAACAGATAATAGAATCTGCAAAATCTTTGGAAAACCCCTTCCCATAAACAGGGTTGCATGTACTTCTCGAGTTTTTTTCTCTGCAACGCTGCAAGGTTTAACCACAAATGACTAATTACAGAGAAAACATCTGGACTGTACGTTACATTTGTTTATTTTAGTTTTTGTTTAAATGTTTTGGTTACATACATGTGTTGAAGCACTTTCTAGCAAAAATAAATAAATAAATAATTGGAAAACTGCAAAATGTGTGTAATTGAAAGTATAGGGATTCTGCATAGCGGGGGTAGGCTATATTTTGTCTTTGGCTGCCAAACCTACCACGTAGTAAGGACATAAAATGTCTGCAATGGCTACACCATTACCACATACAATATACAAACATTTATAGAAGCGATAGATGAGTACCAACAGTGTAAAGTGTTAGTTGCCCGTCCTTCCTGATTTGAAATTGTTTGATTGGTTTGGCTAATGTAGGTCCGGACTAGAGGCAGTGTGTGGTTTGTAGGTACATCAGAAATGGGGTGGCCAATGTTGCTATTAAATGTAAATGCTGGGATGGGAAAGGGGGCAGTGTTTCCAAAGTAGTTTTAGGTTAATGGTTGGGGGGAACATGTTTGTTTTTTCTAGGTAAAGGTCATTAGCAGGGGGCATTAGTGTTTGGATTGTAGCTTCAGGTCACTAATGAGAAGCAGGGATTGGACATAATGGCAGTGCTTTGATTGTAGTTTCATGTCAGTAATGGGGAGAGTGTTTGCTTTGCAGGTCAGTAAAAGGAAGACCATTTAAAGATTATAGTTTTATTTAGGGTGGGCAAAGTTTAATTTGTAGGTACAAGTCACTAAGGGGGAAATTGTTTTGAATGTTATTTCAAGTCAGTAATGGTGGGCAGTGCTCAGATCAAAGTTAAAGATTAATCATGTGGGGGAGTGTTTCAGTGGCGTGCGGTGGGGTAAGGAAGGTGAGGCAGAGCCTTTCCTGTCATACTAATGTATACGCCAGTGTAAGGGAATAGGGACCACCTACCTTGCCCTACCTCCGTTGCCTCGAGCTGGAGTTGGCGGACGTGTGCGGAACTAGGCTTCACCAATAATAGCCGAGTCCGAAGGAGCTGGTTAGTCCAGCTCCAACCCCGATGCCACCTGGTCTTGAGAGTGACAACACACCCACCAAGGCCAGAGGAGAGCAAGGGGACAACTAACTGACCTGACACTAAGATAGGGGTCCCCGGGTTCCCCGAGGGGTGATGATACTTAGGCGGTAACCCTTATAGGGCGCAACCATGCGTGACGATGGATCAAGGAATAAATGGCAACAATGAGGTGTAATATAAAGAAATAGCAACAATGCTCAGAAGAAGATATAAAAATGGCAACAATGCTTGAGAGATGTAATATAGAGAAAATAGCAACAATGCTTAATGAGATGTACTATAAAGAAATGTGCCAAATAGCAGGAGGGAACACAGGGTGACCCCTGACTTATCTGGAAAGATGACGGTATCACAGATAAGCCCCTCCAGACTTCTGAGGATGGTGAACTCTCACAGCACGGCACTCTTAGGAACCAGGATACGGCAGGACCAAACCAGGCAAGGCAGACCAGGCGGGAAAAACAGGGATTCTCCAACAGGCTCCAGGACCAGGAACACGATCTCAGCAACAGGCTGAAAGAACGCTATAACCGGCGTCTGTGTGAGAGAGACGCCGGCTTATATTTGAATTAGCCACCCCCTGTGGCGACATCACTTCCTGTCCGCCCTGCAGAGTCTTCCCCCTGCAGAGACGGCCGGAGCGGAAGTTCGGGGCGTTGCCTAGCAACGTCCCCGAAGCTTCCTGATGACGCGCGTCGGAAGATGGCCGCCGTCCTAGCAGCGCAGACGCTGCCGAGGGACCTGGACGGCGGCGACGCCAGGTACGGTGCCTAACAGCCAGAGAATTGAATTGATAAAGTTTGTCAAAAATACTAAGAATATTTATTAAAAAAATACTTGAGGATAGTAATGGGGGCAATATATGGTTTGTCTGTACTGGCTGCGTGTATTAGAATCAGGCAATAGAGACCGCATATGCTGTGGCAGCTTCTGTCTTCTTCTTGCCAGTAACTTCTGTCACTGTCCATTATCACCACTCGCAGGGTCCAAGGTAGGTAGGTAGGGCACTCACAGAGGCCTCGGAAGTTCCACACTGAACATCTCTCTCCTAACGGGGGAGATATCTGTACAATTTGTCAGCAATCTGTGAGAAGAGGTGGGGAGCGCAGACCAGTGGGTACCACTTTAAACACCCTTGCATGCCAAGGTTTGCCAACTCCTAAAAGGTTACTGGCACAAAGGTTGAAAACCTTTTGCAGGAAGAAAAGTCTGTGTGCCTACCTGGAAAATGGGGCTCATCTCCGTAAATGGGTTATCTTCATCTTCATCAATTTATTTCTATTTATATCTTTATTACATTTATATAGTACAGTCAATTCTGTTGTGCTTTACAATTGGAAACAATAGCGATGAAACAAACTGGGTAGTTAAAAGAGGTATGAAAGTCAAAATACAGATGGTCAAAATACCACCAACCCTTAGCAGACAGTAAAAATACTGACACGTCCAAATGCCAGCATTCATTATACTGACATGGTCACAAGGGAAAGACTCTCTTTTTGTCGGGGCACTCTTTATACAGTAATTTGTACAGTTGTAAGAAAAAGGTTATGGATCATTTATTTAAGGGTGACTCAGTAGGTTCCTCAATTATGCATAAACTGATTGGATTAGTAGTACATTTTTGACATGTTCAGGGAATTCGCCCTGATGTGAGTAATGTTTTTATTAAAATTTAACTTTTAATTAGGATTTCTTTAAAATAAGCACTAGACATGGACACACAAACAAATAACATGAAAAAGATACATGTACCCCACAAATTACAAGTATTCGTGGGATAGACTCCCTTTGATAGATATTCAGGGGATGCGCCATCTTCTCATTGAATACACTAATGGCGATTCATGGCGAATCCCGGCGATTCTCAATAAAAAATCCTATTGACAAAGCCCGGCGATTTGCTGCGAATAACAGATGGCGAATTGTCCGTCATTCGCAGGTCGCCATCGGCAAATATTGCTCATTGAATAGGGTGATTCGCTTTTGGACCTCCAAAAATCGCCTACACACACGAAAAAAGCACAGATTCGCCAGAAAACATGGCGAATTAGGCTCATTGAATACGGCCCATAGTTTTAGCTCCTAAAACACAACATCAATGGAACCTGGATGCAAACTATAAGATTATCTTCAGTGACTGGTTGGAATGACAATCTGGTCATTTCTGGGAGCAAATGATAATTTACTGTTCGCTCTTAAACAAGGAAAAAAGACAAAAAAATGTTCAGGCAAATTGGCTAAAACCTTTTAATTTAACCAATTTCTGCAAATTACTTTTTTATCCATTTTCCAGCTTTTGGGAGGAAATGGTTGATTGTAATTTATTCCCAGACATTCCCAGATTTTCGCTCCAACCAGCCAGATTGAGAACATAATTTTATCAAATTTCATCAATATTAAAATCAATTAAAAATAACAAAAATCAATCTTGAGTAAACATACCCATAACAAATTTGAACCTGTTAGTCTGGTTTATGCCTTTAAGTAAAGTAATTCTAAAGGTACATACACACTGGGCGTTTTTACCCATGATGATGATGGGGATAATCGCTGGGCTACAAAACGCTCCGTGCATACACACTTTTTCGCCCATTTTTTTTCCGGGGGTGGTTGGCTTTCCATAGCAGGATGCTATGGAAAGCCATCCACCCCCTCGCTCATCTGCTGGTGATACCAGCAGATGAGTGACCGGACCAGCGATGATGTAGGAGCGTGCATCAGTACTCACCACTTATCGCTGCCCCATACACACTGGGCGGCTTTCAGCTCAAAATCGCCCAGTGTGTATGGGCCTTAAGACAGCGAGTTAGTGGTAAAAACATTAGGTTCTGATTCCAGAAATATGTAATTTACCCATGAAATACAAAACACTCATAAATACAGAAATTGTTCTAGTTAGCTAAAACGTGATGTCATTAATGTCAATGTCACCTATTAAACATGCCTCTGACCTTAGATTACATTCTCCCAAACAATTCATTCCCCTTGGTAGAGAAGACATGATGTTATTTTGGAAGATTTATACCTAATCCCACAGTACTCAAGGACAGGCACTGAATGTGGTTTTATATTTCAAAGCTTAATGTTTTTCAAGGTTACAATATTGTCTCATTAAGAGTATTGGTCTGTTTAGCTGGCTGCTTTAGAACAACAAGAAACATAGACATATTTTAAGAGACATGTTCCAAACAAAATAAAAATGTAACGGGGCATACTGTACACATGGGGAGATTTGAGCTTGATTTCTAAGCAATCGGGCTGCTTAGAAATGAACCCTGTGCATATGAGGCATTTCGAATTTTGCAAGATAGAAATAGCTGTATATTGTTTCATTTGTATAAACTCGTGTTTTGGCAATAGCATATGTCATGCAGACATTCATGTTCATGAGGAAACTGTGCTGATTAATTTGATGTACGATGGAGTTTGTACTGTACATTGGCCCATATTCTAGTTGACTTGGACAGGATGCGTATTTTCAGACGGCCACTGAGTGTTCTTAGCCACGCCTCCATTTGTGTCCTAGATGCATCGCACTGTGACTAAGATGCATTTTTGCCAAAAACGATGCCTAATGCTAGAAAATGTAAATGCGTGCAATGTTTTCTATGTGTGTATGTGTGTGTGTATACATATATATATATATATATATATTACAGTATCTCATTATAGATCATGTCCCCTTAAGACTTTGCGGTGGTAACCGTTCTTTGGCTCTTCTGCAGTGTGAGGCAAGGTGGATTCACCGTCTTAGGACGATGTCTCCACATGGCCTCAATGAGCATCTGGGACTTCATGCCTTTCTTTAGTATTTGTATATTGCTGTAATATCTTTTTTGCATTGCTGTAATTATGTTTGTAGTTTCTGCTGTGACATGTTGCGGGATGTGGGTGTTAACCTTGGATTTGGTCACTGTGTTCTGATGGATGTGTACTGCTATGTACCTATCATTTTAAGAGTTTTTTGCTATATTATGTATTATGTGATGATTCAATGTGTACACTGTTATTACGGTACCGGTATCCACCTTTATGCCCTTGTTTTTAATGTTGCTTGTATTTACATGTTCTACGCCGTCTGATTCGCCGCGTATGGTGACGTCGTACCCAGGCGGCGGTTGCTATGGTTTTCCAGGAGACGCTGCGTCCACGGCGACCATGGTAGCTGGCACGGGCGTGATGCACGTGCGTGACGTGATCTGGCGGCCACGGGAAACGTGAAGCAGGCGTTCACTTTAGATGGGGGATAAAAGGTGAGTGTTTGTGTTTGTAAGTTAAGCCTGACGACGATTTTTCAATAAATCAAAACGTTGCTGCATTACCTGCTGATTGTCGTTTATTCTACATGCCTTGAGTGCTGCTGACTCTGCTGATTCTAGCATACCCTCCAACATGACCCATCCCATTAGGTACAAAATGCTCTGTTCCTGGACTTCCCTGCCAGTGACAGTTACAGATGTGAGCCTACAGCACAGTCCAATATTCAAAGAGGGGGGGTCACATCAACTCTCAGTGATGTTTGGGATGGCAGCTGGTGTGGCTCCCCTTTTTGAATATTGGACTGTGCTGCAGTCTCACATCTGTAACTGCCACTGGCAGGGAAGTCCAGGAACAGAGCATTTTGTACCTAATGGAATGGGTCATGTTGGAGGGTATGTTCTAGCAGTGACTGGATATATATATATATATATATATATATATATATTTGTGCGTGTGTATGTGTATAATTATATATATATACATATATATATATATATATATATATATATATTCGTGTGTGTGTGTGTGTGTGTGTAAGAGAGAACATTTACATCATTTGTCAAGTTCAGGAACAAGCAGCCCTCCTCCCAATTTTACTCCAGCCATGACCCCCTAAAGGTTAATTTTCCAAAACCTCCTAAGCCCCATGGCCTGTCAGTAACACCCTAGGGTGTGCTGTCAGGTGTACAATAAATTCCACCCACTGATAATTCCCAGAATACTTATTCCATAAAAACAGACATACCATTTTTATGACTGAAAATAATGTGTAACTAAATTATGTGTAAATATTCTACTGAAATTAGTACATGTTGAGTATCCCTTATCCGAATATCCGTTATCCAAATTATTCCAAAAACCATACATTCCAGAAAGTGTAAAAAAAAATTTTTTTGCTAAAAACTTACTGGGGACATTTGTAACAGCACTAGTGGGGACATGATATGTAACTGCCACCAGGGCTATTTTTCAGCAGGCTCCAGCAGGAACAGGCCCTTATTCTAGTTCACTCTTTCTGACAAAATCTTTCTTAGATGGACAAAACCATGTGCACTGCAGGGGGGGGGGGGGGGGCAGATTTAAAATGTGCAGAGAATTAGATTTGGGTGAGTCATTTTGTTTCTGTGCAGGGTAAATACTGGCTGCTTTATTTTTACACTGCAATATAGATCTCACTTTGAAGTAAAACCCCACCCAAATCTAATTATCTCTGCACAAGTAACATCTGCCCCACCTTCAGTGCACATGGTTTTGTCCATCTAAGAAAGATTTTGTCAGAAAGAGTGAACTAGAATAAGGGCCTCAGTTCCTGCTGGAGTCTGCTAAAAAATAGCCCTGACTGCCACTATATATGTGCAAGACATTGATTGCTTGGCATTCAAAGTCAGTGCCTGAGGTAGTACACAAACTTTGTTTCATGTTTTAAAACTTTGTTTTATGCAGAAATAAAATATATTTGTGTGCATTTCATGTGTTTAATGTGTTTATACAGCATCAATGCAAGATACTTCAAAATACATCATTGAAATATTAAAATATTCTGAAATATGGATTAATCCGTTTTCCGAAATTCTCCTGGTCCCAAGAATTTGGATAAGGGATACTCAGCCTGTAATAAGAGGTCAATAGCTTAAAGCACATTTCTCCTCCCTACAATTAATAAAAGCCTTTTCTTTAATCTGTACCTAGCGCTATCATGAGGTCATTTTAGAAGAGATGTCTAGGGCACCAGAGCATGGATGGCAATGCAGAGAATTATACTTAATAAGGGTGGAGTGTACAAACCATTACTCAGGGTTGCCGACCCTCCCGAAATTTCCGGGAGTCTCCCGAAAATCGGGGCTCCCTCCCGGCCCCCCGGAAGGGTGGGCAACCCTCCCGGATTCAGGGGGGACCCCCGCTGTCCCCTGGATCGCGGCATTAAAATGCCGCGATCCTCGGGTCTGAGAGGAGGGGGCGGAGCTAAAATGACACAATCGCGTCATTTTAGCCCCGCCCCCTCCACGGAGATCACTGAATTTGCTGGTTTACCAGCATGGGGGCGGGGCTTAGTGATGTCACGCTTAAGCCCCGCCCCCTGAGCGGCTACTGAATCTCTCCTCTCCAGGCTTCTCCCGGAGAGGAGAGGGAGAAAGTCGGCAACCCTGCCATTACTGCTGCCACACAGCTTCTTGTTCATCCATGCAAGCCATTCTGTCAATCTAGACAGTGTAACTACATGTACTATGCATATACAGTCACAATTAGAGACTGTATGTGCATACATCACACCGTGGTGGTAATCAGTAGCACAATCAGCTTTTTCTCATTAAAATGATATATAGCATGGCTGTATACGCAAAGTAATTGCGATTTTATCCTCATAAAAATTTTTCTCATTAGAGCGTTTTCTAGCCAGTAAGGGAAGCATTATGTGTTATGCACACACAGTCGCATTTAGGAGGTTATTCTGGTTGGTGCGTACATTTCCGAAATCTTTCGGAGCGGTCCGCATGCCACGCTGTGCGGACATCGTACGAAGAAACACCCACCGGACCTCCGCATACGGACGGACTCACATTAGAAGTACAGGGTGTGTTTACGGACGACATCCAAACTTTGCGCCTGCGGTGGATACACACATATTCTGCACGGTCTTACAGCGTCTGCACGGTCTTACCGCGTCGAAACGGACGGGACCCTGGCCGTACGCACCGATGCGGTGTATTTTCGCAAAACTCACCACTCTTATCTGAACTCCGAAATCGGTCACATGACACACTTATGCAATTAGGTAACCTCATTAAAAAGTGTTTGGTATTGGAATCAATTAAATCCTAATACATACTTAAACACATTACTACCACATTCATTACAGACATTAACCCTTACATCATGTGAAGTTCTATTTATTCATTGTTACGTTTATCTAGGTTTTATGTATGCATATTATATCATAATTGCACGTCAAATGCAATATTCTACAATGTGCTAATTATTACTAACACATACTAAAGGAAACTTAACAGTTATAAACACAGTGTGTGTGTGTGTGTATTTTGTTGTTTGGATAATGTTAATTGCTCTACAATTATAGTACATTTGTGTATTGCAAGGATCTGCACACTACAATAACATACATCTATATACAGTATGTACCTTTTGCTAATTAAAAATATTCTAAACAATTTACACATATACTGTTTAATATCAAAAAAACACACAGACAACTTCTAACTGTCAACAACTATTTATTTTACTAACCAAATATTTAAAATTTATAATGTAAATAACAAAAAAAATTCACATCAGCAGGTCTGTTAGGTCCTGCAGATCTGCCAGGACCAGGTGCAGGTGTTCCCTGAGACGCAGGAGGGCCCCACGTACACCCTCATCTGCTTGGGTAGGCTCATCTGTGGGCATGTTAAAGGGGGTAAAATTAGTAATGATATTCATGAATACATTTAACATAGTCATACATAAATTTAATAAATGCAAGGTGACAGGTGTGTGTGTGTGTATATATATATATATATATATATATATATATATATATATAGAGACATATATAACTATATATGACACATACATCTATACATACATGCATACATACTACATGGAAAGCCTGTTTTTTTCCCTCTACCCTTTACTCTGTAGAACACCTCACAATCATAGTGCTCCTTCTGAATCCAAACCCACCCATGACTAAGCTATGAGAAGCATGTCTTGAGCTCCACCAATAACAACTCATCAAAAAGCGCTCAGTGTCTGTTCTCTGATGCAACATGGCATGGGACTTAGTCAACTCTCAGGAATGCACAGTACATTTGTGCAATCATGCATGGCTTGGCTGCTGATGGTCTGCTCCATAAATCATTGTCATAATGCCAGGTAGGTGAAGCTGCAGCACTAACCCACTCCCATGCACAAAATCATTATTAAGACAAAATCAACCAAAAATTATGTTTGCAAAAATACATGCAAACCACAGGGGGTGGTTAGCTAGAGGAGGGCCCAGGGGCACTGACCACTTGTGACTCCATTCGAAGCCACGCCTGTCCATACTCCATTTATGCCATACTTAATCTAGTTTAGAAATATCAATCAACTGTGAACTCAATTCACCTATATGAGGCTACAGATTGTACGCTTGCAGCAGGGACATGTAACCCTTAGATGAGCACGTCATCCCTTTCTTCCAGGATACAGATTAACTACACAGGTTCAGTGGCAGTTAAAATCGACCTGAAAGCCATCCCCACAACCTGTGTAATAAACATGTGTCCAGGATGAAAGGGATGGTTTGGACACCCTATCTAACCCCTAAGTGTGTCTGTTGGTACCCAGTTTGTTTTATGACTTTATAGTATTTTAAAACACAATTGAATCACCAGTGCTACATAGCAAATAGTCGATGAGAAAAGGAATAATGATTCTTTATGTATACATACCACTTTTGGGCGCCTGCACCACCTCACAGGCCTCCTCATCCTCCTCCAGCTCCACCTCCTCCTCTTCTTCCCTGGCCTCCTCAGCTGCCACCACCTCCTCCTCCACTGCCACCACCTCCTCCTCCACTTCCTCCCCTTCCTCCAGCACCTCCTCCGCCTCCACTTCCTCCGCCTCCCCTTCCTCCAGCACCACCTCCTCGGCCATCTCCTCTGTCACCTCCTCCTGGGCCTGGCCCGCCTCTGCCTCCTCCCGGGCCTGTCGTGCTCGATCCCGTGCTGTGTTGGAGAAAAAAAAACATTAGTGCCAATTAGGGGTCATTGGGGCAGATGTATTAAGCCTTAACAAGCAATAAATGCAAAGGTGATAAGTAAAGATAAATGTCCAGCCAATCAGCTCCTTACTGGCTTTTATCAAACACAGCCTGTAACATGGCAGTTATGATGTGACATTTGGGCCATTGTATGCATCACAAACAATGCTCCTAGACAATTACATATTATATTCACATTACAGGATTTCAAACAGGAAGTAGCACACATATAGGGTGACATTTATTACAGATCGCTGTTGGGTTTTTGGCGATTTATATCGCAAAATTGGCCGTTTTTTTGTTTTTTTCCCAAATCGACTACTTAATGGGTGGCGATTTGCGGTATAAATCGCACTTTTTGCCGCTAATTTGCACTTTCTGAAGTGCCGATTTACAACATCGCATCCAGATGTTTTCCCATTGAAAAAGATACAAATCGCTAATTTAATGTCTGCCGCATTTGGAAATCGACAGCAAAATGCGATTTTTGCCCCCCCAAAAAAACAGACCAAGTACAGGGTGGCGATTTGCTTAAAATCGCCACCGTTTGAGCGTAGAAACGGTTAAATATCTCACAGGTGACCCACATAGCAATTACTAAGTCCCCTACATATACTCCCACATGATTATGGACACCTGTGAGGCTGTTTGAGATGAAAATTTTGCAGAGTGGACTGGAGGTGCTAGTGTGTGAGCTGGGGCGTTTGGAGGAGCTACGCAGGAGGGATGCTGCTGCTGCCCACCAGATCCAGGTACCCCGACCACTCCGTGCTTCTCGTCGGTACCGTGCTAGGGTGTACCTGGACTACCTCTCTGATCAACAGGTGGTGGACATGTTTAGGTTGAACCGACAGAACCTGTTGAACTTATATGAGCAGATGAGAGATGATTTGGACCCTTGTGGGGGGGCCAAAAATGCAGTGTCTGGGCTTCAGAAATTAATGTGTGCCCTCCACTTGTTTGCCACAGGCTCCACTCAGTCTGTGAGCTCATGGGCCTTGGGGGTGTCACAAGCCACTTTCTCTAAACATTTTTCTCAAGTGTTAAATGCATTAAAGAAGCTGTGGCGCACATATATCACATTCCCACGTTGTGAGTCCGAGTGGCAGGACCTGAAGGTGGCATTCTATCGGCTCTCAGCATTTCCAAATGTGCTGGGAGCCATAGACTGCACCCACATTGGGATTCGGGCCCCGCACGTGAGGGAGCATGTCTATGTCAATCGCAGGGGCAGACATTCCCTCAATGTGCAGGTGGTCTGCGATGCCAACCTCAGAATTCTCAGTGTGGTTGCAGGCTACCCCGGGAACTGCCACGATGCCTATATCCTGCGCCACTCAGCTCTCTGGGACCGTTTCCACAACAACACCATGCCAGAGGGCTGGCTACTTGGTAAGTCACTTACCACTGTTTACATGATGTATGCTAACCTATGTCTTTACCTTTAACATCCATGTGTGTAACCTTCTAATCAAGAGTCATTTCTGTTGTAATTGTTTATACCAGGCCAAACAATGTAGTATAGGCTGCTACTATTATGTACCAATTACCCACATGATATGTGACCACACAAATCCCCTTACATGTTAGGTGACTCAGGATATGGGTGTCATTCGTGGCTCATGAACCCACAAAGCCCTGCACAGCACCGCTACAATGCTGCACATATTGCTACCAGCAATGTAGTGGAACGCACCTTTGGGGTGCTGAAAAGCCGATTTAGGTGTTTGGAAAGGTCAGCAGGTACACTGCTATACCACCCTGCCAAAGTGGTTTTGGTTGTCCAGGCTTGCTGCATGCTGCATAACATAGCTTTGGGTCAACCAAATTATGTTGATGTGGCCCCTGCAGCAGTCCTGCAGGAAGCTCAAACTACTGATGTTGTAGTGCGAAGTACACGGAGGGGGGATGTGGTTCGTACACGGATGATCCTGCAGCATTTCACAGGTAATTTGTGTGTGTACAATGAATAGTAATGGGGAACCTGTAACACACATACATTGGTAACATTACATTTTTCCCTGTCCATGTTAATTGCCCAGAAGCAGACCAACAATAATGGCCAACCCCTGCAAGCTACCCCACCACATCATACTTTATGCCTGGCAACATGATACCACCTATACCAATGTCAAGTAAGTACTGTAGTTTTCTGTGTGTACAAATGTTGGCAAATACAAATTAACATAGGCTTAATGGATGGAGGTGACATTGATCATTGATCTGAGGTGGTTGAAATGTTGCAAAACAAGTGGCGGCTACATACAGTATGCAATTCCCAATGCTTATCCCCTTCAAATGTGACTATTTCCTTAAAATCCCATTACAGGTTGAGTATCCCATATCCAAAATGCTCGGGACCAGGAGAATTTTGGATAACGGATTATTCCGTATTTTGGAATATTTTAATATTTCAATGATGTATTTTGAAGTATCTTGCATTTATGCTGTATAAACACATAAAATAAATACAAATATATTTTATTACCACATAAAACACACAAATATATTTTATTTGTTTAAAAAACAAGGTTTCAAAACATGAAACAAAATTTGTGTACTATCTCAGATATGGAATTTGAATGCCAAGCAATCATTTTCTTGTACATATATAGAGTGCCAGTTACATATCATGTCCTCAGTAGTGCTGTTACATATGTCCCCAGTGAGTTTTTAGCTAAACAATTTTTTTTTCCCACTTTCTGGAAAGTATGGTTTTCGGAATAATTCGGATAACGGATATTCGGATACGGGATACTCAACCTGTACAAATAAGCACACACAACCCAAAGCCCTGTGTCTGCTAAAATGTGACTAGTTGACAATACATAATAGAACAGTGTGGGTAATCATTTGTAAAGAATGACAACAAGTTTGCTGGATGCAAATAATTTTTACTTGCAGAAAAATTTAGCCATAGGCCATAGCATATGAAACATTTGCAGGAACAATCACTGCAAGAGTGAATGAAAAAAAGAATGAACATGATACACATGTAAATGCAAAGAAGATTATTCATGTTTAAATACAGCCCGGGTATTAGCACCCTTACCACTAGTGGCACCACCACCCCTAGTACGGACACTACGCCGTGGGGGAGTAGTGGGGGACCCACTCATGGGTGTGGAGGATACACTACTGCTTTGGGTAGATGTGGTTTGGTGCTGACCTAACAAACTAGTTGCACTGAGGCTGATTTGCGTTTGTAGGGACATCAACGCAGTTGTTTGCCCATTAATTGCTTGGGTCTGTTCAACCATATTGGCATTTAGACCTCTAAAATTAGTAGTTTGACCCTGAATGGCTTGGCCAATTTCTGCTAAGCGTGTGTCTAATGTAGAGACAAGACGAATTTGTGTCCCTACATTATCCCGCACACTTTGAGAAATTTGTCTCATTTGCAGAGCTATGTTCCGCACATACCCCTTCACCGTTTCTAGTTGGGTGGTCTGCACCTCCATAAAAGCGAGTTGTTTCCCCTTAAAAAGATGGATGGATTGAGCCAACTCCTCTGCACTAGTGGGGGTGTTGGTGGCTGCAATGATTGTGGGCTGCTGCCTATGTGACTGCGTATAGGGGGCCTCATTGACTGGGTGTGCTTGGTTTTGTGCAGGCTCCAACGATGTCACCGTCTCCAGGATGATTTCACTCATGTCGTCCATATTTTGCATGGGATCCGTTGGTTCAGGCATCGGTTGTGAAGGACCTACACATGAGAAAAGAGTGGTAAGTATGCTATGCAGATTGGTGTATGGTGGGTATTTGAAGACTTAGAACTGAAGTGGTTATTTGAGTATTATGACTGTGTTCGATATTTTGCATCCACTTGCAAATAACAGGAAAGACCAGCAGATTAGACCTGTAAAAGTGACTGTAAAGTGCTTTTCCAACTACCCAGAGGATTGATATGGATTAACAATCAAGTACACTGCAGGCCTACAGTGTTTAGGACAGCACACATTAATTGGATCTGTGGAACTACATAACCCAGCAAAATGCAGAGTCCATTATTTAGCAATGCAAGGTAGCAAAATGTGATTTTTTTTGGGACATGTAGTTCCACACACAGCAATCTTTTGGACACATAAAGCATAGCACCATAATAGCATGCGCACATGACATAGCAAAATGTTACATTGACATGTGTGGACACTTACCAGTTGGCGGTGGAGTGGGGGGCCTGTCTGTGTCGGCAATGTGGATGCTGGGAAGCACCTCCGGTGGGATGATTCGGCGTAGCAGCCTCTCATAGGCCTTAAAGCGGACCTCCTGCCTAGGGCCACCTCCTGTGCGACAGGCCTCTTTCTTCTCCAGGGCAAGCTTGGCTTTGAGGAGGCGCTTGATGTCATTGTATCGCTTTTTGACGTTGCGCACACTCCTCTTGTGCGTGCTAACTGCATTTACCGCGGAGGTGATACTGTCCCACATCCCCTTCTTCCTTGCCACACTTGTGCGATGATGGTGAGGACCAAGTAGGCGGTCATACAGGGGCAGGAGTGCACGCACCAGGGCCATATTCTCCTCATATGAGAACCTGACTTTCCTCCCACTAGCTGTACGAGCTGCATCATCCTCCTCCACATTTTCAGCCTCACCCTCTTCCTCCTCCTCCTCCTCCTGTCCTGGTTCTTCCCCCAGCACCTCCAAGTCAGCTTCCTCTGCCTCCTGCACAGGCCAGTCCACCTCAGAGAAATCACCCTCTTGCAGCTCCTCCGTGCCTAGCACTCTGTTCCTCCTGTGAGGACACCTGGCTTGTGCCTGCTTCCTCCTCATCCTCCATAGCCACCTGCTCAGCTTCCACCATGTGGCCTCTCCCTGGCGCAGCTCTTGCTGGGAGCATGCTGGCTCTCCCTGTCCTGCCTCTGGCAGTGCTGTCTCTCACTCCCCTACCTCTCCCAGTGGTTGGGGTGTTTGGGCCCAAGCTGGCTGTCCCTCTGCCTCCTCTGCACCTAACAAAACCTCCTCCTCTCCTCTCCATCTCAAACGCCTTACTCCCTTTCAAAGGGTAAAATGGCGTCTGCGCCCCTTTATATAGGGGGTGTGATGCGTATTGCAAGGGACTAAGGTGGGCCAATAGGTTAGCATGTTGTATGGGCTGTTCAGGTGTATTGGTGTAAATCGCATTCCGGTTGGCCGCAAATACGCACATGACCTAACCCCGCTTTGCGCCAGCCATTCAATACGCGATTTCTGGAAAAAAAATGCGATATAAAAAAATGGCGATACACGCCGATTTTAGTTTAAATTGCATTTTCACAAAAACGGTCAACACAATAAATCTCGCCCTCAGTGTATGCCATGTTTAACTCATGATCAGCCAGTTTACCTTATTGGCTTAAAAAAGGTCATGTATGCAATAATGTACAAATGCCCATTTAATGTGTAAACACTCACATTGCGCAATCCTGGCCCTGATTTGCTGGAGCAAATCTGTCTGTCGACGCCTCAGGTCTGACCATTACCGCTCCAGCTGAGCGATGGTCCTCCGCACCTGGGTGCGGGCGTAGATTCGGAGGTGGGCCACAGCATATGCACTGCGCTTCTGCCGATTAGTAATGAGTGGGCCCGCACGCCCCAGCCTAGTCTCCGTAACGGAAACCAGTGCCCTGAGCTCCGCAGGCGAAAATGGGGCTGCTCTCCCATAGGCCGCCATCTTAGCAATGGCGCAATACAAGCAATCATGTCCTGTAATTGGTTGTTCACAGTGATATTTGGTATTAACTTTATTGTTCATTTTTACATTAACAGCGTGTATGCGCCACAACAGACGGCTAAAACATTGCATCGCAAAACAACACTTGCTGTAGCTTTGCATCGCTGAGCTGACCTTGGCATTACTTGGTATCTACAAAACAGACAGGGTGAAAGAAGTTGGGAAACCATTATACTCACCAAACATGGCTGAAAACAACAGGTGAAATAGTGTGCAACACTATCCAGTTACACATAACTCTACAAGGTACTAAAATAGACAGCTTTATTAGTGTGAAAGCTATACACCTGAAACATAGCAAATAGTGCAAGACCTTTTCCCAATATTAGGCCATGGTGCCATGTAAACACTTACCTTATACCGGCCCACACTAGAGATGTGGAATCAAATGTACCTAGCATCAAGGCAGTATTGAGAGACCTATCACATGTGATTTGGATGCAAGCACTGATTACTATTGCCTGAGTTGTGGACTGGATTAACATATGTAATGGGTTAGTGTCAATTGTTGTACATACCAAACAAGTGCACAGTACAAATGAACATTTACATATAGATTTCATGTCTGGCCACAGTTGTAGGTGTTTATTGGTGTTCAAATCTGCCAATAAGTACTAAATCAGACTTTGAAAGTATGCCTGGTTTTGTTCTTTTGTTTGTCCGCTGGTATGGGTGTGGCATATGCAGAATCATTGGGAACACAGCAGGTGGCTTCCCAACAGAGTAGCCTGGCCAGCACTTCAAATACAGCGACAGGTGGCCGTGGGCGTGGCCGAAAGAGGCCAACAGAGGAACCAAGCAGCAGAACATGGCATTCGAACCGCAGGAGCTTGCCATACTGGTACCCCGTGCACGGGATTGGATAGAGTGTCCACAGAACAGGTTGACACACACAAGGAGATGGAAGATTTGGGAGGACATAACTGTGGAGATTAATGCGGTAGCTCCACAAGTTTGTGAGGCAAGTTCATGTGTGTTACATTTGAGCAGAACAAGACCAGTAATGTTTTAATTAGATGGTAGATCGGAGTTGGTAAATGGTCGGTCACGTTGCTAGGAGCAACAGACATGATTGCCATGATACTTAGTCGATAGTTATTGTAGGGTGAGTGTGAATGTATCTTCTAAGGGTTGGTTTTATAGTTTAATATAATGTAAGTTATGTGTAATGAAGCACATGTTGTAATCTGTTGCAGATTGCAATGGCTGCTACAGCAAACATCAGGAGTGACATGTAGTAATATGTAAACTTTGATTGCAGGTGGCACGACTTCAGAACCAACCTCAAGAAGAAACTGACCAAACGGTGGGAACACAGCCACACCTCTGGGGCTGGCCCCATGCAAGGCCGCCTGAAGCTCATCCTCCTGGAGGAGATGGCAGAGTGCTGTATTGCAATAGAGGAGGTCCGGGGGGTGAGCACCATGGATAGCGAGGCCCCAGTGGACGTTTTTGTTTCTGTTTTAGAAGGTAATTTGTTTGCATGGCATAAGTGGTTTGCACTAATTTTCCAGGAATGTGTTGTAATTGAACGTTTCTCTTTCTTTCTTTCAGAAGCATCCCCACCGTTTGGTCAAGAATCTCTTGAGGAGGTGGAGGAGTCAGTGCCACCTGCCACCAGTGGCAGCCATGTGCAGCTGCAGCCAACGGCCACAACGGATTACGACAGGTGGGTGCAGATGCTTGGGCAGATTCACCAGCAGGGAGAGTTAGCATCAGAGCGGATGCATAGGACCGAGGAGGTCATGCAGGGTTTTGTCAGCACCCAGCATGCAATAGCTGGGAGCCAGCAGGCTATTGCTGAGACCCAGCAGACCATGGCTGGCACCCAGCAGTCCATAGCTGCCAGCCTGCAGGTGCTGGCAGATCAAGCCCTGCGCCAAAATGACCTCCTCCTCCACCATAATGAGCTTATGGTGGAGCTAGTTTCCAGCAATAGGGCCCTATTGTCATTCGTTTCTGGTGCATTTCCAACACCAGCACTCCCTGCTGGCAGAGGGTGAACACCATCCCCCCCTTCACCAGCATCTGCTCCACCTGGGCCACCATCCCAACGTGGCCATGGCCGAGGAGCTGCTGCACGTGGCAAGGAGCCTACCAGGCCCAAACGTGCCAGAAAATGAACTTGTGTCCGCATTAATCTCCACCCTTATGTCTTCCCAAATCTTTCATTTAGCTGTGTGTGTCAGCTTCCTGTGTCCAATCCCGTGCAGAGGGTACCCACATTTGCCCTCGGTTCGAATGTCTTGTTTGGTTCCCCTGTTGCCCTCTTTCGGCTACCATTACTGTCTGCTGTACTTGAAGTGTTGGTGCTATACTTTTGTTGTGAAGCCACCTGATGTGTTCCGAATGATTCTGCTGTGGCTATGTATGTCAATAATACATTGTTACAGGCTGAGAGCGTGATTGGGCGATGCGTCTCCATGGAGACGCATAGCTCAGTCCTGATTGGCTGAGCTATGCGTCTCCATGGAGACACATAAGCCGGAGACGCTCTCAGCCTGTGTCGCGCTGGGACAGCGCGACAGAAGCTGTTAGCTGCATCGGAGGCTGCCGGTCAGCCCGCTGTCAGTGCGGGCTGTCCGGCTCTGCTGCAGAGAGACCAGCGCTGGATCCTGGATCGGTATGTATAGCAGTGTAAAAGTAAGGTGTTTGTGTGTGTGTGTGTATTAAAGTTATACTTTTCTGTGTGTGTGCTTTATTTTAACATTCTTTTTACAGGTGGACTACTAGTCCCAGCGTGCCCATTAATGCCCCGCATGCTGGGACTTGTGGTTCTCCAAGTCCCAGCCTGCGGGGGAGGTTTGCTGGCACTTGCAGTTCTCCTGTATTAAGCAATGTTAGGAATAAGAATTTAACCCTATCAGGCCGGCGTCCAATGGCCAGGGACACCGGTGACAGCCCCGGGCTTCAGCCCTAGACGGGTGAAGCCTGGGGGGGGGGCCCTTTATTGGGGGGGTCCCCACTCCTCCAGGTACCCCGTCCAAGGCTGACCAGCCACGGTGCTCATGGTGCGGCCGGGGGACCTTGTGTAAAAAGTGTCCCCTGGCTGTGGCATGACACTGCGGGCTGTTGGAGCCCGGTGCTGGTTTCAAAATACGGGGGACCCCCAGATTTTTTGTCCCCCGTATTTTTGGAACCAGGACTGGCTCAATGAGCCCGGTGCTGGTTATGTACAGGAGGGGGGACCTCACGCCATTTTTTTTTTTCCAATCACAAAATCGCACATTTTAAAAAAATCGCAACTTTTCATGACTAAAAAAATCGCACTTTTCATCCCAAAAATCGCCCTACATCGCACTTTCTCGCACTTTTCATGGCGGAATACACACCTCATTAAATATTCGAGTTCTGGAAAAAAATGTGATTTTAAAAAACGGCGATAAAGGGCGATTAGAGCAAAAATCGCATTTTCGGAAAAACGGTAAACACAATAAATCTCGCCCTATGCTTCAAAAGTGATAAAATGGAGAGTGATAAACAGCCAGCAAATCAGATCCTGCCTGACATTTTTCAAACACAGTCTGTGACATGGCAGGTAAGAGCTGATTGGCTGGTTGTTTATCACTCTCCATTTTTACACATTTTAACATACAAATATACTGTTACGCAACAAAACAGATCAATTTAATTATGTATCTTAAACATTGTCATATTCATTACCTAGTTTTTAATCAGATTTAATTGGCTGCTTAATCTCATTTGATTGGGTATTTTTATTTCTATAGTGACTGTCTCACTGGTTGTGGTATAAGCAATACATTAATATTGCTATATTTCATTTTTGTTACTTGCTGCACCACATGAAATTCAGGGTAAAATAAAGTGAATTGTTGTTCATCAATATAGGTTATATATTAAATAACGGGCAGCGGTGGAGACGGCTGCAGGGGCTTCTGACAGAATGGGACTCTGAGGGGCGGACGGGGAGCGGCTCCATCTGTATGTTTATGCTTACTGCAAATCATACTTGCCTACCATCCTTAAATCTGTGGGAGGCCTCACAATTTTTAAGACAGTCTCACCCAGGCCCAGAAGGGTAGGATACTCTCCATCATCCTGCTCCTTGTGAAACAGGCACGATGATGATAAAAGCAGGGAAAACCTTGTGACAGCATGATGGGGGAAAGGCTAAAAGATTTGAATTATGTCATTTAGTCCCACCCTCTACCAGCGGACCTGTGAATCATGAGCTTACCCCATGTTGAGGCAGAGGTCTGACATACAAATGTAGCCACACTCATCACCAATCCCCATGTATGAATTCCATGGCAACTGGCATAATCCCATCGATACGTGCATGCTTCTAACTCTATCCTGGGGCTTATGGAAATGCATTGAGCGGCGATGAAGTGGGTGCGACTTTGGGGGGGACAAGCAAGGACATCTGGCCCCCAAGGAAAGAGCTTCATCTCCTGCCTCGGCTTCTCCCATATAGAGTATGGACTGAAAAGTAGCTAAGTATGCTGCCAATTGTGAGAGCAAAATGAATCTGGCTTCTAAAAAATGGGTCCAGTTGAGAAATATCAGCTGTGGAACAAAGGGCCTAAGACTTACTCAGTGCTGCAGTGGTCGTGGGGAGAAGGAGGCCACTGCGGATGTCAGCAGCCCTTCCTCCCAATGGCCAGGTGCCATCTGTGTTTTCTGGCTGGGGCACTCCAAGAAATGTCCGGTGTGCCACCCCCAAACAGTCACCGGCTGTCACTCAGCTTGTGTGAGTCTGAATCGGGCCCAAAGTACAAACATAAATCAGAATGTTAAGGCATGCAGATGATATAAAAATGAAACACTGACAACCACGGTTACTTATGGCAGCAAGTAAACCTGCTTCTTTCTGCATAAGAAATGCACTGCAATATACAAACAGGTAAAGAGTACAGGACAGACTGTGTGGGTTACCTACGATTACAGTAGCTGTTTATATTTTGGATGTGTATCTATTTCACTGACTAATGTTATATTTCTACAAGTATTACATGTTTATAGCCATTAAGACATGATAAAGCTTAGCACCAATTAGTTTAATTTAGTCTATGGTGTTAAAACACCTAGGGCTAACAGTTTTAATACAGCGTCTCTAAAAAAACCCTCTTTACTGCAGTCTCTTAGTCTAGCCATGGCCACCGGAGTCATCCTGAAATGCTTTGACCCTTTTGTGTCCAGAAGATTCAATACAAGGTGAATAACAATGTACTGGCTCCTCCTACTGATCAAAAGGTGCGAGGAGGAAATTACAACGGGCTTGTTTCTGTCAAGTTAAGCATTGCAGCTGGATTAAAGTCATTATCTGGATATCTTTATTTATGTAACTCACAATTTTATAAAGGATGTTTAATGTATCCATAATAAGAACATACAGAATATTATAAACCTGCAAAACATAGTGTAATGTAATGTAAAAATGTGGTTTAATGACTAAGGGGCCTTAGGACAGATCTGATGGCAGGGCATATTGTGTTTACAAATGGACAAAACCATGTGCACTGCAGGTGGGGTTGATGTAACATGTGCAGAGAGAGTAAAAAGATGCCCATAATTTCACCAAATTCCGACTGATCGGGCAATATATCGTGCGAAATCGGCCCAAATAGGAGGTGTTTGATCAGATCAGAGACAATGCCCAGGATCCTAGAGGATTTTATGTGCAGCTCATAAGATCAATTGGAATCGGACCATTAGCGGCACTGATGTATCACATCTGATTTCCCTTGAACTCCCCCAGCAGCTCGCTGGGAGTTCATTTACATGCGATAAATCGCATGCAATTTATTGCATGTAAAAAAATCATAAGCCAAGAAGGAAGGAGCCCTCCCAGGGAGCTGCCAGTGGAGCTCAAGGGAAATTTGGTCCAAATTGTGCCTCCGACAAGTCGGACCTTTCTATGGCCACCTTTAGATTTGTGTGGGGTGTGTTCAAACTGAACTCTAAATTGCAGTGTAAAAATAAAGCAGCCAGTGTTTACCCTGCACAGAAACAAAATAACTTCCCCAAATCTAACTGTCAGTGCAATATGGTTATGCCCATTTGGTACTTGTTTAGTTTCATGGCGGCAGTGCGAGGACGCTCTAGCTAGGAATATTGGCAGCTTGCCAAACTGCCTTAAGCTATGCTATCAGCGTAGCGCTGCCTTACTTCTGTAATCTACGTTATCAGTGTAGCGCTGCCTTACTTCTGTAATCTACATTATCAGCGTAGCGCTGCCTTACTTCTGTTATCTACGTTATCAGCGTAGCACTGCCTTACTTCTGTAATCTACGTTATCAGCGTTACTTCTGTAATCTACGTTATCAGTGTCCTACGCTGACTCCGCGGCAGCCCAGCACTGACAGGTCATTGTGGCACTTGTAGTTCCACAGAGAAATAGACAGCCAGCGTAGCGCGGCAGCACTTTTCTAAGCTACGTTATCAGCGTAGCACGGCAGCAGCGATACGCAAAGCTAAGTTATCAGCGTAGCAGCCTTACTTGTGTAGTTTCACGTCGCCAGTTTGAACTACGTTGTCAACGTAGTGACTGAGCCGCAGCCCAGCGCTGACCGGTCATTGTGGTACTTGTAGTTTCACAGAGAAATATACAGCATGGCACACCGCTAACAAAGGTGGCGTCTGAATTTTGTGTCTACTACTTAGACACTATAGCTGTAACAGCTGTCGACCTTGTTTATTCCACCATCCACGCCATCCCGAAGTGTGGCGAGCAGACGCGGTACGCGTCCTCCCGACCTTTTCATACCCCCACTATCCACGTCAGCACGGAGTTCATGTTATATAGTGTGGCGAGCGCAGCGAGCCACCGAGCCCGAAGGGAACACGGAATACATGTGAAGTTATCCGCGTCCGCTCGCCACGATTCGGGCTCGGTGGCTCACTGCGCTCGCCACACTATATAAAATCAACTCCACGCCGACGTGGGTAGTGGAGGTAGGAAAAGGCCGGGAGGACGAGTACCGCGTCCCCTCACAGCGGTAGCCAAGCTTCGGGATGGCGTGGATGGTGGGGGTGATTTTGGGGACACATTCACACCTGCCATATCATACATCTGAGACAGTAATGACAACATGTGTTAACTGATAACTGTTTTTTAGTAAAAGATAAAAAAGATGAATGAGGAAAAAATTATTCAATAACAATACAATTAATTTGAGGAAGAATAAAAGACACAAAAAAGAAGAAAATCTAGTAAAAAAAGTCATTATTCGGGAACTGCAGTGCTATCATCAGCACTTGAAAATGAAGCAGCTGCTGACGTGGATGCTGTCGACTCAGGCTCTGCGGTGTCGACTTTGTCGGCCTGGGGAAGCAGGGTCAGCGCGTGCAGAATGCGCTTAAAGGGGTCCTCAGCGCCGAGTCTTCCTCCAGATAAACTCCTGGAGGTACGAGTCCAGGTGATGACGGGCGGTCCCCCTTTGGCGCTTATTCCGCCACTTACAGGATCCCCACATCCTCTCTACCTTTTGCGTATGCACGCTGCTCTCTGGATCCATGGAGTGGAAGCAATGGTTGACCTTGGCGTGATGATAGCCAGCCTGCTCCAGTTGGTTGGTCTGGTATGCCCTCAAGCAGTTGCTGTAGATAGTGGTCCCCGAGAGCAAGTGCCTCTTGATGGCTTGCATCCCGCCTCTCCACTGCCGTCAGGAAACACTCTCCAGTCTGCCTCGAGATGTCCCCGAGGACCCACTGCTGGGGCAGCAGGCGCCCGACATTGGCCTTTTGATGGACAAAAAGGCTCTCATTGACCGCCACTATGGTGCCTGGGCCGCCAATCTTCCGCTGAGGCTGCGAAAGGAGGTCGACAGCGCAGGCCTCACGCAGCAAATTGTTGTACTGCACAGTGGTGGCCTGAGAGATGACGTTGGCAGAACACCACACTGGTCAGCTCCTAAGCCTCCTCCTCACTCTGAGGCAGAGTAAATATACTGTAGTCAGCCTCTCTGCAGCCATGTGTCTGATATGTCTGCCTGTCACAAAATACAACAGCTCACTGACAATGTTAACTGTTTACCACTGAATCTATACCAGCTGACTGACTACGCAACAGCTGACTGACTACGCAACAGCTGACTGACTACGCAACAGCTGACTGACTACGCTAACCTCTGACTGACTATGCTACCCGCATACCGCTCATTCTACAAGCTGACTAGACGCTGTTTTTGACAGTGACGCTAATCCTGACTAGAAAAAGACGCTAGACGCTTTTAGAACTAGACGCTTTTCAGTAAATACCATGACAGTACTGCCTACGCGCTACTTCTGACTGACTACGCTGATAACGTAGATTACAGATGTAAAGCAGCTGGCTACGCTACTTCTGACTGACCGTTGATAACACGCTGATAACGTAGCTTAAGGCAGTCTGGCAAGCTGCCAAGATTCATAACTAGAGCGTCCGTGAAACTAAACAAGTACCGCCCATTTTCAACAAAATGTGCCCTGCAATCAGGGCTGAATTAGGCCCAAATTTCCCAAAAAATGTTTCCTTAATACTGGTTATACTTAATAGGAAATTGGTTTCAGATAATAAGTTATTGGCCAAATGCAAGAGAGAGAATTTTCCCATTTTTTAAAGTGGCTATCAATTATACTGCAAAACCAGGTTGATTTTGCCATGTAATCGATTGCAGCTTTATAAAATGGGAAAACTCTCCGAAAATCTCTCACTTTCTGATTCTCACACCCTATTACATTTTGCCCTATATGTTTATTTTCAAAAATAATGGTGTGTAATATAGATTAGGACATGTTCTTTTAGAGTATTTACATTTAAAAGAATGCTGCTGTTTTATTTCATATCACCGTACCTAGAAAAGTAGATTTATTCCATGGCTTACTTGCAATAAATTCAACATTTTGGCAATAACAGATATTTACTGCACTGCCCCTGCACCACATTACTGACATTATTTACATGAAACACATTGAGGCAAATGTAATAGGGTTTTGCCTTGTAAATGATTGGCGTTATTAAAAAAAAAAAACATCCATGATTGGCCAGAATCCCGCACCTTTGGAAAATTCAAACCCTATTACATATTCCACAATGTGTTTGGGTGTGGAATGTTATGTGAATATTCAGAATGTCAATAGTCGGAATGCTTACCCTACATGGTACAGTAGTTATGTCTAGTATAGCTTTTCTTAACTATTTAAGCCCAAACCCTAACATTTGACATGCATAATGATGACATAATGACCATGTTGACGTTTGTGTATATTTACTGTTTCCATACATTTGAATCTGAGAAGAAAACGAGAAACAAAAGCAATAAAATTCATTAGCTCCCACTACCACAATAAATGATTTAAAAAAACAAACAGATTTAACAGCTTGTATACTGTAGATGTACTAATCCGCTCTTTATTGTATTGTAAAAGCTCATAGGAATTGACCTTTATTACTTCACAATCATTTTCTAGATCAGTGGTGCCCAAACTTTCTTGAATCACTGCACCCTAGAGTATCAGAATTCTTTACACGGCACACCTAGGCCAAACGATTCTAATTGAGAAATTTAGAAACAAATATTTAAAAAAATAAAGTAAATGATGTTTATATGTCATGCTTACAGTAGGGTCCGTTATTTGGTTTGTGATTCACTTCTGTATTGTCCATAAAGCTTATGAGTGGAAGCCACAAGCATTGGTTTGCCTAATACATTGCCAATAGATCATTTTGAATTGTTCCTGGAACACTAACCCAGGGCACCACTACTAGGGCTCCGGGGCACCCCAGGGTTCCACAGCACACAGTTTGGGATCCACCGGTCTACATCATGTTATACCAATAAAGATTTGGGGCTAAATGTAATAGGGTGTGAGAATCAGAAAGTGAGAGATTTTCTGAGAGTTTTCCCATTTTTTTAAAGCGGCAATCATTTACATGGCAAAATCAACCTGTTTTTTTCAGTGTAAATAATTGCTGCTTTAATATAATGGGAAAACTCTCAGAAAATCTCTCACTTGCTGATTCTCACACCCTATTACATTTGGCTTTGAAGTCTTAAAAAACTTTTATTTGATTGGGATCCAGTGCATTCCTTCTTATTGATCAAATGTAAATATTAACATTTATATAGCACCTACACATATTGGCCCATATTCTGGTTCACTCACAGAGGCAAATTAATTCTTAAATGGATAAAACCATATGCACTGCAGGGGGCAGATGTAACATGTGCAGAGAGAGTTACATTTGGGTGAGTTATTTTGTTTCTGTGCAGGGAAAATACTGACTGCTTTATTTTGACACTTTAATATAGATCTCACTTTGAAGAAAAACCCCACCCAAATCTAATTCTCTCTGCACATGTTACATCTGCCCATCACATGGTTTTGTCAATTTGAGAAAGAATTTGTCTTTGCGAGTGATCCAGAATAAGGACCACTGTACAGCATTAAGTTTATACAGAATATTTAATCCTTGACATCACTTATGACTAAACATACATTTAAACTGTCTTGTTTTCCTATAATTACATTTTAATTCAATGTAATTTAATAAATTAACTAATATAAGATAAGAGAGACTTGTCACTTTCCTTGACTACAAAGACTGCAGTTTATTGGCTGGATTGCTCTATATATATATTTAATGTGTAACAATATTGTATACTAAAGTATAATGGTCCTATGCCTCCCATTGTAAAGCGCGACGGAATCTGCTGCGCTATATAAGAAACTGTAAATAAATAAATAAATAAATAAGTGGCCTGGTTTTCCAAATCAGTCCCACTATTTGCCACTGGAAATCTGTACTCTGTGTATTTTCCCAGAATTCCAGTTCCTGAAGCACTTAGCTCAGCAGTGCTAGTCATAATACGGTTCATTGCATCTGGCACTGATATGACCACAAATTAAAGCAACTGTAGACTGAACAATGTTAATAACGCATGCTTGCCCCATTTTTTCATTTGTCTGTTTTGTGAAATATTGTCAGATATGTAGCCATATAAATTCATTATAGAATAAATAACTGGATCTGGTGGGACCTTGAACTTGATTTGAGGTGACTGGTTAGGAGACCCTACAGAGAGGAGCTATTAATCTCTAAACAATAACACAGACAGGAGCCATAAATGTGCCATTAGGAGCCTGGGAGGGCTTATTTATCCTGTCTTCTTTCCTCGGGCATATAAAGGGGATTAATGAACTGTAGAAAAACACCGTATTAGCATATGACAACAAAAGAGCTGTTCATACTAATTACAATCATAGCTTCCAAACAAACTCATTGTTATATTTCTCAATGAGAGCACAGGGTCGGTTATTATGCAAATTCCATAGTACATCTCTAGGGCTAGCCGTTCACGTTCCTACAGCAGGGAATATGTTAATTATACCAATGGTTAAGTTTTACATTTTCTTTATACAGAATTTAAACAATTGGTAAATTGAGATCTCAGAAGGAGCCAGTGTTTTCATATACCGACTATTGGTCTCCCCTGCATGTGATAATTAGGGGTTGGAAGTCTTACATGCTACCCCTTCGTATCTCTTTTAAATTAGAAAAAAGATAATGTAATTAGTGAGGGGACAAATGATCATTTTCAGGGAAGTTTCACAGTTTCTGCAGATGAATGCAGAACTTGGATTGAGAAAGACATACTGTAAAGGGGCCTACACATGGGGAAATGCTGAAGCGTTCTGAGTTATGCTAGATTACCCAGGACACTTCAGCAAGATTGCTCAACACACATCGGTCAGGGCTAGTGTTGTCCGATGACAACACTGGCCCTGAAACTGGCCATTATATATTCATCCAGCATGCTGGATATTATTTGTCGGGCGATAGCGCCGCACGGGGCCGGGTGCCGGACGCTCCCCGACAGTCGGGATTCCGACAGTCATTACTCCGACGTCGGAATCCCGACTGCTCCCTCGTGGGGGTCCACAACCCCCATAGAGGGAGAATAAAATAGGTGGCTCGCGTAGCGAGCCCGCAAGGGGCTTCATTGCGCTCCCCCCGCTGTGCAGTCGGGATTCCGACGTCTGAGTAATGACTGTCGGAATCCCGACTGTCGGGCAAATATACCACACCCACGGGGCCGTGTATCGTTATCGCTATGGCCCCTACACATGGAGCGATGTAAGTGAGATATAGTGAGATTGCTTACAAAATGCCCTCAAATTGTCCCATGTGTAGGCCCCATAAGACTCAGAAATATAGGCTTGGTGTATTATGCAGTGCCGTAAATAAGTATGGGCAAGCGGTGCGCCCTGGGCTGGATTAAGCACCTAATGGGCCTGGAGCTGAAAATGTTCAACTGAGGGGGAGATGACTGTGTGGTGTTAACAGTGATAGAGATATTAGAGATTTTAGTAGGGGGTGTAATTCTAGGTTGGGGAAAGATAATAAGTTCAGTTTTGTCCACATTGAGCTTCAGAGAGCGCTCAGACATTCAAGAGGTGATGGCAGAGAGGCAGTTGGAAACCTGAGAGAGAACAGTGGGGGACAGATCAGGAGAGGAGCCAAAGGAGTTAATGAGAGCACCCAGAGAAGAAATGTACAGGGAGAACAGAAGGGGACCGAGGACGGAACCCTGAGGAACACCGAAAGGAAGGATGGAAGGTGGTGAGGTAAGAGGTAAACCAGTCAAGGACATGTCAGATATTTCAATGTTTTGGAGTGTGTAGAGGAGGAGAGGGTGATCCACAGTATCAAAGGCAGCAGAGAGGTCCAGAAGTATAAGCAGAGGGAAGTGGCCCCTGGATTTGGCTGACAGCAGGTCATTGGTGACTTTCACAAGGGCAGGCATAGTAGAGTAGAGTGGATGGAAGCCAGATTAAAGGGGATCAAGGATGGAGTGGTCAGAGAGCTAGCTTGTGAGACACCTGTAAACCAGCCGTTCAAGTAGTTTAGAGGCAAATGGGAGAAGAGAGATAGGGTGGTAGCTCGTGGGTGATAGAGGGTCCAGGTTAGGTTTTTTAAGAATAGGTGAGACCAAAGCATGTTTGAATGGTGATGGAAAGATGCCAGTAGAAAGGGATAGGTTAAAGATGTGAGCAAGGTGGGAGCTGCCAGTGAGGGAGAGGGAACCGAGGAGACAGGAGGTAGGGTTACCAACTCATCCCTTTAATCCGGGACACATATTAATTACATAGGGTCTGTGGCTGATTAAAACCAGGTGAAATGGAGTCTTGAAGTCAGCCAGCCACAGAACCTGTGTAATTAATATGTCTCCCGAATTAAATGGATGAGTTGGTAACCCAAACGGGAGGGGACAGGTAGAGGCAGACAGGCACCCCCTAATGACTGGCACACCCCTGCTGCCGCCACCACCTCCTCCAGCTGCAAACTTAAAGTCTTCACGGCTGCCCGCATTCATTGCTGTCTGTAAGGTGACGGCCCCTTCAAAAATAGCCACTGCCTTGGAGGAGACAGACACTAGAGGTACTGCTATACCTCTAGTGTCTGTCTACCCACCATACCCCTGTGTGACACCCTGTACCCTCCTATCCCTGGTTGTGTGTGTTTCTGATGCCTATTAATCCCACTCAATATGTGTGTGTGTCACCCTATACCCGAACTGTACTTGTGTACCTTCCCTCTCTGTAGAAGGGGGCCCCTTACAATTTTTGCTATGGGGCCCACCAAGTTCTAGTTACATCCTGTACACAAACCTTTCTTGAGCATAATGTAATGCTAGCCACATTTGTAGCCAAAGTTTCTGTATAAAATAGTTTTACTAAAAAAAAACCAGGACGTTCCAGGCAGCTCTGAAGGCTGCAGGGTGCCTGCCTGGAGCATCCCTGGAATAATAAGGGAGGCTCTGCACTAGTGCTACTGGCTGCTTGGTGCCATTCCGTCAACCCTCCAAGCCACATGCAGATGCTGTGGAGAAGCAATGGCACTACTTGCACACCCCTAGCTACAGCCCTGAGGCACATTTGTACATACAGTCAGAGGCGTAGCGAGGGTGGTGCCGGTGGAGCACAAGCTTCAGGCGCCGGATAGCTATCATGGCGCCGGAGCCGCGTCGGCACCACCATCTCGCCCGCTCAAGTGCCTAACTCAGTCCGTCTGCCCCGCTGTGTCACTGTCCAGGAGATGTGGTGCTATTTAAAATTCACGTCTCCTGCTGGACCGCTAGCCAATAGGCGCTTGTGGTCCAGCAGCCAATCAACTGGTGGCTGCTGGACCGCGAGCTCCTATTGGCTAGCGCGGTCTGTGACTTTTAAATAGCAGCACCGTGCACGTCTCCCGGACACAGCGGGGAGCCGGGAGCGGGCAGGCCCGGCGACAGGGGGGAGGGGGTACGCGGATTGCACCGCTGCTGCTTTGCCGGATGTGGGTGGGGTGGGGTGCCACCGCACACTGCCCCTGACAGCTGGGGGGGCTCCACACTACTCCTCCCACCCTCACTCCACACTATCACTCCCACCCTCCCTCCCTGCTCTGCACTTTCACTCCCACCTACCCTCCCTCCCTGCTCTGCACTATCACTCCCACCCTCCTTCCCTGCTCTGCACTATCAATGACTCACACCTTCCCTCCCTGCGAGTAATTTCAGTCCCCCTTGGCAATGAGCAAATTCAGTCCCCCTTGACATTAAGCACGAAGCCCCTGGCATCGAGCATGTAGGTAAGTGGCACTTATGTGTTAAATGTGTAATGGGCATTACGGTTTGTTAAATAGTATGCGATGGGCATTGCGGTGTATTAGTATGTGATGGGCATTACGTTGTGTTAGTATGCGACGGGCATTACGGTGTGTTCTATAGTATGCAATGGGCATCATGTGTGGCCTTATGTGTAATTGGCGTTATGGCTGTGGCTTTATGTGTAACTGGTATTACAAAGTTTGCTAAAATGTGCAATGGGCATTACGGTGTGTGGTATAATGTTGTGCCGTGCCCACTTGTCACTGCGCAGGAACCTCACCTACTACAAATTGGGGGGGGGGGGGGGCGCGAAACATGCCCTTGCTCCGGGCGCCATGGCACCTAGCTACACCACTGCATACAGGATAGATGGAGTGCAGCTTAGCTCACAAAGTCTAGGTTGACAGCAAAGGTTCGACAAGGACATAAGGTTGACAGAAACAGAGATCAATATGGAAAAGGTAGACACATGAAAAGGTCAACATGAGTTTTTCACATTTATGGTGTCACTGTCCACACCAGAGCACGTGGACTCCCAATAAATTACATAGACTGATGGTCGACGTCTAATGGTCGACAGTCAAAAGGGTGACAGGGTGAAAAGGAAGACAGTCAAAAGGTCAACAGGGTTTAAAGGTCGCATACAATAGGTCGACATGGTCTAAATTTCGACATGGTCAAAATGTCGACGCGAAAAAGGTCGACATGCATTTTTTTTTTCAAGATTTTCAGCCGACATGTGGCGACAGGCGGTTTTTCATGCCCTACCATCCAGTAGGGCATGGAGGGAGAATAAAATAGTGTGCCGAGCGCAGCGAGCCAGCGAGCCCGAAGCATAGCGAGCGTAGGGAGCCATGGGAGGGGACATGGTACAATTAGACAGTGTCCATGTCGACCTATGTCAACATAGACACCCTAAAAACTCTTGTCGACCTTTTTCCATGTCCACCTTTTGTCTGTTTCACCTTTTGACCATGTCAACCTTTTTCATGTCGACTTTTTAACCAAGTTGACCTTTTACCTGTCAAACTTTTGACCCTGTCGACCTTGTGACTGTCTACCATTCGTGGTCGACCATATGACTGTCTATCATGAGTCAGTCTATGTTTTATACCATAACCATTAATTACACTTCAAAAAGAAGAAAAAAAATAAGAATTAGACTTTAAAAAGAAAAATAAACTTCATCTTATGTACAAAACAAAAATAATGTCTAAATTGCTAAAATACACACACACGCACACACACAATGTGTGCTTATATTATGGAGAAAGCACCTATCACCATCAATTTGTTTGCAATCAGCCAATCAGAAGCAGTTTAATAGTGCAACTGCTATTATCATCACTGTTACCTGCACAGGTGATGCTTCTTTTACAACTGTATATGACTCTCTGTTCCAGTCTGCATCTGTATGTAATTACCTAAACATGCCCTGGCTGTAATCCGCCTGTTTGTCCACCACCCCTTCTCTCCTCCATTCCAGCTCTCTAGGAGTACAGTAGGTGGGCATATGTGCCAGAATTAAGTAAATATGCATGCAGACGCTTTTCTAGGCACGTGCAGATCGATGTTACATAAATTATGCTACACAAACTGGCATAGGTCTTGCTCTGCATCAGTCCCTTGTCTCTTTCTTTACTATATAGCTCTCAGAGGACCAATTCTGACTGACTGGAGCCCTTAAAAAGACATTTCTAACATCTTATTTACATTTGTGACAGTTTTATACCTAAAGGCGCCTGCGTTCTGCTCTCAGCTGCAAATATATCTCCGTTTCCCCACACACTGGCAGTCAGCCCCTTGCTACACCTCACAGACCCAATGTCTTAAGACTTATACATGTCCATTTCTTTTATATAGGGGTCTCTCTGGGAAATACATTTGGTAAACATCTACTGACTACAGTAAATAGACAATTGGGTCTTTTTATGACTAGAAATAATGGTCTTATAGAAACATAGAAACATAGAATTTGACGGCAGATAAGAACCACTTGGCCCATCTAGTCTGCCCCTTTTTTAAACATGTTACCTCAAACCATATTTGATCCTTATTTTTTTTGTAAGGATATCAATATGCTTATCCCAAGCATGTTTAAATTGTACTACTGTATTTGCATCTACCACCTCTGATGGTAGGCTATTTCACTCATCTACTACTCTTTCTGTGAAGTAATTATTCCTCACATTTCCCCTGAATCTTCCTCCCTCTAGTTTCAGTGCATGTCCTCGTGTTCTGTTGCTCCTCTTCCTGTGAAGAATGTCTCCCACCTGTACCTTGCTAAAACCCTTGATATATTTGAAAGTTTCTATCATGTCCCCCCTTTCCCTTCTCTGCTCTCAGAGAGGTGGTAACGGCTGGCTCATTAAATGCGTTCAAGGCAAAGTTGGACAAACCTTTACTGGAGAAAAACATCCATGGGTACAAATAAGAAATATAATTTGTCTGTAAAATACCAGAACCTACCAAATCAGCAATGGATATCTATACCAGGTTGAACTAGATGGACGCAAGTCTTTTTTCAGCCTTACCTACTATGTAACTATATACATATTAAGATCTTTTAGTCTTTCCTGGTACGTTTTGTGATGTAGGCCATGCACCATTTTAGTTGCCCTTCTTTGTACAGTCTCTAATGTATTTATATCCTTCTGGAGATATGGCCTCCAGAACTGAACACAGTACTCTAGGTGAGGTCGTACCAATGGTCTTCTTTCATATAAATGTTTTTTATGCATTCCTTACAAAGGGAATTCACATTGTTTAAGAAGAATAATTAGAAAACAATTACATTTCATTCAGATCTTTATTTGATATAATTATCTGCACTATTAATTCAAAGAACTGTCCTAATTGTATGCTGTGCCTATTTGTGCTCTGTATTATGAGAAAAGTCATTGGCAGGTATTCAATGCTTTGGCGAGTCCGGCTCACTGCTCACTGTTTTGGTCTTGCAGTGACCTCGCCAAAGCACTCGTCACTTTTGTTCTCCTCGTCATTTGTTCAGCCCGCCTTATACAATGCTTGACCAGGTCGCCGCCCCTCTGACCGAACTTAGCATAATTGGGCGAGTGTAATTGGGTGAGCTGTAGCTGGAGAGAAAGATCTATTTCCTGCAGGAGTGCGCGCTGCTCTCCACGTGAGCTGGGCAGATTTGTGTAGCGTGTTCAGAGGATTTTAGTGAGCAGAGGATTTATTACAAAAGTCAGTCTTTTGTTCAATAGTGTATAATTGTTTGCGTGTTTTAAGGGCTGTTTGCTTATGCAGTGCCATGTCGATACCTCCCAACTTTTGTAGTTGGGAGGTCGGGACGTTCGCGCGGCGAAGCGGGATGACGCAGACTTCGGCCACGCCCCAGCGTCTATTCTTGGCAGGCTGGGGGGGCTTCCAACTGTCCCCCCCCCCCACGCGGGACAATGGCGGCCCCGGGTGGGACGCGGCAACGTCCCTGAATATCGGGACGTTCCCGCGGTAAGCGGGACAGTTGGGAGGTATGCCATGTCAGGCGCTGTCTGGTGTGGTCTTGTTTAGTTTCCATGGTTGTAAATAACTAGGAGCATTACAAACTGCTTTCTTATTGGTCACCATGAAAATAACATAATAAAATCGAAATAAATTAACTGAGGAGTACAGCAATAAGCCATTTGCAATAAATACATTAGAGTACATTACAGTACATTAAACCAAACAACACAAACAAAAATAAAAAAAACACAAAGATAACACTATCCTTCACCTAAAAAAAATGACGAGGAGAAAACGGAGAATGTCGCTTAAAAATAAAACCTGCTGCGCTCGGCACACTATTTTATTCTCCCTTCACGCCCTAGTGGATGGTAGGGCATGAAAAACCCACCTATCGGCACATGTCGGGTCAAAAAACAGTGAAAATACCCATGTCGACTTCACGACCTGTCGACCGAAAGCCATGTTGACTTTGTCACCTGTCTACATTCTATATGTCGGTATTTTGACCTTGTCGGGATTTTAAATGTCAGTATTTTGACATTGTCGGGATTTTGACCTTGTCGGGATTTTAAATGTCAGGATTTTGACCATGTCGGGATTTTGACCGTCTGTCAATAGCTGTCGGTATTTTGACCGTCGGGATTTTGACCATCGAGATTTTGACTGCATCCCTCTGGGTGTTGTCCGGGCATCCTGCTATATTTCATCATTCTGTTATTAATAAGATAAGGCAACTCATTTTAGATAGTGTTCAGATCTTTATGGTTTTGAATACGGATAGTAGTGGTGGCCAGATTCCCTCTCAGTATGAACAAAAACTGGTAGAAGATCTATAAAGTCAAAAGAAGAGGCAGTTATTCAGTTTGTTGTCATTACTCTCAGCATGGATGACGTAAGCCCTATACACACTAGAGGATATTGTGAAAGAAATCACTCAGAAAGGGGATTCTGAGTCATATATTTTACGACATCAAGCCCTGAAAAGTGATAAAATGTAGAGTGTTATGCAACCACCCAATCAGCTCCTACCTGTTATTTTTCAAACACAGCCTGTGACATGACAGGTAGGAGCTGATTGGCTGATGGTTTATCACTCTCCAATTTATCACTTTTCAAGTTTAGTACATCTGGCCCTAACTCACTCTCCACCTTATCACTTGTTAAGGCTTAATACATTTGGTCCACTTTGTCTAGTCAGTGGTTCCCAAACTGTGTGCCTAGACCCCCTGGGGTGCCTCGGGATACTTGCAGGGGTGCCTTGGATTGGTGGTCTAGGACAAATTCATAGCAGTTATAGACAAAGCAATAGCAAAACCAGAGGTGGTGCATACCTCCCAACTGTCACGATTTTAGAGGGACAGTCCAGATTTTCGGGTCCTGTCCCGCTGTCCCACCCGCGGCAGGCATTGTCCCGCTGCGGGGGGTGGCAGTTGGGAGACCCCCCAATCTAGTAGAATAGACGCTGTGCGCATGCGCACAGCGTCTATTCTCGTATGAAAATGAGGTCGCGGCTAATTAGCATAATCCACGCCCTCATTTGCATACGCCCCGCCCCCTTTTCGGGCGCTCGCGCGGCGTGGCCGCCAATCATAAAATATATGGGCAAACAAAAGCTTATGACCTCGCCAAAGCACTCGTCACTTTTGTTCTCCTCGTCATTTGTTCAGCCCGCCTTATACAATGCTTGACCAGGTCGCCGCCCCTCTGACCGAACTTAGCATAATTGGGCGAGTGTAATTGGGTGAGCTGTAGCTGGAGAGAAAGATCTATTTCCTGCAGGAGTGCGCGCTGCTCTCCACGTGAGCTGGGCAGATTTGTGTAGCGTGTTCAGAGGATTTTAGTGAGCAGAGGATTTATTACAAAAGTCAGTCTTTTGTTCAATAGTGTATAATTGTTTGCGTGTTTTAAGGGCTGTTTGCTTATGCAGTGCCATGTCGATACCTCCCAACTTTTGTAGTTGGGAGGTCGGGACGTTCGCGCGGCGAAGCGGGATGACGCAGACTTCGGCCACGCCCCAGCGTCTATTCTTGGCAGGCTGGGGGGGCTTCCAACTGTCCCCCCCCCCCCCACCGCGGGACAATGGCGGCCCCGGGTGGGACGCGGCAACGTCCCTGAATATCGGGACGTTCCCGCGGTAAGCGGGACAGTTGGGAGGTATGCCATGTCAGGTGCTGTCTGGTGTGGTCTTGTTTAGTTTCCATGGTTGTAAATAACTAGGAGCATTACAAACTGCTTTCTTATTGGTCACCATGAAAATAACATAATAAAATCGAAATAAATTAACTGAGGAGTACAGCAATAAGCCATTTGCAATAAATACATTAGAGTACATTACAGTACATTAAACCAAACAACACAAACAAAAATAAAAAAAACACAAAGATAACACTATCCTTCACCTAAAAAAAATGACGAGGAGAAAACGGAGAATGTCGCTTAAAAATAAAACCTGCTGCGCTCGGCACACTATTTTATTCTCCCTTCACGCCCTAGTGGATGGTAGGGCATGAAAAACCCACCTATCGGCACATGTCGGGTCAAAAAACAGTGAAAATACCCATGTCGACTTCACGACCTGTCGACCGAAAGCCATGTTGACTTTGTCACCTGTCTACATTCTATATGTCGGTATTTTGACCTTGTCGGGATTTTAAATGTCAGTATTTTGACATTGTCGGGATTTTGACCTTGTCGGGATTTTAAATGTCAGGATTTTGACCATGTCGGGATTTTGACCGTCTGTCAATAGCTGTCGGTATTTTGACCGTCGGGATTTTGACCATCGAGATTTTGACTGCATCCCTCTGGGTGTTGTCCGGGCATCCTGCTATATTTCATCATTCTGTTATTAATAAGATAAGGCAACTCATTTTAGATAGTGTTCAGATCTTTATGGTTTTGAATACGGATAGTAGTGGTGGCCAGATTCCCTCTCAGTATGAACAAAAACTGGTAGAAGATCTATAAAGTCAAAAGAAGAGGCAGTTATTCAGTTTGTTGTCATTACTCTCAGCATGGATGACGTAAGCCCTATACACACTAGAGGATATTGTGAAAGAAATCACTCAGAAAGGGGATTCTGAGTCATATATTTTACGACATCAAGCCCTGAAAAGTGATAAAATGTAGAGTGTTATGCAACCACCCAATCAGCTCCTACCTGTTATTTTTCAAACACAGCCTGTGACATGACAGGTAGGAGCTGATTGGCTGATGGTTTATCACTCTCCAATTTATCACTTTTCAAGTTTAGTACATCTGGCCCTAACTCACTCTCCACCTTATCACTTGTTAAGGCTTAATACATTTGGTCCACTTTGTCTAGTCAGTGGTTCCCAAACTGTGTGCCTAGACCCCCTGGGGTGCCTCGGGATACTTGCAGGGGTGCCTTGGATTGGTGGTCTAGGACAAATTCATAGCAGTTATAGACAAAGCAATAGCAAAACCAGAGGTGGTGCATACCTCCCAACTGTCACGATTTTAGAGGGACAGTCCAGATTTTCGGGTCCTGTCCCGCTGTCCCACCCGCGGCAGGCATTGTCCCGCTGCGGGGGGTGGCAGTTGGGAGACCCCCCAATCTAGTAGAATAGACGCTGTGCGCATGCGCACAGCGTCTATTCTCGTATGAAAATGAGGTCGCGGCTAATTAGCATAAGCCACGCCCTCATTTGCATACGCCCCGCCCCCTTTTCGGGCGCTCGCGCGGCGTGGCCGCCAATCATAAAATATATGGGCAAACAAAAGCTTATATGGTTCCTCACTACATTATTGATCATAAGGATGACATTTAAACACAATTTACTTAATTTAATATGTTTTCTAAAACTTTTGACCTAGGGGTGCCATGAAACCTATTTTGACATTCTAGGGAGCTATGGTTCAAAAAGATTTGGGAAACACTGTCTTAAGTCATCGGTAGGTGTGTTTGTGAAGCATATTGTGCAAGCAACAATGTAAAGTGTTTCAAGGTGGCAGCTATAAAGATGCAAGGCGCTGGTCATTCTGATGGGTGTGTATGTAAAGCTCCAGTTTATGTTGAGTTATGTGCAGGGATGGCCCCTCACTTATATTGAGGGTGGAGCTACAATGTGGATGGGGTATCATTTGATACTTAAAAAGAAGGACAGCATCCACCAGAGGGGCGCGCCCAAAATTTTGGGCGTGGCCACATAATAGTACCAATTCACATTACACCACACAGTAGTGCCACTTAGACATACTGCACCAGGTAGAGCCCATTAGACACCCTGCACCAGCTAGATCCACTTAGACACAATGCGCCAGGATTACGCACAGCTTATAGCCCATTGCACATTGTGCCACACACCGTGATGCCCATTACACATTGTTTCACACACCATGATGCCCATTACACATTATGTCACACACTGTGATGCCCATAACATATTATACCACACACCATAATGCCCATTGCATATTATGCCAAATAAGTGCCGCTTACCTACATGCTCATTGCTAGAGGTTTCTTGCTTATTGCCAGGGCTTACATGCTCAATGCCAAGGGCTTCATTCTTGATGTAAAGGGAGTTTCATGGTCAATGCCAAGGGGGTGTCATGTTCATTTCCAAGGGGGTTTCATGGTCGATGCCAAGAGGTTTTCATGCTCGATGCCAAGAGATTTTCATGCTCATTGCCGAGGGGGAGTTAAATGCTCGTTTCCACAGCTGAGCGGGAGCGGTGGGCAGCTCAGCTGTATTCAGAGCAGGTCTGTGGACATTTCAAATCTCATTCCGGAGCTCACTGTCCTGCAGCCAATCAGGAGCAGCAGTTGTGGCTCCTGATTGGCTGCTAGACAGTGAGTTTCGATTTGAAATAGTTGCGGACCTGCTCTGAATACAGCCAGGCTGCCCACCACTCTCTGCTCGGCTGTCACTGCTTTCTGCCTAGCTGGCGGCTGTCCCCATTACTGCGGGGCCCTGACAGAGATGAAGAAGACACTGTTAGCGCCCTGATTACTATGGTGCCTTACTCAGCTGCATAGGCCACAGAACAGTTGGGCTAACCCTGTTAATGCGAATGAGAAGAATGTTTCAGATATCTTGCATCTGGCATGCGGCTGAAGTCAGTGCTTATGCTGAAGGCAACATTTGCATTTTCAGGTACTATAAAAATTGGGGGATGAGCTTGCTCATATGCATGGACTTGCGTTTTAGTTTGGATGATTGCCACACTAGCATATGAAAGTTAGTACAATGCTGCAGTCATATGGAAAATTGTCAGAGAAGACTCAGAAATCATCACTCTCCACCTTATCACTTAAGGATGCACTGAAATGTTGCATGATTTGAAGTGATCAGTAATGTGTAGCATAATGTATTGCTAGGCACAACCGTACCATTTTATCATACATTCTACATTAGGATACACAACAGCACTCACACTCACTGTTTTCACTACTCCTGTTAATGACTGGCAAATTGAATCTATGTTGTAAGTTACTCCCTGTCAGGGGCATAGCCAGAGCTATGTGGGCTACAAAGTAATGTTTTAGAAGGGCCTCAAAGTGTTATGAGCCACCTCTGGTGAGTAAATGCAGTCTGACTCTTGTATTTGTTTTGTGTTCAGTTTCACCTGTCATATAGGAGGTTATTCTGGTTAGTGCGTACATTTCCAAATTATTTCGGAGCGGTCCGCACACCACGCTGTGCGGACATCGTACGAAGAAACGCCCACCGGTCCTCCGCATTCGGACGGACTCACACTTTAAGAAGAGGGCGTGTTTACGGACGACATCCAAACCATGCGTGTGCGGTGTACACACACATATTCTGCACGGTCTTACAGCGTCTGCACGGTCTTACCGCGTCAGAACGGACGAGAACGTGCCCGTACGCACCGATGCGGTGTATTTCCGCAAAACTCACCACTATTATCTGAACTCCGAAATCTGTTACATGACCCACTTATGCAATTAGGCAACCTCATTAAAAAGGGATTGTTTTTAATGGTCATCTATTATTTCTCAAATTGATAATTAAACACTTTACTACCACTTTAGATTAACCCTTTACTTCATGCTAAGTTCAAAACATTCTTTCTTGCCCCTTTACGCCCATGTGTTATGTATGCATATTACATCATAAATTATTCTTCACATGCAAACACACACATACACATCAACACACTATGTACATCTTTACATTACTCTTCACTTTCAACCACTTGTATGCAATAAACCCATCTATATACTGTATATACCTTTTGCACCTTACATAAATAAACAGCACTATTTATACTTATACTGCTTTCACATTGCTGAAATGGGTAATGACACGGTATTCTTAAATGGGACTTTAAAACAGGTCTGAGCCTTGAGACCTTTCACATTGCAGGTGAAAACCGTTTTGAAAATCATTTAATACCATTCACACATTCAACCCGTTTAACCCCCAAGGGACACGTTTCAAGCCATTGAAATAGAGCCATTCACACTGCCTAAAAAACGGCTTTAAAACGTGTAGGACTCTGCTTTTTAACCGTGTTGAAATACCAGTTAACTTTAACCGGTAAATCAACTTTGGCACTTTCACATTGCAGCCTTAAACGTTTTAAAATGGGAAAAAAACAGCAATATACCGTTTTAAAAGTGCGATGTAAAAGGGGTATTATACTGTAAAATAATACAATAACACACAGAAAACTTCTAACTTTCAACCAAAAATGTATTTACATACAAAAAAAAAAATAACACAATTTACAGCAGCAGGTCGCAGAGGTCCTGCACATCTGCAGCCAGGATCAGCAGGTGCTGGCGCAGTCTTATGAGGGCCCCTCTCGCACCCTCGCCTTCTTCCCTCTGGTCATCTGTGGGCATGTTAAAGGGGGTTCAACATTAATTATGCTATTCAGGTAGACATTGTACAGTCAATCCTAAGTACCTACAGCATGATAAATCATACATACAAACAATTACATAGGCAATCGTGTTTCAAATGAAAAAAAATATATATGATGGTGCCACACACACACACAGTGGCTTACACTACAGAATATGTGACTGATAAAATTGCCAATGTATTATCAAAATCACAACAACACTTGAGCCTCACTCACACTTGTCCTGCCTTAACACTCACCAATGTACTAGAAAGCTACATCCACTAGAACTTGTCACATTTTGCCATACCTGCATGTCACTGCTTAATAGCTAAACTGCACGATAGATAGATAGATAGATAGATAGATAGATAGATAGATAGATACATACATACATACATACATACATACATACCACATTAAAAGGCTAGGCTAGTCCCTCTACCCCTTACTTCATGAATCATTGTCACATTGCCAGATAGGTGAAAGTGCAGCACTAATCCTCTTCCATGCACCAAACAATTTCTAAGGTAAATCCATCCTACATAATAGTTTTCAAATATACATGGCAACAACACGGGCCCACTGGCTAGAGGGAGGTCCAGGGAAACTGCCCACTTCTGACTCCATTATAAATCACGCCTGGCCATACTCCATTGATGTTTTATTTGTGCTTTTATAGAAAGACCCTCCATAAATAAACACTCATCACCTACATGAGCCTCCAGATTCCACGTTTGCAGCATGGCCCTATAACCCAAAAGTGTGTCTGTTGTTATCCATTTGTTTGGACTAGTCTTTACTATATTATAGCAAAATGTAATCAGCTGTGCGACATAACAAACTGTACCTAAATAAGTCAGTAATGAGGCATTACGTCTACTAACCACTGCCTGCCAGCTCCACACCCATTTCCGGCACAACGTTGCTGGGTGGTGGGTAGTTGAGTAGGGGTAGGTCTGGGTCATCATGACCAGGGTAGCTGGATGGGGAAGGAAGGGGGAATGAGGAGGTTGGTGAGTGGCTAGGGGGAGGGGTGTGTGTAGGGGGAGTGGAGGTGACGTTTTCCGCGGCGGCCCTCATCCTCCTCCTCCTCCATCTCCACCTGTCCCGCCTCCTCCTCCACCTCCACCTGGCCCTCCACCTCTACCTCCACCTCCTGGGCCACCTCCGGGGCCTCCTCCTGGGCCTCCTCCTGGGTCTCCTCATGGCCCTCCTCACGGCCCTCCTCACGGGCCTGTCTGGCTCTCTCCCGCGCTGTGGGTTAAACAAACAAAATGGTTGAGTGTCATTTGACATTCTAATTACTATAACAAGTACATATCATATCCACATTAATGCATGTGATAGAGGAAGTATCACACATATAGTATATGCCATTTCTATATCATCAACACCCAATTGACCTCATGTAATATAATATTTAATAATGTGAAAATGAAAACATTCACTGTTAATTATGTGTGTTTTGCGTCAATACTTACAGCGTTAAAGACGCCGCCTCAAAAGCTGGAGTAAATCTGGCTGCTGCCGACGCAGGTCGGACCATCGCCTCTACAGCTGGGCGACGGTCCTCCGCACATTTGTGCGGGCGAATATTCGGCGCCGGGCTGCAACGTAGGCCCGGCACTTGTCCCTATTTGAAATATAGGGACCTGCCTGCCCCAGCCTCCGCTCCATAACGGAGACCAGGGCCAGCAGCTCCGCAGTGCTGAAGGGCGCTGCTCTTTGGTAGGAAGCCATTTTACCAATGGCTCAGGAAAAATATTCATGTCCTGTGATTGGTTGTTAAGTGTAGTATTTGGTATTAACTTTATTATTCATTTTGACATGCACAATGTGTATGCGCTACAAGAATCGGCTAAAACATCGCACCGCCAAGCAACGCTTGCTATAGCTTGGCATCGCATAGCTGTACTTCGCATTACTTACTGTATGCATTTATGTGTATGCGTACATTTATTTAAAAAAACACATAGACATACGTGCAGTTCTCCTGACTACACCATTATATTGGACACATTATACACCTACGCTGGCTGCCTGCCTGCCTGCCTGGCTCCTACTTCAAATATATTAAAAAAAAAACACCCAACAAAAAAAAATATATATATATGGTACTTATGTAATATCTGGGCTCCCGTTTTTCTTATGAGACCGCGTGCGCTCGCCACACTATATAAAATCAACTCCATGCGTAGTTGGATGGTAGGGGTATGAAAAAATGGGGTGCATTTAACATGGGAGTGGGAGCCCAGATAATACATAAGTACCAAATATATATATATATATATATATATATATATATATATATATATATATATATATATATATATATATATATATATGTGATAATAAATATTAAATCTACAAATAAAATAATCACCAACACATACCAAACATACATGGTGAAAAAAGTATGAAAAACAATCTACTCACCAGACATATATGATAACCTCAGCTACAATATTGGAAACATAAAAAACATTTTAAAATCTATGAACAAGGTATAAGTGTGACCTGCAATATTGGTCTAAAACCAATACACCTCAAACATAATACGTAGTGCAATTGATATTGGCATTAGGAGGCCATGGTGCCTAATTGTGAATTTTGAGGACACAAATTTAACATAATTTTCCACCTTGATGGGTGTAATTGATCACAAATTGGGTTGGTCTGTGCAACATTTAAAAATGTACCTGAAGAATCTTTGAGTCCCGCAGCTGGTATCCCCGACGGCTTTCCGGGGAGCGGGATGGGCGCAGGGGAGGATCTTGCGGCTCAGATGGGACATCCCACTCATCAAAGGGTATCTCACGCCGCACAGCTATGTTGTGAAAGAATGCACACAAGCCCACAATCCTCAACACCATTTCAGGCGCATACTGTAAGTCACCACCAGTCCGGTGGAGCACTCTAAATCGACCCTTTAACAGGCCAATTGAGCGCTCCACTACTTGCCTGGTGGCAACATGCGCCCTATTGAATGCCTCTTGTGGGCCCGGTGCTGGGGAGCTGTACGGCGTAAGCAGCCAGGGCGTGCATGGGTAACCGGAGTCACCCAGAACCCACGCATCACAGCCTTCAAGCTCTTGGAGTCTCTGCCAAATCCCGGTTTGTCGGATAACATGAGAGTCATGGGCACTTCCGGGAAACTTCGAGTTGAAGGCGAGAATTTCCATGGATGGGCCACATACCACCATCACAATGAGTGAGTGGAACAATTTTCGGTTCCTATAGATCTTCTCACTTGGTGATGGAGGCACAAATGGTACATGGGTGCCATCCACAGCCCCTATCACATTAGGGAAGCCAGCAATTTGATGGAATGCCTGCTGGCTTCTGTAAAGGGTCTCTTGTGCAAAAGACATGGCCATGAAGTGCCCCTTGCGCCTAAACATGGCTGACGTCACACGCCTCAGGATTCTGCTGAAAGCAGGCTGGGATATTCCAGCAAGTACTGCCACTACTTGTTGGAATGATCCTGAGGCGCATAAATGCAAGACCGCCAGCAGCTGAGTGTGAGGCGTAATTGCCGTCGTGAGCCCATGACAAGGTTCTAGGTCACTCTCAATTAAAGAGAGTATATCTAGAATGACATGTGGGGGTAACCGGTACCTAGTAAGTACCTCATCATCGGGCATCCCAAAGAGTGTCACCCGTGTGCAAAAGATTCTTGCACGTCCTGGCCTCCTTGGGCGACGAGTGGGTTGAGCCGCAAGTGCCCTTAGCCCATTAGCCACAAAGTCCAGCATTGCTTCAGCAACCTACAATAAAATGATCAAATGAAATGGAACACCTATGCAAAGAATGCTTCTCCCAAAAAATTAGTAGAATAATATGAATCCATACGTACAATAGACGGCCGCCCAGTCAAGTCCCGAATATCCATAATGATCTACAATGATGTAACAATAATATTACCTCACCACACAACTATGTAAACACAAATATCTCTATTACATTTAACACCTAAACACTAATTAAGTATTATATGTAAGAACAATTGATCATGAAATCATGTAGTCAGACATGAATGACAAATTGAAAGAAATATGTTAGATGAAAATGCATGGGACATCAAAGTGTGCGCCTTCAGATGGTGTGAAAGGGAATGTTGTAACATGAATAACCTCCATTGTGAACTGTAACAGTATGGGACACATGTCAGCTATTGATGGGACATGTAGTTCACCAATATATGGTGGCCCACAGGTTTTACACCTGTGTGTTAAATGGTGGCCAGCTAACATGATTCATTAATGCTAACAAGCCTTTGCTGACCAAAAACTCTTTGATATGTGAACAAATGTTGCATACATTATTACCCTTACATTGTTAATGTATATCATCTCTACAATGACCATGGGAGAGCTTACCTTAGACCCGGCCACAATACAGATCTGGAGACAAATGTATCTAGCATCAAACCACTATTTATAGGCCTATCACATGTGTTGTGCATGACATCAGTGATGACTATTGCATGACTTGTGGGGTGGATTTCCAAGTGGATTGGGTTACTTACATTATTTGTACATTCACAACAATAGCACAGTACTAATGAACATTAACAGATAGCATTTATGATTTTATAACGTTGGAGGTGGCCATTATAGAAAATATTACAACATTTCACCTAAATTAGACTTTAATGGTACGCCAGGTTTTGTAAAATCTAATTGCCGCTACTATGGGCGTGGCCTATGCACCTCACAAACAGCACGGCGTACGCTGCCGTACGGAACGCTGCCGCAAAAAAACACAGGGTGGGGCTGAAGTACGCCACTGACAGAAATAGTATATAAAGGTGTGCTAGAACCACAAAATGGTGTTGCAAACATGGCTGGCTCTCATTCTGAGGGAGAGCAAGACTTCCAGAGCCTAATGGAACGCCTGGACTCTAGCACCTCCTATGTGCCCCTCCAACAACAGGCATTTGGAGGAGAGCAGGCAGCTGGCCCATCTTCTGCCTCAGCAGAATCATTGGGAACACAGCAGGTGGCTTCCCAAGATAGTAGCATGGCCAGCACTTCAGGTACAGCGACAGGTGGCCGTGGGCGTGGCCGTGGTCGTGGTCAAAAGAGCCCAACAGAGGATCCAGACACCAGGAACATGGCATTCGAACCGCAGGAGCTTGCCATTCTGGTACCCCGTGCAAGGGATTGGATAGAGTGTCCGCAGGAGAAGCTGACACACACCAGGAAATGGAAGATTTGGGATGACATAACCGCGGAGATTAATGTGGTAGCTCCACAAGTTCGTGAGAGGGAGCATGTGAAGAAGAGGCAAGTTAAAGTGTGCTACATTTGTGCAGAAGTAGACCAGTAATGTTTGTATTATATGTTAGATAGAGTTGGTGAATGGTCGGTCACGTTGCTAGCAGCAACAGACATGATTGGCATGTCTCTTATTCTATATTTATTGGAGGCTGAGTGGGAATGTTTGTTCTAAGTGTTGTGTTTATAGTTTTACATAATGTAAGTTATGTAGAATGAAGCACACGTTGACATCGGTAGCAGATTACTATGCATGTTACATCAAACGTCAGGGGTGACATGTATTAATATGAGAACTTTGCATGCAGGTGGCACGACTTCAAAACCAACCTGAAGAAGAAGCTGACCAAACGGCGGGACCACAGCCAAACCTCTGGGGCTGGCCCCATGCCAGCAAAACTGAAGCTTACCCCCCTGGAAGAGATGGCTGTTGGCTGCATAGCCATAGAGGAGATCCGGGGGGTGAGCAACATGGATAGCGAGGCCCCAGCGGAAGTCTTTGCTGCTTATGTAGAAGGTAATTGTTTGGCATGGCATAAGTAGTTTGTACTAATTTTCAAGGAATGTGTTGTAATTGTAATTTTCTCTTTCACCAGCATCCCCGCCATTTGGTCATGCAAGTCTTCAGGAGGTGGAGGAGTCTGTGCCACCTGCCACCACTGCCAGACATGTGCAGCAGCAGCCACCGGCCACACAGGATGTGGACAGGTGGGTGGAGATGCTTGGCCGGATTCACCAGCAGGGAGAGATAGCATCAGAGCGGCTGCGTAGGATGGAGGAGGTCATGATGGGTCTTGTGAGCACCCAGCAGTCCGTAGCTGCCAGCCTGCGGGTGCTAGCAGATCAATCCTGCCAGATGAATGACCTCCTCCAAGACCTAGTTACCACCAATCAGGCCCTATTGGCAGCCGTCTCTGGTGCTTTCCCACCACCAGCACTCCCTGCTGGCAGAAGGGGAAGAGCATGAACCCCTTTGCCATCATCTGGCCCACCTGCCCCACCATCCCAACGTGGCCGTGGGCGAGGAGATGCTGCTGCACGTGGCAAGGGCCCTTCCAAGGCCAAAAAGCCCCGCACATGAACTTGTGTCCACATTAATCTTCACCCTTATGTCTTCCCAAATCTTTCATTTTGCTGTGTGTGTGTCAGCCTCCTGTGTGCAAACCAATCCCCTGCACAGGGTACCCATATTTTCCCTCGGTTCGAATGCTGTGTTTGGTTCCTCTGTTGGCCTCTTTTGGCTGCCATTACTGTCTGCTGTACTTGAAGTGTTGGTGCTATACTTTTGTTGTGAAGCCACCTGATGTGTTCCTAATGATTCTGCTGTGGCTATGTATGTAAATAATACATTTGTTAATTTTTATTTATTTTTATACATTCCTGGTATGGTACCTTTAATTTGTTGCATGTGTCAAAAAACATGCTTTTTCAATTTTGTGTTTGACCTTAGTCTAATAAATTTATATTTTTATCCCCAAATGTGTGGTTTTATTGGTAAATGTACAAGTGACATGTATATTTATATTAGTGATAGGAAGTTCTGTCCATTGCTTGCAGTGTAAATGTGTGTCAAAAATGCAGCATATATTTGTGTGTTTAGTAATGGTCCATTTAAGCTGCAATGGTTCCAATTGAAGCAATGACAAGAGTGTAATGAGTAAAGGAGTGGATTGTATTGTGTTCAGCTGACATTGGTTCAGGTGCGCCCGTACTGATTGGGCGTTCCGAATGCCTAGCGCATGACCGAGTGGTGTCCGCAAAGCAATACTTGCTTATGAAGACCGCATATTTCCTGCCTTTTTGTTCGTGTGCAATCGGTGTGCTGTCAGAATGTACCCGTACCAGAATTAGTGCACTCCCTCGTGTACGCCCATGTTTACGCCCAGTTTAGCCCACTTTGAAACTACGACCCTGTGTACTTCCGAATGACGCCCATAATATGCCCATATTTCCCGAGTGAATGCGGTGCACATTTCTGTACAGTATTGGTGAGAACAAGTACAGAGACCTTGCGTGGCACATGCGCATAGCGTTGCCCACGCATGCGCAGACGGCTAAAAAACGCCATCTGAAAGAGTTCGGGAAAGTACGCACAGACCAGAATAAGGCCCATAGTTAGGAAATTAGCACTCTTCTTTGTGTGTCAGGCTGCTCACCTGCAGTGACTTTCCCCATTAAGGGGGCTTTTCCATTCTAGCTGTTCTGATTGGACATTGCTCCCTATATTACACAGTCTGCCATAAGCTCTGTGCTGGTTATACTGCTTGTTTCAAGCTATTGCAACATATCATACTGAGTCCTTGCCCATACCGCCCAACATGACCTTCTCCAGGAGGGACACATTGCTCTGTTTCTGGACTTCCCTCATAATGTATGATTGCCATCACCTGTTTTAAACAGGTTAATTGATAAGAAAGGTGCTTCAACACAGGTGATGGCAATCATACATTAAGAGGGAAGTCCATAAACAGAGCATTGTGTCCCTCCTGGAGAGGGTAATGTTGGGAGGTATGCTTGCCGGTATACCCTGATCCTATCCAGCCCTGTGTTCACCTATCTGGATCCTGTTTCCCAAAGTTTTCTTAACCCTTCATGTGCCTGTGCTGTGTTTGGTCCTGTTTTTCCTAGTTGATACTTGCTCCTATGGAGCTTCTGTTTGTATCAAGTGATTACTCCCATGCTCTGTTTGAAACTAATACTGCCCCACAGTCTGGTCTCGCTGTATCTGTACAGTAAGTGTCTATTCCACTTTTGTGGATTCTGTAACCAGTCTGTTTGTCTGCCAGTGTGTTGTTCCTTAGTGCTACACTTAGTAGTTATTAGTGACCAGCACTTGTGGTTCACTACTCTGTACTTACGTCAACATCTACAGTACAGTGTCACTAGTGTGTAACATCCGCAACAGTGGTCCGGTGCCATTGTAGTATATCCTTGTTTACTGTTTGTCCTGTGTGTCTGGTCCTTCCTTTTGTGTCCCAGTCTGACTCCAGGCCTGTATTTGCATTGCCCAGCCTCCTGCAGCAGCCTTATCCCTCTAAGTCCTGGAGGCGGCGGAGTGGGGGTGGCCCTAATTCGTCCTCACAAACGTGGCAGTTATAGGTGAAGCCTTAGCTTGCAGGAGGTTTTAAGGACTGCTGGGCAAGTCTAACAGTGCCACCTATCCCACCTTGGTGGCATCCCTAACACAAAGCTTTAAGAGACACTTCTCTCTGGCACAGTTTGTGAATCATAGAAGTGTCCTAGTTAATGGCATGTGCCAATGTTACTCTGGTTTTATGCCCTCATTTATTGTATGCCACAGGTTCAGCTTATGCGCCATAGTAATGCCCTAGTTCACATCATGTCACACACTGACCACAATTCTTATCATGCCACAGTGCCACAGGTCATATTCAGCAACACAGTGCCCCCAACACATATTTTGCCACAGTTCAGATTGTTAGACAACTATATGACCTGGGTGCAAGTGAGAGCCCCATAACTCTTGGTGCCATATAGTGCGCCCCCTTGCCCCATTAATTAAATTCTGTAATAAATGTAAGATATTGAATACGAGTCATTTTATTTTACTAAGTAACATTGCCTAACAGAAAACAAAACTGATTAGATGTTTGAACCAGCAGTGAGAGTCACACCAGCTGAGTGCTATTTATTGCTAGTAAGTGAGGTGTGAAGGGTCTGCATTCATATACAGTAGTTGATAAGATCTGAATCATTCTGAATATGGGAAATTTGGTAATGCTGGGGGAAGAGGAAAGTTTTATCACAAGGTTAATCTGTGGGCAATTAGACGTTGGGCTGTAGATAAAGCCTGTGCCTTCCTGTGCAGGGCGAGGCTCACTACTTCCCAGAGTGCCTTGTGTCACCTATCACCTGTCCATCTTGCATTATCCCTCTCAGATGTCTAATTTAACATTGTGTCTTGTAACATGCTTTGTGTAATTGGGGCTGTGTACGTTTACATCCCTCATGTAGCCAGGAGACTATATGTAGGGGGGTATGGTTGGCCACCAGAAAACCTTTTTAAAGCATTCTCACTTATCTACTAATTTCCAGCCTGATTACCATACATATCTGACCAGGGATGCTGAAATGTATATAAATACATAGATAGAGCAACTATATCTGAGGGAGAGATGCATCAAAAGGAAATTTAGAAATGTAAAAGATAACGGGCCAGATGCACTAAGCTTCAAAAGTGATAAAATGGAGAGTGATAAACAGCCATCCAATCAGCTCCTACCTGACATGTCACAGACTGTGTTTGAAAAATGTCAGACAGGAGCTGATTGGTTGGTTGTTTATCACTCTCCATTTTATCACATTTGAAGCTTAGTTCATCTGGCCCTTGGATTCATGAATCTTCCCTATGTCATATAAGCCAGTGCTCTGGACTGTTCAAATAGGAAATAAAAAAATCTGAGTTTATAATCATAATATTCTTGTGGTTATGGTGCAAGGAATTATAACTGTTGTTTCAAAAGGAAACCACGCTAATTATTCTCAGCAAAAACCATCTGCATTTTTGTTCTTAAATACATATCAGTAAAGGATTGTCCATACAAAATTCACATGAAGGGCGGGATGCATCAAAGATCGCATTTTGCTTGCACAGTAAATGCATCTCGCCACTCATCACCAGTTTATAGTTTTCAATAGAAGAACATCTGGGTTTATGATGATGTAGTCCTTCTGCACATGTATGGACTGATACAAGGGAAACACTGAACAAAGCCCTTACTGTAAGCTTCTATAAGGTAACATTATCTAAAAATGGCTTTGCCCACCACATCTATGCTCCGGATTATGCAGAAAGAAGCCAAACTTCTGAAAACTACAATTTCTGGGGATTGGACACATTTTTAACAATGCTGCATCCCGCCTGGAGTCTTTGGAGATTATTCTGGGCATGAACATTCCTATCACTCTGAAGATACCACCGTCACTCACTGCAGTTTGGATCTCTATTACGGATGTACTGACAGCACTGCAGTGCACAGATGGCTGTGCTACAAAGCTAGTCTGGACTGCTGAGCGATGGCTCAGCTGTCCAATGATATTTGAAAGTGCAGACTGAGGCACCCTGATTGGCTGGTGCGCAGGCTGCAGTAAGAAAAGAGGAGGGATCCCTGGCAAGTAAAGACTCGGCGACGGCGTGTATCGTGTGCTGTGGAGAAGGGACAAAGGGACAAAGGTGAAAGCTCCCACTCTCCATCTGTGTGTTAGACTGGAGGTGAGACTGGCTGACTCAGAAGCAATCAAAGAGATTGCTACTGCAGCCGGTGCGACTTGCAGGCCCAGTGTAATGCACACGGAACCGCATGTCGCATTGGACCTGCTGTCATTCACTTGCAACAGTATCTAAATGCAGATGCCACACTTTGAATCAACTCCAGACTTTTTGTCTGCTTAATTGATAAGGAAATTACAAAGGAACATCCCACAACTGTCCATGAAACAGCTTTTCAGTCCATTATCAAATTACTTTTGGTCCCTTGTAAAAGAGGGGGCTACAATATTAAACGGCTGTAATTCCTAAACCCTATGTCCAATTTTATAGAGAAAAAAAAACAAAAAAGTGGAGCTCTAAGTATTGGATCAATATGGTAGGATGTAAAAACAATATTTAATTTTATTTGCTTATTGCATAATATCAGGTGGATTTGTAACCACTCAATAGGTATAAAAGTCTTTTACACAGTAGAATTACATAAAAGCATAATGGAACAAAATACAAACAAATTTAAACAGAAAATATATAATAATAATATTGATAAATGACTATGGGTTATACTTATTGGTGTGGATTCCCGTAGTAATGTCCTACTACGTAATGTCCCCCCCCCCCCCCCCCCCCCAAAAAAAAAAGCAGAATAAATACTGTAACATTAAGTAGATTGGGTTTATATGTGATCCTGAGGCTCAGTTATATGGTAAAGGGCAGGATTTGCTTCTGTTTTACACATTTTATTATTGGCAGCCACCAGCACTGGATTTGCCCTTAAATAATTAACCATCAATAATTTGAATTGGTACTTGACCAACAACCTGGGGTACCACTGCAAGCGTCTTGGGGCACCCCTGCAAGTGTCTTGAGACACCCCAGGGCCACAGCACACAGTTTGGGAACCACTGACTTAAGGTAATTAAGGAACTGCTTGAGTTATCAGGAAAGTCTTGAGTGTTTTTGAAGCATTCTAGAGTGGGGGCCTGTTGAACTGTGCGGGGTAGTGAGTTCCATAAAGTCGAAAAGTTCTTCATATACAGATTGTAGTAATCGAGTAGGACAGTATGGAATCATAAGTTGCTTTAGGTACCTTGGGCCTTGGTCAGGTAGGGCTTTGAAACTCAGTAAATTGATCTTGAAAATGATTCGCCATTTTATGGGGAGCCAGTGAAGGGAGTAGAGAATAGGAGTTATGTGGTGAGAATGGGGCTAGTTGGGTAACAGCCTGGCAGCTGTGTTTTGTATCCGCTGTAATTGGTGCAGTTCTTTTGGTAGTAGACCAAGGTAGAGGGCATTACAGTAATCCAAACAAGATGACACAAATCACACAGAGGTCCCCATATTTATGTAATATAAGCAAATTAAGTTTATATGTGAGATGTGCTACCACGAGACAAACGCAATAAGTAGAAATAAAAGAATGTCTATTTGTGGTGCACCTTCAAGGAATTAAAATGGAACTTTTATTATAACATCAATATAAATGAGTCCAAAATTGTCTGAAATATATTAAAAGAAAGGAGTGATAAAGGGGGAAATTTACTAAAGGAAATTTGTAAAAAATAGGTGTATTTGTATCCAGAAATACACTTATTTTTGACATTTACTATCCCGAAAATACGGCAATTTGTATTCGTATTGATAGCACATCAATACGGATACGAATTGCCGTATTTTCGGGATAGTAAATGTCAAAAATAAGTGGATTTCTGGATACAAATACACCTATTTTTTTACAAATTTCCTTTAGTAAATTTCCCCCAAAGTATGAAGGACGTGATGTATAAGCAGATCAATGTCCGGATGCCAGTGTATTTCAAATGTCTCTCAATAAATTATTAATGTGAAAGTTGTATTTTATCTCACATCACCCTGCCAATATGCGGGAGATTAATTATGATTACCGTCTCAATTTATAATACATAGGCCAGTGAGATATCTCTCTCTGAGTCACTAGTAATCGTACCTATTAAGCCCCACTTATAAATAAATCTGATTTATTTCTCTAATCATGGTATACAGCTGTATCGCGAATAAGGCTAGTATTCCGGTGTAAAAGTTTTGATATGAGTCTTATTCATAAACAATAGTATCTGTGGTATAGGATGATGTATGTAGACCACACATTAAGAATGAATTTGCAACACATAATTTAATATTGTAGAAAAGATTGTAGGAGCTCTGTGGTTACAGTTCAAGTTTTAGATACTTTTAGTATCAGTCACATGGAAAGGAGTCGAATTGTAACCATTAAGTATAGAAATCAGTTACAGAGTTCTTTTGGTTAGTGGTGAGAGCTGTATAGCTGTAATTGAGTTGTGCTCAGGGCCATCTTAATGTATGGTGTGGAAATACATTGCTTAGGGCAGTGTTTTTCAACTACTGTGCCTTGAAATGTTCTCAAGTGTGCCCCCAGATCTAGAGATGCCCACACCAGTTTACAGCAACCACCGGTTCAACTGTTATTCACTGGTCTCTTCTTTTCATGTAAAGGGACAATGGGGGAGATTCTCTAAGCTAAAAATGCTGTAAAAACCCCGTTATCAGGGTTTTTACTGCATTTTGGAATGCTGTAAGCATCCCCCGCCGGGTTCCCCCCTCACCTGTGTCCGGGCAGCACAGAGCTGTGCTGCCCGGACCTGTGACCTCCTCCCTGCACTGATCCTCTTCCGGGTGCAGGGAGGAGGAGAGCCCGGCGCAGCAGCAGCAGCGCCGTGTGTTTGAGGGAGGGGGGAGCCGCCGGGACCTGCTGGGACCCGGCGACTCACCGCAAAGGACAGCTCTTAACGCAAGAGCTGTCCTTTGCTATAATTATCGCATATGTTAGAACATATGCGATAATTATAAATGCGATGGGCGGCGAAGGGGGGGCGGAGATTCTTAGAGAATCTCCCCCAATGTATTTTATTTTTGTTACCTGTGGGGACCAGTGTGATTGTTTTTTATATGGGGGGCCAATTGGTTTTCTTCCTGTGGGAGCCAATGTGTTTTGCCATGTGGGGAGCTCTTGGTGAGCCTTGGCAATTTTAAAATCTTATTTAGCGTAATGAAAGGTAAAAAGGTTGAAAATCACTGGCTAAGGGCCCCAAATACATTGCTTTGCCAGGGCTTACAATGGTGTTAAGATAACCCTGGTTGTGCTATAATAGGGATGTTAAGTGATCAGAATAGATTGCATAGTATGCAGGTGTATTACACAATTAAATTGCCTGCTAAGACCCCACTGTGTGTGTGTGGCTTATGCATGTGGACATATATATGGACCTAGCACTATCTAGCTATGTATCTATGTATGTATGTACAGTATCTATCTATATATCTATCTATCTATCTATCTATCTATCTATCTATCTATCTATCTATCTATCTATCTACTGTATCTATCTATCTAGTAATGTAATATCTGTAATGCTTCCAGCCATGGACCCTGTTCTGTATGTTAATCAGAGCACGTTATGAGTTTACCAGAGGCCCAGATACCCTGTATGTCTTGTGTAATTCCTAGGGCTCCGACCTCCTATGTAAATAGACTAGTATTTGTATTTGTTTTTCTTGCGCCCCTGGTCCCCTGCAGGAAGCAGAGGGGAGGGAGCTAGGGGCAGCCAGAGATTCCCATCCCATCTACAAAAATAGCAGACACAAAGCAGCTTTCCCCACATAAAAAACATACAGCAAGCTTGTGGGACATAAAATATGTCAACATAACCCCAGCTGTCAGCCTGAGCATGTTCATTTGTTTTTATTTGCCTGACATCTTTACTGTTACATGAAGGATGCAGAAATAACACAAGGAAATTGCCTGGATATAGGGGCAAAGCAAAAATGGTTCAAAGGCCATAGATTTATGCGGGCATATTAATGAGGATCTCCCAGTTCACCTCTATATACATATCAACATTGTCCTCTAGGTTCACATTTCTTAAGCTGGATCAGAGTATTCTTTACATTGTTTAATTTCGATTAGCATTAATTAACCAATAGAATTGTATTAACTCGATCATAACTAAACACATTTACTTATTGTGGGCCTGATTGGACGATACCACTGCACATGCATATAAGTCATACCGCACATGTGCTGCGAATCGATGATCTTGCAACATCGGTTACACCTTGGATTTTTTGCAAACTGACAGTCATGGAAGTGTTTGGGGGAGGTAACAGGGGAGTGGTGACTACAACAAAGGAATGTCACAGTAAAAAGGGCCCTGGCAACTTGTAACGGCCATAATGCTCAACCATAGGGTTATTCAACAGGTCAGTGTTTAGATGATGTGTGTCTGATGGTTGCTTTCTTGTATACCAATAATGTCAGTTTTGGGTGTCTTAATGCAAATCCCAGTAGCTGTAACATGTGCATAATTTCACATAGCCGCGGCGTACACATTTGCTGCTTTGACGGTATTTGCATACATCTACAGGCCCCCATACACTAATCTGAGGTATCACATGCAGCCTCGCATGCAATACCTCAGGGAGCTGTGGGCAGTTGCTGGGAGGATACAGCGTATGCAGTCCTTTAGCTGTTTGCAAAAACATTTGCAAGTAGATTGTGCCATTTGGATAAATTCCTTTTTAGAAAAGTGAGCAACAAAATGATCTCATCCATCTTGAACATCTACCTGCGTTTTTAATTCACAGATAAGGAGAACACGGTACTTGTGTATTATCACGGCGCCCATCGCATCGCATACCACTAATTAAGGTATGCGATGGTATGCGATGGCATGCGATGGACCCGATTTTAGGCTTTTCCCGGGAAGAGTGAACAATTTTAATATCGCGTTGCATCGCATCGCATGCCATTATAATGGCATGCGATGCGACGCGATTTCAATGTTAAATGCCCAGGCAGACACGATTTTTAATTGTATCCCCACCCTGATGATAAGTATGTTAAATGCCCCCCCATTGTTAACGCCACCCCACTATCAATGGCAACCCGAAGCGTGGCGAGCGCAGCCCAACCTTTTCATACCCCCACTATCCACGTCGGCGTGGAGTTGATTTTATATAGTGGCGAGCCCGAAGCGTGTCGAGCGGACGCGCATTACTTCACAAGTATTACGCGTCCCCTCGCGGGGCTCGCTGCACTCGCCATGCCACGATATATAAAATCAACTCCATGCCAACGTGGATAGTGGGGGTATGAAAAGGTCAGAGGACGCGTACCGCCGCCTCTCGCCACGCTTCGGTTTGGCGTTGATAGTGGGGTGGCGTTAACAATGGGGGGGCATTTAACATTGTCAGTACCCATCAGGGTGGGTGTACAATGTAAAATCGGGTCTGGGTGCGTGTACAATTTAAAATCGGGTATAATCGCGTCTCATCGCATGCGATCATATGGCATGCAATGCGATGTGATATTTTGGTTGTACAATGGCATGCGATGGAAACGGGGGCGCCGTGATAATACACAAGTACCGAGAACACTTTTCAGCAAATTCATAGAGTTCTGTCCTTGTCCTAGCATAGGTTTTCCTATTCTCCTTACACAGAGGCGGATTGGGGACTAAAAGTGGCCCTGGAAAATTTCTGAAAGTGGCCTCATGTGGGCGGCAACAAATCAATAAAGGGCGGAGCCAACATAACAGTAGGTGGGATTATTACATCACTATATTTAGATACATTGGTGACAGGCAAAACTAATGCCACACACCGTAATGCACATTACACATCATGTCACGGCTTTACAAATTTTCATAAAACAGGGACAACAGGGATAGTGCGCGCCGAAAATCCACACTGTAATGCCTATTACACGGCACACACCCATTACATAGTATACCACATGCAACGATGGCCTGCCGGGCTTGTTGGAGCCGGGTCCCTGGCCCCCATTTTAACTACTACACTACAGCACTATGGCTAGTGAAGTACAAGAACCGTTGTTAGTGTTACCAATGATTTTAATGCTAGACAACAAAGCAATTTACTGCAGACTTTTTTTTTTTACCGTAATCCTGTATTAAAACATACATCGCTCTCATACATACTATGCCACTCTCATACATACATACATACCCTGCCACTCTCATACATACACCGCTACTCTCATACATACATACATACATACATACATATATAGATACACCACCACTCTCATATATATACATACACCGCTACTCTCGTACATACATACATACATACACCGCCACTCACATACATACATACATACATATACCGCCACTCTCATACATACATACACCGCCACTCTCATACATACATACATACACCGCCACTCTCATACATACACCGCTGATTAATACCCCTTTACACCAAGGAAAAACCCAGGTTGCACCCAGGTCAGCGTTGGTGTAAAAGGGGCCAACCCAGGTCCAGTAACACTGGTCTCCTACCCAGGTCCTGACCAGGGTTGAACACTGGTTGGACCTGGGTTGTGGGTGGTGTAAATAGTCCCAACCCAGGTTGGGACATCTGGGTAGTGCTGAAAGGATACCAGAAGTGATGGACACCTTTCCACAGTGTGCTACAGTGGCAAAAGACAGCAGCCAGGAAGCAGGCAGTGCACACAAAAATCATAATTGGATAATTGGATGCTAATGCTTACTTGTCTTTTAATTTTTATTTTAAATCATTGAGGGAAGGTTGGAAGGCAGTTTATCAGTCCTAAAATGGACATTTTTAATGTCATCCATAGGGAAAAGCAGGGCTGACCCAGGTTCAGTGTAAACGGCACAGACCTGGGTCTGACCTGGGTCACAGTGCTGTGGGTATGAAGCTGGGTCCAACCCTGGAAACTCCTGTGTTCAAAGGGTCCGACCAGGGATTTTGGTGTAAAAGGGGTACCGCCACTCTCATACAAACATGCATGCATACACTGTTCCCATTGATCCCATCCCTCCCTTATGCTAGTGCATAATCCTGTATTAAAAAATACATACAGCCCTGGCAGAGAGACAATAATAATTTTGCATATTCGGTGATGCTGGGCTGCTGGCAGTGCTGTTACTACTTACAGTTAGTTGATGCCACAGCCACTGGACTGCTGAGAGTAGTCTTCTGCTGCTGTGAGCAGACTCGGAGCAGGACAGCAGGAGCCACGACTAAGGACTACTATCCCACCTCCTCTCCAGGCCATGTATGTTATATAAAATAGAAATAAATCCCCAGCCATTGCCGATCAGCGGCCGCCCACTTTGCACGCAGCAGCGCTATCCACTGCACTGCCCCCTCCAGAGGCAGAACAAGTGAGTTGTGGGCCCAGGTTCAAATATATGGTTTGGGCCCCCCCAAACACACACACAAAAAAAACACACTGTGGCTTGTTTTGTTTACTTCAAATTTAAAGCCCATTGCACACTGTAGTGCCAGATGCACATTCACTGTAATGCCTATTACATATTCACACACCGTGATGCCCATAACACATTATACCGCACACCGTAGTGCCCATTCCATATTATGCCGCACACCATATTGCCCATGACATATTATGCTGCACACAGTAATGCCCATACCACATTGTTACACACCGTAACGTAAATTAAACATTATACCGCACACCATAGTGCCCATTCCATTTTATGCAGCACACCATAATGCCTATGACATTTTATGCTATACACTGTAATGCCCATTATACATTATGCCACACACTGTAGCGCCCATTACAAAGACACACACTGTAATGCAAACTACACATACCGCACACCATAGTGCCGATTACATATTATGCAGCACACCATAATGCCCATGACATTATGCCACACACCATAATGCCCATGACCTATTATGCCACACACCGTAATGCCCATTATGCTGCACATTGCAATGCCCATTACACATTGTGCCGCACAACGTAATGTCCATTACACATTATACTGCACATCGTAATGCACATTACACATTATGCTACTGTAATGCTCCGCAGCACTCCTGCTTATACAGTTAGCACATAATGCCCCCAGTAGTTCCTATTACACATAAAGCCCCCAATAGTGTCCATTACACACAATGCCCCCAGTAGTGCCCCTTACAATAGTAATGCTCACTTTTTTTGCAGGCTGGTATCGGGCATACATGGAAGGAGAGGAGTCCAGAGCTGCCACTGGGTCCTTGTGTATTTTGGCTCCACTGCTCTGCTGGTGGTAGGGAGCTTCCAGTTGTTTGGAGCTGCTGTCGGCTAGGGTTCCACTTTATGGTTTGTCAGGGATGGGGGCAGAGGAGCGGCAGCTTCATTCGCGTTTTGGCAGGGACAGGGGGAGAGGAGCAGTAACTTCATGAGCATCTCGGAGGGACCATGCTGCCAATAATCAATTATGATGATCACATAATGTATAAAATAAAAATATGGGTCCCTGATCGGCGGCAACGCCGCATACAGTGCCCTGCTATTATATGCGGCCCTGCTTCCTCCCGCCCACTGTTCTCTGAGTGACCGAGTCCTGGAGAACAGCGGGCTTCAGGAGGCGGCCCGCATACAGTAGTATGTCAGTGGTTCCCAAACTTTTTTATTCCAAGGCACCAATCCAGGTAGGCGGCACCCGTCGGGCTTGTCAACAAGAACTTTCACAAAGACACCAGTAGTGCTTTCTTGCTGACAAGCCCGACGGGTGTCGCCTACCTGGATTGGTCTGTATGTCTATACTTGGCTGTGCACCGTGGCAGTTTACTATTTGAAATTAAGGAAGGTGCCGGATTGATGGACTTTTTGCAGTCAAATAAATCATTTTAAAAAGGTTCCTGTACATCCTTTCACCAAGAGCAGCCTCCCGCACCCCCAGCCCCCCTGCTTACCAGCTTGTCCTCTCTTCCCTATAACATCATATAATGCCCCCTTTCAGACCAGCAATTACCCAGCATCATTTTGCCTGGTGCATTCCGACCCCCTTTCACACCGAGCAGCGGTAATTTGCTGAATAACACGGGTATTTCTTCAATGTGAAAGGGTCAACCCAGGTCTTAAATTCCAGGTCGCTGACCCTGGAGAAGACCAGGTTTGGCGATCTGGGATTTTAGACCCGGGTTGACCCTTTTGCACCGAAAAAATACCTGTGTTAAGTGGCCTACACACGTAGCGATGTTGAAGCATTCTGAGCGATGCTAGATCGCTCAGAATGCTTGAGCATGATCGCTCAGCACAATGTGTCAGCGCTGTGTGCTGAGCGACCTGTCAGGGCCAGTGTTCTCTGGTGAGGACACTGGCCCTGACAGATGAATATCCAGCAGATATTGTCGGGCGATAGTGACACATGGGGCCTCATATCGCTATGGCCCCTACACACACAGCGATGAAGGGCCATTTTCTGAGCGTTGTAATTAAATTAAGTAACATCGCTCAGAAAAGTGGTCTGACATTTCTAAGTGTGTAGGCCCCATTAGTCTCAAGGAATGTATTGCTCGAATGTTTGTTTGTATTACCCATTAATTGAATATTAACCTAAAGCTGTGTACACACAGAGCAATATGATCGCCGGCAATATACTGCTCAGCAATCATATTGCTCAGTGTCCCATTTTCATCAGCGACCAGGGATGGTCGCTGATGAAAATGTCACACTGCCGGGGGAAGAGGCAGGGGAAGTCGCTGGTCGGAGGAGCATGCTCCAACCAGCGACCATTAGGGGGCTGAAAACGGGAGCGCGCACCCGGCGATTTATCACCAGTGCACACTCCAATCGCTGACAATATGGTCGCTCAGCGACCATATTGCCAGTGATTTATGCCCGTGTGTACGCACCTGTACAGTATTAATACTCAAGAACCACTCCTCCTCAAATTCTAATAATATGTGGGCCAAAGTAGCCAGAATACAGAGGACAGCAGAGCTAAGTAAGTGGCAATTAAAAAACAACAGAGGATGAGGAGAGGGGACATAGGCTACTAGAGTGGGGACATAGAGGAGCTTACAGTATGATGTGAAGTTGCAGTGATCTCCTCTCATCTCCATACAGTACAAGTACAACCCATAGAGAGAGGCCGGGCTGCTGGGGGGAGCCTGGCTTGGGCATCAAGATAGATGTGCTCTCCAATATCTGTTGCCGCTCCCCAGCTCAGCTCCGTCCTGCTGAGCCTGCTACCGCCGGGACGTGTGTCACAGGAGACATGGGGCGGATCTAGACTAGGGGGAGTGATGATCTCCCCTCCGGCCCGCTGTATTCATCCCTCCCTGCACTCATCTCCCTGTCAGTCCCCGGCGCCTGCTAGCTCAATTTACAGGCATAAACACACTGCCCAGCGCGCAGACTTGTCACAGGAAGACGCAAACCAGCCGCTGTGATCACCCTATACTACTCACCACCACCCCCCCCGACGCGCTAGCTAGCTCAGTACACACTGCCCAGCTAGGCAGCATTGTCCGTCCATGTTGCGGAGGAGGAGGGGCCGTACTGTGGACAGCGCTGCGGCGCTTGGAGTCGGAGAGAGCCCGGCTCACATAGAGTAGAGGGCGGGAGGAGGCGGGGCCACTAGCTCTGATGGCAGCCACCCACCTCTAGTGACGCTTCGGCCGCTGAGCGGCTGAGCACTCAGCCCTTGTCACTACTCACTAGCTATATTTGTTGCGCAACTTTCAGCAGCGGCAGCGGCCTCACTACTGTCGGCCTCCCGGGAAAGTTCCCGGTAGATGATATGGCCAATCCGCCCCTGTCCTTACACAAGAGCCCTCCTGAATACAGTAAATTCCACAATATATTAATACCAGGGTCATTTCTAAACAAGAAAAGCAAATTGGATCACCACCAGGTGATAAAGGCGCTAGGCGGGTGGGTTGATTTGTAAGCTGCTCACACGGAGGGGAGGTTCAAACCCCTACTTGTGGTAAATACAGGGATAGAAAGGGAAGGATATGTGGAGCGCTCAAAAAGATTTTTAAAAATAATATGCAGATCAATTGTGTTGACAATTGGTAAAAATAATAATAATACATTTGATCAATTGGGTATCACAAGGTATAAATTCATTTAATTGTCACATCTGATATGAATAATAATAATAAAAAGCACAATAAAACAATTAATGCACATAAAATTAAACATAGAACATAATTATGTTGCACTTATGAGAGATCTTCTAGGGCATACAGTGAACCACTTGTTAGTAATAACTGAATAATGGATACTTAAGTGAGTCCCGCTTGTTCCAAGGTGTCGCTCTCCTTTTTGTTACGGTTTGTAGTCCCCACGTAGGATGGTGAATGGAGGGGGGGGGGGGGGGGGTTTGAGAAGGGGTCCGGATTCAGCTTGTTCTTGTGGGTGTCCAATTTGTTCCTGCTGGAGACCTTGATCTTTGATTCCACTGGTGGGCAAGATGATAATACCTCACTTCACGGAAAGGTTCCAGAAAATTAGCAGGTAGTGGGTTACCCGATTTGTACATCCAGTTTGTGGGTGCCGGTTGGAATGGTGGGTCCGTGGGGGGGGGGGGGGCAGGAGGAGTAGCTGGTTCAAGAGGAGTGATGGGGGGTATCCAAAGTCCAAACAAGGGTTAAAAGCTGACGCGTTCTGTTGTACTGGGACAACTTTCTCAAAGGTATGCCACAGTTGGTCTGCTGTGGGTTTATATACCCACCAGCAGGAAGTGCATCATCACACATGCAAAAACAATTACCCAATTGATCAACACATATCAAATAATAATAGACCTCCCTACACTTCTTAAATAAGATAAGTGTAGGGGAATCTCATAGGAGGCAGTAACATTACTAAATACACAGTGTAAAATATAAAAATATTGAATACAAGATGAAATTTTACTACTTCCGGAAGTTGGAACTCACACCGCGTCCAACTTCCGGCCGGTGGAATGCATAATGCAATCCAATGGAGAGGGATAGGTATGGTTCTAAAATGTCATGAATTGTTGCGCAATTGTGCGCATTCAAACTGTGACCTGCAGTGGGATATATAGGAAGGTAGGGATGTATGTTAGATGTATTTTTGAGCGGCTGTAAAGTACGGTGCCGCCGTCACTATAGAGGTCCCGGGGCGTCATATCCGGCCCGTGGCATGCAAACAGGAAGTATGCAGCTTCCTGGCTCTAAGTAATGGAGCGCACACAGCGCTATATCTGCATTGTATTCTATGAATGATTTAAGCTATCGTTGTCCCACACGCAGTTTTAACAGTGTAAAAGACCGAAGGTCACATAGAGCACACTATTAGTACAATTTTAATTATCATAATCATGATTCATATTAAATGGTTATAACGGCCTCAGGGGGGAGCTGGTGTTCATTTCTCTCATGTAGCATAAATAGGAAAGAGGGATGAGAGTTTAAAGTTTAGGGATAAGGAACATTATTTGGATTATTATATTTTTATCTTAATACCATAATGTGGGCACTGAAATAGTAAATACACAGATAAAACATCAATAGTATACATTGTTGGGAGACAATAATTGACAGCTAGATGGTTAAATGACTAGGTCAGTAGCTGCACAAAATATATAATAATCAATAATGATTAAAATAAAAATGAAACAGTAATAGGAAGCAATAAGGTGAGGTTATAAGAATATGTTAGAAAGACAGAAAATTGCTGTCCATTCAGAGCTTTATCGAGGTTGTAGTAATCCTTCATAGGCTAATCAGTATTTACTCATTTGGACATAGTAATGGTAATAATAATGGTAATAATAGTTTTAATATTGATAACAGAGCAGGTATATCTTAAGTTGGTAATCATTCAATTGTTAGAGATCGTTTATAGGCAAACGTTCAGTTCTACTTGGTCATTAAGACCTTCCGGATAGATTGAATTCATAATGTGCATCCAGTAGATCTCCTGGCGGGAGTCTATATACAAACATTCCCCATAATCTTGGCATAGAAGCAATATCTGAACGACTCAAGTCAGATGGAGACCTCAGTGACACACACATCACTTTCTTGCTTGATTCCATTCAATTTATATTACAGCACAATTATTTTTTATTCAACAGCACTTATTACTTACAGGTGATGGGGACGGCCATGGGGACCAGTTTCGCCCCTAGCTATGCCAACCTCTACATGGGCATGGTCGAAGACTGGCTCATGTGGGGTGGTGCGCGGGGGGCGGACCTGGTCCTCTATGGCCGTTATATAGACAATTTATTTTTCATTTGGGACGGTGACGCACATTCGGCACTTTCCTTTGTCACTTATTTGAATTCCAATTCCTTCAACCTTCAATTCACTCATACTTACCATCCTACGCAGATTAATTATTTGGATAGAACTCTTAATATTATAGAAAACCAGATCCACACCTCCAATTATAATAAAGAAGTTAACACCAACTCATACTTACATTATAGAAGCGCGCACTACCCCCCTTGGAAACAGAACATCCCCCGAGGACAGTTCCTTCGGTTACGAAGGAACTGTTCCGATCTAACCTCCTTTAATGAACAGAGTACCAACATGGCTGCTGCCTTCACGGATAGGGGCTATCCTAAATATTTGATAGATAAAGCCATCTGTGATGCTAAAACAATGGACAGAGCTAAATTACTCATTCCCAAAAATAAAAACAAAAAAGACCAAATAACCTTGGAGGAAGAAGACAGGGAGATTGAAGTTCCCTTCATCTCCACCTTCAATAACGAATCAACCCAAATCAAACAAATCATCAATAAAAATTATAATCTTTTAAAATGTGATCCCATGTTGAAGGACCAATTACCGAAAAGACCCAAGTTTATCTTTAAAAAAAATAAAACGATAAAAAACATACTGGCACCTAGTTTCTATAAAAATAGTGAACCAGACAGCATGAACTGGTTACAATCCATGTCAAAATCTCTCTCCGGCTGCTACAGATGCAATAAAAACAGATGTATTACCTGCCAACACATCTGCAACAAAACACAATCGGTCACAACAGCTGAAAATAAACTATATAAAATTAAAACTTTTATCAATTGTGACCCTACCTTCCTAATCTATATGCTCACATGTTCGTGTAATATTAACTACATAGGCCGTACTACAAGAGCACTTAAAGTAAGATTCCTTGAATATAGGAGAAATATTTTAAATAAAAAACCGGATCATAGTGTATCCAGACACTACCTCCACCACCACAATGGTGATCCAAAATGTCTGAAGATCACAGGTCTTGAACATATTAAAAACACAGAAAGAGGTGGGGACCGCTTCAACATCCTCTCCCGCCAGGAGATCTACTGGATGCACATTATGAATTCAATCTATCCGGAAGGTCTTAATGACCAAGTAGAACTTAACGTTTGCCTATAAACGATTTCTAACAATTGAATGATTACCAACTTAAGATATATCTGCTCTGTTATCAATATTAAAACTATTATTACCATTATTATTACCATTACTATGTCCAAATGAGTAAATACTGATTAGCCTATGAAGGATTACTACAACCTCGATAAAGCTCTGAATGGACAGCAATTTTCTGTCTTTCTAACATATTCTTATAACCTCACCTTATTGCTCCCTATTACTGTTAAATTTTTATTTTTATCATTATTTATTATTATATATTTTGTGCAGCTACTGACCTAGTCATTTAACCATCTAGCTGTCAATTATTATCTCCCAACAATGTATACTATTGATGTTTTGTCTGTGTATTTACTATTTCAGTGCCCACATTATGGTATTAAGATAAAAATATAATAATCCAAATAATGTTCCTTATCCCTAAACTTTAAACTCTCATCCCTCTTTCCTATTTATGCTACATGAGAGAAATGAACACCAGCTCCCCCCTGAGGCCGTTATAACCATTTAATATGAATCATGATTATGATAATTAAAATTGTTCTAATAGTGTGCTCTATGTGACCTTCGGTCTTTTACACTGTTAAAACTGCGTGTGGGACAACGATAGCTTAAATCATTCATAGAATACAATGCAGATAAAGTGCTGTGTGCGCTCCATTACTTAGAGCCAGGAAGCTGCATACTTCCTGTTTGCATGCCAGGATATGACGCCCCGGGACCTCTATAGTGACGGTGGCACCGTACTTTACAGCCGCTCAAAAATACATCCCACTGCAGGTCACAGTTTGAATGCGCACAATTGCGCAACAATTCATGACATTTTAGAACCATACCTATCCCTCTCCGTTAGATTGCATTATGCGTTCCACCGGCCGGAAGTTGGACGGGCGTGCGTTCCAACTTCCGGAAGTGGTAAAATTTCATCTTGTATTCAATATTTTTATATTTTACACTGTGTATTTAGTAATGTTACTGCCTCCTATGAGATTCCCCTACACTTATCTTATTTAAGAAGTGTAGGGAGGTCTATTATTATTTGATATGTGTTGATCAATTGGGTAATTGTTTTTGCATGTGTGATGATGCACTTCCTGCTGGTGGGTATATAAACCCACAGCAGACCAACTGTGTCATACCTTTGAGAAAGTTGTCCCAGTACAACAAAACGCGTCAGATTTTAACCCTTGTTTGGACTTTGGATACCCCCCCATCACTCCCCTTGAACCAGCTACTCCTCCTGCCCCCCCCCCACGGACCCACTATTCCAACCGGCACCCACAAACTGGATGTACAAATCGGGTAACCCACTACCTGCTAATTTCTGGAACCTTTCCGTGAAGTGAGGTATTATCATCTTGCCCACCAGTGGAATCAAAGATCAAGGTCTCCAGCAGGAACAAATTGGACACCCACAAGTACAAGCTGAATCGGACCCCTTCTCAACCCCCCCCCCTCCATTCCCCCCCCCCCCTTCCCACATCACCATCCTACGTGGGGACTACAAATCGCAACACCTTGGAACAAGCGGGACTCACTTAAGTATCCATCATTCAGTTATTACTAACAAGTGGTTCACTGTATGCCCTAGAAGATCTCTCATAAGTGCAATATAATTATGTTCTATGTCTAATTTTATGTGCATTAATTGTTTTATTGTGCTTTTTATTATTATTATTATTCATATCAGATGTGACAATTAAATTAATTTATACTTTGTGATACCCAATTGATCAAATTTATTATTATTATTATTATTATTATTATTATTATTATTTTTACCAATTGTCAACACAATTGATCTGCATATGATTTTTAAAAATCTTTTTGAGCGCTCCACATATCCTTCCCTTTCTATCCTCGTTTCTAAACAATTTGGCTCCCAGTGGGAACAACATACAACAACCTACTTTCACAGTTAGGTACACAGTTACGCCAACCATGCTCCTATTAGGACCGTTTTGTCTAAGTATATATACTGCTTGTTAACTTACTGTAACACCACAAGCTCCTCCTAACCACTGCACTGATTTTGACTACTGTAGATCATAGACTATAATTACTATATTACTTAGTCAAAATCTCCAGTGCATCTAGTTAAAATTGCTTAGACAAAATGGGCCATTAGCCAATAATTCACAGTTTTTACGTATGCACACCTACACAACAATGCAAGAATGTGTTTACTGTGACCAATAGGGACAGATGTACTATATTAAGATTGTTAAAGTAGGAAGGTGATAACAAACCAGTCAGTCAGCTCCTGTCACTGTCAGACTGTAACTTGACAACAAAGGAGCTGATTGGCTAGTGCGTTACCACCTTCCACTTTATCACTTCACCAGGCTTAATACATGTGCCCCAAAATGCTTTAATGCAAAGTAGGAGTCAGCATGTACAATGAAACCACATTTTTATCAGACTAACTATTGTCAGCGCAAAATCTTTTGCATAAAATTGGCAGCAGTATAAATATAATATTTGGAGGTATGCTTACTGTACACTCTTTAATTTGGTTCCCATACTCCTTCTTATGTCCAAGGTAACAGGCATGCTCTTTCTGCAAAAGCCAAAGTCTAATCTTTGTTTAAGTACAAATATATTCCCTCTTGACTAATGCCATATTATCACATATTTTGGAAAAGTGAGTGCCTTCAGCATGGTGGACCTTGTGTACTACTCCAAAAGTGGACTCACCCCTGTACAGGACATGGCTTGTCTCCTCAGAATAAGAGTATAATATGAATCATAAAAGCTAAGGTAGAGCAGCCAGCTGAATCCCATGGATTCAGGCATTGGAGCTGATCCCTGAGTCCATGGAGGTGCTGAGGGCTGTCAAACATTCACCCATTGCCTAATATATAAGTAGCAGAGTACAGTCTTGACACCCCCTCTAAAAGGGGGTGGGGTGCATGTGTCCCAATGCTACTCTGTTGAGAACCTACAACATACCGCATGTAATAAATCTCGACTTGATTACTCCAATCATTTTTGGATTGAGGTCAGCGAATCAAGATTAAAAATATGTTTGATTTTGTCGATTCAATGGCCGAGGCCTTGGCAGAGCAGATAATTGCCCAATACAATCCTTTAGGTTTCCAGGTGGATAGAATCTTAAGAGTGACGCAGTCATACCAATATATGAACTACGTATCTAGCAAGAAGTACATATCCTGACATCTCCCATTAGTCAATGTCATCAACCATTACCTACTATATATCCACATTGTGCATTAATTAGATCCTGTGTGTTCTATTCTCCAGCCTTACCAGTGGCCCAACTTGGTGAAATATTTGGTTATTTAAAAACAAACATCCTCTACATGTATATTGTGCTTCTAAACCCCAACCTTAGATTTATGACATACATTATTGTTGTGTTAGGTTTTCTTTACCTTGATGTGAGCTTATATATCTATAAGGGACTATGGGGGACATTTGATACTTGAATGCGATTAGGGGAAGATCTACCAAGCCTTGGACAGTGATACATTGGAGAAGTAATGTGTACGTTTTAGAAAGCATTGGGAGATCCATGAGAAAAACGAAGATATAAAGTGAGAAATAGTGTGGAGACAAGTAAGAGGTCAGGGGAGGAGATGGAAAACTGAATTTTTTATTATTTTAGCATAGAGATGATATTGAGGCCAAAAGAGCTCACATAGGGCTGATGCATAATGGGAAAAGAGAATTGGAACAAATAACTGAAGCTTAGGGAGCACGTACTGGTAGCAGTAGAGGGAGAAAATGGAGTCATGAGAGCAGATAGAGAAGACACAGTGGGGCAGATGTATTAAGCTTTAACAAGAGATAAATCCAAGGGAGATAAGGAGAGATAAACGTCCAGCCAATCACCTGCTAACTGCCATGTTACAGGCTGTGTTTGAAAAAAGTCAGTAAGGAGCTGATTGGCTGGACGTTTATCTCTCCTTATCACCCTTGCATTTATCTCTTGTTAAGGCTTAATACATCTGTCCCAATCAGACAGAAAACAGCTGTGTAACTTGTAAGCTCAAAAAGGCCTTTATTAAAACAATAAAATTTTAATTATTTTCAATTTTTACTAACCTTGGTATTGGTAAAATTTCATTACCTTCTAGCAGTTTACTGCTTACATTTCTAGCATTTCAGGTCATTCACTGGACTTTAATGGTTTCTATTTCAAGAAAACTAGAAAAAATGTGTATTCTAGATCTGAGTGGCTTGTAAATTAATGGCTAGTTGCTTATTTTTTTATAGACCAAACTACTGAGGACAGTAGTATATGCAGATGGGAGTATGAGTGTCGATCCACGCAGCGGATGTATTAACTAATAATGGACAACAGTAATGGTGTGAGTACAGTATGCAGCAGTAACATCAGATCACCCTCTACTGAGGTATGACCCCCAAATTGCAGACTCTTAAGTGACAGGTGCTGGGTGCTGCACTGTAACATTGTTACACGGCACTGCACTCACAGTGGAACAGGAGGACACGCCCCATACATTCCACCTGGGGCTGGCGGTTCCCACGGTGTGGGGGGCAGTTGGGAATCCCCCAATAGACACTGTTCTTGCAGCCATGATACCTCCGCAAGGCCAAGCCCCCTAATGCAAAGACCACACCCCTTTTTGGGCAAGTACGCGGCTCCGCTTCCCGATCCCTAAGATGCTAATGTTGGGAGGTTTACATTATGTAATATAAAAGAAGGATGCTGATTATAGTTGAGAAGCCATTACCAGCATTCACAACACTTAGGTCACATTATATTCAGGCTTACGTATCACGAGCGCACATTCCTGTGGCTGCCTCTGAACATGCACATACCGTATAGTACTGTAGCTCCCCAGGTGTAAAAACACAGAAGATGGAAGTTTTTGTGCCATTGAAGCTCAGCTTTCCAGTCTATTGCCTCTCAACTAGTATAGCAGTCCAATTTTCTTCACGGGGTGGTCAATGACTTTTTTTGTTGTTCTGGTCTGGACTACATTAAAAAATAATAAATTCTATATAAGCTGTGATTTCTAAGCAAGATACTTGCTGTGCAGAGGACAGCGGCCCTCCTGCATCAGTAATGCTGACTGCACACACATATATTAGGTGTTAAACACACATGGAGCAGGGCTGGCAGTGCTCATGATTAATATTTCCTGGGTTTAGCTGTCGGGTTTCTTATTGCAGGATGTCTTGAATGAGTTATGAATTTGAGTAATGCATACAGGCACTACTCTGCTAAACTGGAATTTATGTCTATTGTTTTTTAAGACAGACTCCAATACAGATTGCAAACTTTCAAAAGAGTTACAGATTACACTTATTTTAATATAATTATATTCAGAGCAAAATTATTGAACTGTATGTTGAGAGTTTATTGCAGATTACATCTAGGAGTCCATTAGACACTAAAATCCATTCTACTATGGAAACTGTAGTAGATATTAGGGATGGCCATCGAACATCGATGATTGGATATCATCAATGGTTTTGGGCTGATGTTGAATACTTTTGCCATCGATGTGGGATGCCAGACCAGATGGTTTCTCTACATCGAAGGCAAAGGAGAACTGATGTTTTCTTCTCTTTTTTTTTTCAAGGTGCCGGGACATGGAGCATAGCTCCTCCCCCAACACCAGAAGTTCCCACCCCCAAGTTCTGATTGGCCCATGGGCCATTCAGTCAAATATAAAGAAAGACCATCGATAGCTTAAACTATCGATGGTTATCCATCAAATAGTTTACCACTATCGATGGCTGGGTGCAGAATACCCATTGATGGCAACCATCAATGGCATCTGCACCGATGGCCATCCCTATAAGATATATTTCACATCATTAGTGCAAGCACCCAGAGCCGCCACTCAACACCAGCAAAGCTCTTGTCTGGGGCTGGTGCTGGATCCCAACTATATGTGCCCAGTGGTCCCTTGCCAGATTGGTCCTGGGTCCCACCCCATTTGGCACTCCACTCAAATGACCATCCCTGTCGGTATATGAAGCCGTAGTACACATTATCCGGGGAAAAGAGTTGAGCTCATTTTAATATATCTACTGGGATATACCGACCTATATATTGATCCACCACCTAATCCTGAATATTTAGAGCACCACAAGGAACTGGTATTGCTACCACGGTTATATGGGACATTCAGCCTCATCCCTAAGTGCACCAGATGTCAAAGTGGATTGCCATCAGGAACCTTAAGCTCTTGCAATTATAGAGCACCTGGGGTCTACTGATACTCACTTGCAATATTGTGACTACAGCATTGTCCCTAATTTGTTCAGGGCCCATTTTGGACCATTATGGGATTGGTAATATGAAATCCTTCAACCAGCTTGAAAAATCTTGACGTTTTAAAATTCCATTTCAGTGGTATATACCACTATTTTTAGAATTATGTATGTAATATATTACATTTTATTTTGAAAATTAGACGTTAAATTTATTATTGTGAACCCTCTTGTATATTATTCCGCCAGCGCTGGCATATTTCATTTAATGCTAGCGAGAGTCATGCTGTGGAATGCAGCATGGACCCATCCCCCATCCCCCTTACACTCATTCCTCCTGGCATTTGCCAATCCGTCCACCCAGCTGGTCCCGTCACCTGATATCGCACTGGGTACACATCGTCTATTGTCTTAAGACTTGCACAAACCTCTAGATACACTTCAGAAGCTATCTTCTTTAGTGGGATTCAGTATTGAATCCCGGCGGTCGGGATCCCGGCGTTCAGAATCCCGACGCCGGAATCCCGACAGCCGAAATGCAGACAAGGGGGGGACGTGGATCGCCCCCCCTTGCGGGCTCGCTGCGCTCGCAACGCTGCGGGCCCGGTGCCTCACTACGCTCGGCACACTAATTTATTCTCCCTCCAGGGGTGTCGTGGACACCCCAGGAGGGAGAAAGTGTCGGCATTTCGGCGGTCGGGATTCCGGCGTCGGGATTCTGAACGCCGGGATCCCGACCGCCGGGATTGTAACTGCATCCCCTTTAGTGTAGTTCAAAATATGTATTAATGATGGTGCAACATATCTAGTGATATCTTGTTGGTCACTTTTTATTGACTTTTTTGCATATTGGCCCATCCAGCTATTATTGTTCATTATCATCATGGATATATTATGCCCTATATATATGTATTTTATTTTAGTGGGTGCACACAAATATTATCAGAACATGGCTCAAGCAGCATAGCAGCTATTCCTGGATACACGGTGCTGTTGCAATTTCAGTACTCCCCATATTTGTAAACTATACAGGACTACTTCCCTTGCCAACAACTGAAACGCATATGACTGTGTTAGATACATGGCTGTATCTAACAATTGTGATGCTCTGGTTAGTATTGGAACAAGGAGAGTGGGGTGCAGCTTGCAGGGTCGGGTGGAAGGCAGGTAGATGCTGGGGCGTGAGCAGCTGGAAAGGTCTGGTGTGGTCCATCGTGATGAAAGGCCTTGAATTGGGTAGATCTGTGATTCTTCAGCCAGAGAGCTCTGTTTAGCCTACCTATTGTTGTCAGCCAATGGTAGTCACTCTCAGGGTTTATAGAGGGGCTTCGTGGACTCATGGTTGTCAGTACAAAGTGTCACGAGTGCAGAAAGCCAGTCAGAGACTCTTGGTAATTTGGGCTATACAGTTTTGCTTTTCTGTCATTCTGGCAGCATTCTCAGATGCCTACTGGACCCTTGGTCTATCAAGTCTGCTTGATCGCTAATCTTTACTTATTGCACCTTACCCATTCCTGTCTGTGCCTTGGTGCTACCAGGATAGTTTTGGACAAACCTCTTCTTTTTGGGCTGCTCCTCCATGCCTCTCATTTTGTATCCAGTTTCTTCCAGTTCTCATCTCTGGATAGTCTTCCCATCTCATTAGCTCTTCCAGTATTCCACCCCGATTATCTGGAATCCCTTCAAATATTTCTGCTGAGTCTACATTCTTTATTTTCGTCATACTCATTTTTTTTTCCAGTTCTTGTTACCAGCATATGCTCTGAACTATGGACTAATCATTATCATTATTTGTAATTTCTCCCTGAATCTTCTTTTAGCTCCAAATACTGTAAGTTATTTGTGGAACTGAACTTGTTTTTATTTTAAAAAGAAAAGGAAATTCAACTAAGAATAGTCTCAGGCACCTAAGATACAGTATGAGCTAAATTTCTAGAGTAAGCAGCTGCTAGTAGTAAGGGGTAGTCAGTCTCCACAAAGTAAACAAGAACAACAACAAGAAATACCAGCGCTGACTGATTAATAAAAAACCAATAAATGATTTTCAAAGGATTTACTAAAAAATATATATAACCACAATGAGATAATAAAATAATAAAACATACACACCAATAAACGATGAATTAAAGTATAGTGCCACACCTACAGGACTGTAAACTTGATCAACCAGATGATGAATTGGAAAGATGCAAATTGCGTAAGTTAGTGAAGGTAAGTGCACATTAATATAGTTTTTGTTGACCCCTGGAGAAAAAAAAGGAACAATGTCCCATTGGTCCAGGTTATGGTATCCTCACTGGTAGTACACAGCTGACCTAGATGAAAAGCGTCCTCTTTAGAATTGGTAGCAGGTGGATAAAAAGCCGCTGGAGGTGAATGATCAAAGATAGGGTTCCACTGGATCCAATATCCAAAACAAGGGTGCCTTGGAGTACTTGCAGGGGTGCCTTAGGTTGGTGGTCTAGAACCAATTCAAACTGTTTATGGCCAATGAAATAGGCAAAATCAGTGCTCGTGGCTTCCAATTATAAAATGTGTGGGTAAACAGAAGTGAATCATGTTCCTCACCATATAACTGGACCTAAGGATAAAATATAATCATAACTTATTTAATTTAATATTTTTCTAAAATTCTCAGTAACAAACCTTTGGCCTAGGGATGCCGTGAAAAAGATTCTCATACTGTAGGGTGCCGTGATACAAAAAGTTTGGGTGTTTTAGGTGCTTCAGGTAGACCTAGACTCAACTAGTAGGAGTGTGAGCCCTATTTTTAGTGGCTTTTTCTATATATACACTATAGTGCACTATAGGTGTAAACCAAGGTGTATAGGCAAATTGTTGTTTACTATAAACTTATCTTTTAGCATATCATACAAAACAGTTTTGGTTTACAAAATGTATCTAAAATAATACATTTCTAATAAATTTGTAGATTATTGAAGCAATATTCATAACTGCAAACAGTCTATATTGAAGTGGTTAATCATGCGGAAATTAATTAAAAGGTAAACTGGTTAGAGAAAACTACATTTCCTACCAACTCATACTATGCAAAAAAGCATTTGTGTTTATGATAACATTTGAAAGTAACTTTCTTGATGGAAAAATTGAGATGATATATATCTCTAATAAAACACAAATGTGACATAGAACCCTGCTAAACCATGTTTGAAGTACTGTACATAACTGCAGTATGTAGAACAATCTGTGAATCTTTTTTAACTGGAGATATCCTACTGTAAATCAAACCACAAAGGCTAAACCGTTTCTGGCTTATAACTAGAGAGCCATAGGGTTCAGTTTAAGACCCTGTCATTCTGTGAATGCATACACATACTTATATAATTGGATAGTGGAACAGCAAAGATAAAACCTTAATTTGCAGACTATGATGCCAAATTTTGCAGCAGTCTAAACACAAGAAAAGATGGACTCCGATAACTTGCAGACAGTGACAAAATGCAGAGCTTTGCAGATGAATGGCAGATGGAATTTAATATACACGCAACTTCTATAATTTACTTGGGTACAGCATACTACTGAAATATTTTGTAAATAATATTGCAATGCTCTGTTGGAAGATAATATATCATCTTCTGGAACAGATAGTCCCATTTTATTTTACAGGAGGAAACTGAGCATCAACAAAGTAATGTAAGTGTAATTATGTTTCATTAAAACAATACTATTATAATTTTCCCAATTTCCCTCCTAATTATATCTAAGTAATAATAATAATAATAATAATAATAATAATAATGTTATTTATATAGCACTTTTCTCCTAATAGGACTCAAAGTGCTTGCATTAGCCTTTTACAGCTCAAAATACAAAACAAACTTAACAACTTAACAAGGGACATTAGTGAAATCCTTGGGTGAACAGGAAAGTCTTGAGTCTATTTTTGAATGTTTCCAGAGTGGAAGACTCGAACTGAGCGGGGAAGTGAGTTCCATAGAGTTGGAGCCACAGCGCTGAAAGCTCCACCCCCAGATGAATTCAGGGAAATTCTGGGTACTGTTAGTAGTCCTTCATAAGGGAGTACAGAATGGGTGTTATGTGGCTGGAGCGGGTATGATTGGTTAATAGCCTGGCAGCTGTATTTTGAATACATACACGCAACCTGTCAATACCATTTGCAGTCTCCACGCTTTGAATATTATTTTTTTCAGGTTTGCTGAGCATGCAAGTTGACTTTAAAATTGACGCTATTTAGATAAAACTAGTCTACAGGACACCAAATTATGTTTCATGTTCTTGACACAAGGTCTACAAGTTCTTAGGGGTTGCTTACCAATGACATACTGTACATGAAAACCAAAGTGTCTCTTTATGGCCGGTATTCAATTAGCCCTGCTGATTTTACAATGCTTTGTTAACATACGGGCTAGTGACATTGCAATGATTGGTGCACGGAAGCTTAGCTCTGCTTTTTTTGTCGGCCGACTGTCTAAGGAGTCGCTCCCTAGGCATCAGGTGACAATTTTTTTTCCTGCAATTTTCCTGATGTTTCTGTGATATTTTATTTCAGGCTACCCAGTTTTGACCCCCCCCCCCCCCCCAAATAAATAAATATGCCCCGAAACACACAGGTTCAATGAAACCAGCATAGGTATTACTTCCTGGCTAAACATGTTCACTATTTATAATAGTAGTCTGTAGTTGTTGTTTGAAGCATACAGTATCAGTATCAATAAATTGAATTGGTGGGAACAGAGAGCATGTCATGAGCTTGTATTATCATACCCCTCAATGATCTCTCTGCCTGAGAAATAAACTAAATACTGTATCCCTAGGCCAGTGGTTCCCAAACTGTGTGCCGTGGCACCTGGGGTGTCTCAAAGTACTTGCCTTGGATTGGTGGACCAGTACTTATTCAAATTATTTAAGATCAATCTAATGGGCAAAACCAGTGCTTGTGGCTGCAAATCATACAATAACCTAATTGCAAGAGCACAAAAGGAATTAAATTATTCAATTATTATTATAATTGTATGTATTTATCAATGTCACCACCTCTTTTTCCCTGTCATATCTGTTTAATGCCTTTTACTAATAAACCAGATGGATCACAATTACGACATTCTTTGAATTGTTGGGAGACACTAGTTTAAGACCCTGTGTTTGATGTTCCGGAGGTGTTTGAGTATTCAGATTTTTAAACATCTCTTGGTGTTTCCTATATATCAAAGTCCACACTGACATTTTAATAGGTAGACGACATGTGTAGAGTTACAGTTAATAAACTCATTTACTTTTAATCCTCCCACACTGTAATCTATCATCAATAAAGGTTTCAATCTCTCATTCGCCCATATAAATATTTGCTAAACTCGGGGCACAAACTGTACCCATTGCGGTTCCGCACTTCTTCAGGAACCACTCCACAAGGAATTTGAAGTAATAGTGCTTTAACATAAATCTAAGACGTTCAAAAGAACCAAATAAGTTGATTTAACAATTGATTTAAATCTATTTATAAGAAAATTTGCACATGTGCAAACCCTCCACCATCAAACAAAGGGCCAAATTCGGACCCGACCGAACGGTCTGAATCAGCCCCATAGATGGGAAGTGATAGAAATAAAACAGTTTATTTAGCCTCCATTATAGGTGTTTTACCCTTCACCATAAAAAGTGTAGGTGGCATACCCCAACTCACGTTAAATGTGATAAGATGACATACAATATAAAGGTATCTTTACCTAATGGTTTGTTCATCGTAAAAGAATAGTCTAACACACTCATGGTGATAGTACTGTTATAAAGGTATCTTTTTCCTGTATTTGTAGGTGTTCAGGAGGAGAATTATCTCCAGTACCCAGATGTGTGTGTGAATGGAACCCCAGAAGAAGAAGGGGAATTTATCTGACCTTATTGCTCTGTTTGCTCCACAAATGCACACTGCCTCTCCTGCTAACTGGTTGCTACCTCCCATTCCTGGTGCCAAGATTTTTGGCCATTGTGCTCCTTATCTCTGGAATTCGCAACCGCTCCCTATTCTGTTTATGCTCACTTCTACCCCTTATGTTTCACTCCTGGCTGTCTGCCCCTCACCTTTAGTAAGCTCTCATGAGAGGACCCTTTCTCCTCATGTGCTTCAGAATATATGTATTTCTGCCACCCTGATCCCCTAATGCAACTGTCTTTATTTACCATATACTGTACTTGTCTTAAATTGCATTGTACTGTAATTAGTTATTTAATTGTTTGTTTTGTGTTTGCTCATTTATGTATTGTTAGGCACTGTGGAATCCTTGTGGTGCATATAAATAAACAATAATAATAATAATAATAATAATAACAATAATATACAGTACATTAGACCACATATGTGTTCTAACATCAAAAAATTATGAAAATAGCGTTACTTAAAGTATATGTATTTCAAAGTGATAAAGAATTCCCCACTCACACAAATAAAAGCAGTAATGGGTGTCAAAAGGTATCTTTATCTTCTACAGTACTTCCCCTAAATGACCTTCACCATAAAGAATAGATGTGGGCGGTGTACGCTTACTCACATCCCACATATAGACATAGAACATATAAAGGTATCTTTATCTTCTACAGTACTTCCCCTAAATGACCTTCACCATAAAGAATAGATGTGGGCGGTGTACGCTTACTCACATCCCACATATAGACATAGAACATATAAAGGTATCTTTAGCTTTTTGTTTCCAAACGGAATGGGAGACTGCGCTAATTTAATTATAATGATAGTAAACTCTCTTATGCCATGGATGAGTTCAAATAATCAGAGACAATGGAGACTGTTTGTATTTCAAAAGTAAAAAATATTTTTGCAATTTATTAAATAGAATATAACATTAATATTTATAATAGGCGGCCACCTATAGCAGTATATGTACTAGTACATTTGTATCAATATGTGTACAATAACACAATTGAAGAAAAATATATATACTGTAGATAAATACACACAATGAAAAATAAGTATAAATATATATATATATATATATATTAGAAAATAATAAAAAACACAATAAAAAGCACACTAATTGTGAAAGACAGTCAGATGCCCACAGGCAATTAGATTATAAGGGATTCAGCCCTCGCCAAAGGAAAAGTCACTTTTTTACAGGGTTGTGTATAATTGTGTGCATTTAGCACATGGATCTCACCCTTAGTGTTCCGATGGTGGTAACGGCGTTGGATTATCCCGCTGGTGGTTGGCATGGAGTTAGAAGCCAACCAAGGACAATGCGAATCGCTAATACCTACTATGTACACATATATGTGTACAATAAATGCCCTGTAATAATGGTAGAAAATGTTATATATATATATGTGATCATATCTATATAACTTATCTGTGCACCCCGGTCTGGAGATGTACTCTATATATTGAATATAAAACGCCGGGAGGTAGAGACACGGCGTACTGCCGTCAGCGTCTGTCCATCAGCAAGCCTCAGCGGGTGTGAGAGACCCGTCTGCCGCCACCATCGCCTGGACCCACACGCTGCTCTCCCCCTCTCTCCTCCCAGTGGGACACGCCACGCCAACCACCAGCGGGATAATCCAACGCTGGGGCTTCTGCAGCTGGGTTTGGCTGCTTGTGGTCACTCAGAAGTTAAAAGCTGCTCGGAGGGGGGGCATGGGCACATTCAGGTGTTCGGCCATTCATGTGTTCAGGCGTCCGAGTGGCCCCTGAACTTCCCGCTCTGGCCCACGAACTTCCCTGAGCAGGGCCTAGAATCTGTGGGGAGCTGGGGCATGCGATCACCAGGGATGTATGAGACGGGGGGAGGTATGTGACGGAGAGAGAGGGCGATGCAGGAGTTGTGTGTGCCCCTACCTAGAGGTGGTATGCAAGTGGTGCACAGCTGGAGGCACCGCTGGCACACACCTACTTATCAGTGGCATGCCCAGAAATTTTCCAGGAGAGCCCACTCCTGCAACGCAGCTCAGCCCGGAAAATTTACGGGCATAGCACCAAAGTGGTGAATACAATCAGACCCAACCCCCCTCCCGTAAACACATGTAAAACAACAACCTACTGTAAGAATTGTTGATAACGTTTTCATCAGGAACTACTGGCACAGTGATACGCTACTTTGGGCATTTAATGTAACAGATGGGAAGTACTGTAGTACAATAACTATGCTTGTTTTTATGAAGTGTTTTGTAGCACCTAGTAAATGCTGAGTTCTTGTCAGTTTGCACTAGGCACCAGTTGTCAGCACACTTGCAAACCTAAATATTGACAGAAAATCATCATATGACTCAACAGACCTCAGAGTGTGCGCTGGTGCTCAGCACTCTCTTTGCAGCTCTTCCCTCGGCCTCTTCCCCATCTGCTGTTGTATATTTGTCTTTTCAACACTCAGTACACATTTCTTACACTCCATCTGTGGAAATTCTTTTACACTCGCCTCATAACTGCATCCATATCTGCCTTGCACACTTATGTATTAGTAGTGAAGATCTTTTCCAGTGCAGCATCCGTAGACACACACCAACGTATAATACGTATAATAACATCTACGTATAATAACAAACATGATTCTGTCACTTTCTATGTACTGTACTCTGATATCAGGAACAGTACAACAGCCAAAGGATGTTTGCAGTCGATATTGATAGTAAATGATGAATATCAATAAAGACCATCAATGGTGACTATCGATAATTGGAGACTGATGGAACTGCAGCTAGAGACCGATGATAAGGACCGCTGATATTGTTATAAGCAATTGATGTTTGACCATCAATGTTGAAGATCGATGTAACAATCAATGGTGGCAGTCGATGCTGAGGAGTGGATAGAAGACTATAGATGGCAATGCAGAGCTCAGCTGGAACTGTGGAGAGACCCCAGACCATGCAGCAGGATGGTGAGTGCACACTAGGGTTACCAACTCATCCCTTTAATCCGGGACACATATTAATTACACAGGTTCTGTGGCTGGCTTTCACCTGGTTTTAAACTCCCACACCTGAAGTCTCCATTTCACCTGGTTTTAAACTGCCACAGAACCTGTGTAATTAATATGTGTCCTGGATTAAAGGGATGAGTTGGTAACCCTAGTGCACACGGAGGCAGCAGAATCTCACTGGAGCTGTGGAGACATGCAGCTTACTCTGGAAAGGACATGCAGGTACCAGCATGACAAAGAATCATGGCAACTCTGGTAGGAGCCAGACTGTGTAGCTCAGGAAGTAGCAATGCTGAAGACTTCATTGAACTGGCAATTTCCAAGGGTTCAATCCACATAGGGAGAGCTGCACAGGGATTGCTAGGGTCCATGACATCAGAAACAGGGATTGGTTGGAAACTACCATGTTTGTTTGTTGTATGGCTGAGGCCTGTAACAAAGGCAGTAACGAGGACAGCTGCAATGAGTTGGGGAATCGCATTAGCAAGACTGCAGGATATTCTGCATGGCTGCAGCATCAGGTGATTACTGGATAAACTGGGGAATCTGTGCTGAGATCTGCATACAAACAGCACTGAGGATATCCAGACCTGGAGCACAGTGACAGTCTGGTGTGACATTGTAGAGGTAAAAATAGTATTAGTTTTACCTAGGGTTACCACCTAGTCCCTTTAATTCCGGACACATATTAATTACACAGGTTCTGTGGCTGGCTGGCTTCAAGACTCCACTGCACCTGATTTTATACTGCCACAGAACCTGTGTAATTAACATGTGTCCGGAATTAAAGGGACTAGGTGGTAACCCTATGTGTTGATAAAATACCGTATAAATAGGGGTATAGCTGGTAGAACTAAAATCAGCATCAGTTCAGAAGTAGGTGTCGAAATGGTCGAGGAGACTGAAGATGAAGTAGAGGAAGGGAAGAACAGGACAGGAGCACAGGTGAGGTAAAGAGGTAGGGTGAGTACTTAAAGAAGGTGGAGGTGGGTGGACCCCCAACAGTGCACATTTTCCAGGTCACCCAGCAGGTGCACTCATTATTCAGACACATTTTAAAAGAACCACAGGTGGAGCTAATTATGTCACTTGTGATTCTGTGTGGAGACCTGGAAAACGTGCACTGTTGGGGGTACTTGAGGACCAGGGTTGGAAACTATTGTGCTGGAACACAGGTTCTCAAAGTCGGTCCTCTGGACCCCACACAGTTAGGGTTACCACCTAGTCCCTTTAATTCCAGACACATGTTAATTACACAGGTTCTGTGGCAGTTTAAAATCAGGTGAAGTGGAGTCTTGAAGTCAGCCAGCCACAGAACCTGTGTAATTAATATGTGTCCGGAATTAAAGGGACTAGGTGGTAACCCTAGTTTTACCTGGATCATGACAGTCTCTTCATTGGGGCCTGTCTGATTTCTATGCTTTTCCAGCAAAGGACACATTTCATATGTGTATAGTCTGTAGCATTTGTAATGTAGATATTGACACGGAACATAATTGTTATGCTAAATGTCAATGTTTTTATTTCTCCATTTATAAGTCTGTGCCAGCCTGTAATCTACACATTAATAACAGTGCACTATAGAACACATACTTCCAATCCATTGCCTTTTCCTAGCAACATAGGAAGCTCTCATTGTATTTCATAAAGCATATTCTATAATAACCCTATGTTTACAGGTAATTTGTGTGAAGCAGCAGACAGAGGAAACATTGAGCTTGTCTGCTGCACCTTTGGTAACTGTCATTAATACAGCCATAGCCTGATGTGCACTGAGGGAAGGAAAGCTGATTCTGGGTCTGCAAATGTCGATTCAAAGTATAGGAAAGGGGGTGTCCTTTACCAGTGGCCACGCCCCCTTTCTGAATATGTACCCATTTCTACCCTTCATATGTTGGAGGGTATGCTATGCTCCTGTGAGAGGGAGTGGCCGGCCAGGACTACATCTCCCAGGGCACACGGCGAGGGGCGTAGCAGGCCCGAATCCCCCTGCTCAGGTAGAGACTGCAGTTGGGGGAGACTAAAAGTCACAGAGTACTGTGTGGCCAATTGGATATCTCTACCCACACCGCACTCAGCTGCTACAGCACAAGATGCCGCCGGGTTCAAAGAATGGGCGGCGTGACTTCACCAGCAGGCGGCCCAATGTGCAACAGCATGGGGAACCCGGCAGCAGGGACTAATGCTGGCCACACATCAGACCAACTTCTGACCAACTTTTTTAAAACCCTTCAAACCTCCAACCAACCAACTTGACAGTCCAACTAAAACAGTTCCCCACACATCTAACCAACTTTTCTTCTAACCAGTACACTTTTTTTTTTTTTTTTTAGTTCAGCCAACTTCTGTCCAACTTCTGATGTCACAGAAGTAGGTGGACAGGTTTGGCCTACTTATGTTTTTTATTTTTTTTTAATTACTATTATTTAGTTTAAAAATGGCTTAATTCCAAGTGAGAAGTGAAAGTAAATGAAATTATCTGCCTCACACACCAGGCAGTCTAGTAAAAGTTACATGTACAGTATCAGTTGAATTTATTAAATGCAGATAATTTGTATCAATCTGCCTCAGTGTTGCAACAAAATCCCCATACACATTACATGACTTTTTAATAGATATTGTTCATTTTATATATATATATATATATATATATATATATATATATATATATATATATATATATATATATATTTATATATATAGGTACTTGTGTAGTTTCACGGCACCACTAGATCGCATGTGATATCGCATGCGATTTGACATGCTATATCGCCTGCGATCTACTATCCATTTCATTAACCCACTGTCCACTAGGGTGTGGAGTTGATTTTATATAGTGTGGCAAGCGCGGATGACACTACTTGTGTTGTTTCACAGTGACTCACGATATTGCATGCCATTTGCATGCAATTCCGTGGAATTCATTCCGTGTCCGCTCGCCACACTATATAAAATCAACTCCACGCCCTAGTGGATAGTGGGGTAATGAAATGGATAGTAGATCGCATGCAATATCACATGCGATCTAGTGGCGCCGTGAAACTACACAAGTATATATATATATATAAATATAACAGAATAAAAACAGTGCGCTGAACCTCTATTGAACCAAGGACTATATTGAAGTCCACAATCCGAAGTGAAAAAAGTCCAATGTCTTTAGTAATGAATCACTCAGGTTCCTTTAACCTGGCCGCTCCGTATCTCACACACAAAAGTTTAACCTGTATCCAACAGGTGAGGATTTTCTAGAGAAAGAAGAGAACGGGCGCTGATAGTGCATGAATCAGTTTGAAAAAACGAATTTTTATTATTCAGCACAAAGTAAAAGCAAGTGTGGATAAGACGTACCAACGTTGGCGGTTCTCATTCACCGCAGTCAGACAGCATGAAAGTGGTGCAATGCACCTGATGGAGCCGGTTACACTCGTCTGGTCTCCAACGTGTAGCAGCAGTAGTGGGATTGATCTCGACGCTAGGCCACGCCCCTACGCGTTTCGTATCAACTTCGTCAGAGGGCCCTCTGACGAAGTTGATACGAAACGCGTAGGGGCGTGGCCTAGCGTCGAGATCAATCCCACTACTGCTGCTACACGTTGGAGACCAGACGAGTGTAACCGGCTCCATCAGGTGCATTGCACCACTTTCATGCTGTCTGACTGCGGTGAATGAGAACCGCCAACGTTGGTACGTCTTATCCACACTTGCTTTTACTTTGTGCTGAATAATAAAAATTCGTTTTTTCAAACTGATTCATGCACTATCAGCGCCCGTTCTCTTCTTTCTCTAGAAAATATATATAAATATATATATATATATATATATATATATATATATATATATATATATATATATATATATATGTGTGTAATCTATCTCCCCAAACAATGAAATAGAAATAGAATTTGCTGTGTCTCAGCTGTACGACCGTCCGTTACCCCCTGAAATTTCATTTCATGGTCCGGCGCGGCAGCACTGAAACAGTGCAAAAGCCAGGCAGAAGCAATGGGCTGCCCCAGCTGTCCTATTGGCTGGCGGTGGGTGGTTGAATGGCAAGGGAAGGCAGGGTACTTCTCCTATGGGTATTGGGACAGCTGGCGATCTCCCCCATCTACTGCCACCTATGAAACTGAGGGACAATGGGAGTAACTTTTCTGCAGAACATATTATGTTACTTGCAGAGCAATATTTGTATTTTTTTACAGAGAAGCAGCTTATATGCTGCGCTATTTAACAAACTGTTAATAAATAAATAAATATGCAGAGCATTGTCTCTGCATGGCAAAAATTGCTCTGCATAAATGTCTCTTGTATACAAAGTAACATCTTCCATGCAAAGCAATTTTTCCTGCACAGATCAATTTTTAAAATGCAGAACCACCCTATGCATAGTATCTTATCTATCTATGTTATTTATCCATCTATTTATCTATCAATCATGAATATATTACACCAGGAGTGAGGTCACACATCCTGCCAACCTTCTGCTTATCTAAAAACTCTGCCTGACTTTTGATTTCACCTTTTTGCCCTCTGCAAATGGTCATTGGATTTAAACTTTATATATATATATATATATATATATATATATATATATATATATAACAGGGGACATCACATTAAGAGCAGGGGCAGGGAAGTGCATAGGTAGGTGGCTGGGGTGACAGGGAGCATAGTTGGTGGGGTGTACTGGTCACGGGGGTTACGGGGGTCTGCAGCAGTGAGCTGTCTCCCTTACCTACTTCCCGCGGGGGTTGCGGGAGACAGGCTGGTGGGTGATGAGGACACGGTGACAGCAGAGGAGGTGCAGGGCATCCTGGACACCGCGGCTGAAGGGACCCGGTGGCTGGACAGACAGCAGTGGCGAGGACAAAGCAGGAGCAGGCTCTCCGGGACCCGGCTGGAGGCGGCTCTGTGGGCATGGTGCGTGGACCTGGCGGCTACAGCACACCTTGGTGCTGGTAATTGCGGGGGGTGCTGGTCTACGTGATGGGTGCCTGGAGACTGCAGTTTTGCCGGTAATGGGGTGGGGGGTCTGTGATTGCAGGGGGAATGTGGCTTTTGTGTCGCTGTTGGTGGTTAGGAAGGAGCAGGGGAAGCTGTCATCAGCTCACCGGAGCTGCTGGCAGGGAAGAAGGTGTAGTAGGCGGACACTGCTGGTCAGTGTCCACCTACTTATCGGGCAGTTGGGGGAACTTTGCCCACACACCAGAACGATTAGCTGGGAAAAATCAAACAGGTTTGATTTTTCCCAGCTAGTTGGAACGACCGTTTTGGGCCGTTTATCAGCGTTTTTGCCCGTGTGGGAGCAAACGGCTGATAATCGTTTGCTCCCACACACTAGAAAGATTATCATTCCAACCAGCCAAAAGTTGGCTGGTTGGAACGATATCTTTCTGATGTGTGGCCAGCATAACAGCGGCCAATCTTCCGGCCAGATCCTGCACAGCTGGCAGTATAGACTATAGTTCCAGGTAGGGACAGCCAGCGCAGTATTTATATTAAAATGGGACGCTTAAAGAAATTGAGATATGTAGTGGAAGAGTCAAGGCCACGCCCCCTTTACGCCCCTTTTTTTGCACTGGAAATGTTGGAGGGTGTGCATGAATCAAAGTAACTATGGAGGTGTACATCGCATGAGTCTGACAGTGTATATGCACAGAGTTGCAGTAAGAAATAAGACACATGGGAGCAGATGTATCAAGCTTTAAAAAGAGATAAACATGAGGGTGATAAACCGTGATAAACCTGACCCTCTCCATCAAGGAGAAAATGCTCTGCTCCTGGACTTCCCTGGTAATGCATAATTGCCATCACCTGTGGTGAAACACCTTTCTTATTAATTACCTAGCACCCCACAGGTGATGGCAATTATGCATTACCAGAGAAGTCCCGGAACAGAGCATTTTCTCCCTGAGGGCGGGATGTATCAACATACACCTCCGCCCTTCGCACGGCAGCCGCCACGATGCTACCGCATATGTACTAACATATGCGGCCAGCATCGGGCTGCGGTAACGGAGACCCCCGCGATACCTGTGATGTTGGCTGCGGGGGTCTCCGTCACCTCCCGGCGGCTGCCAGCGTCCCCCTGTGTCTCCTCCTCCCCCCTGAAGCCGGATGTCCTGCCGGCTGTGACACCAGGGGGAGGAGATGATCACAGGAGGACGGGAGGGGGTGGGCGCGCGGACGGCGGGCGGCGAAAGAAGCCCATAGGCTTCTATAGGGTATCGCCACCCAGAGGGTAACGATACCCTGCCTAGCGAAAACGCTGCGGAAGGTTATTGATACATAGGAAAATGCTGTAAAACGGGTGTTTTACCGCATTTTCCCGTTAGTACATCCCGCCCTGAAGGAGAGGGTCAAGTAGGCAACCCTGGCATATAGACCTCTTTCGGACTGCACCTGCGTGCAGTCTGCCTCTTCTTCCATTGCTTGGAGATGATATAATCTGCAAAGAAAGACACAACAGGGGGTTATTCTGATTCACTCGGAAATGCACAATCACTCTCTAATGGACAAAACCATATGCACTGCAGGTGTGGCTGATGTAACATGTAGAGAGAGAGAGTTGGATTTGGGTGTTTTATTGTTTCTGTGCAGGGTAAATGCTGGCTGCTTTATTGAAGCACACACCCCACCCAAATCTAACTCTCTCTGCACGTTACATCAGCCCCACCTGCAGTGCACATGGTTTTGTCCATTAGAGAGTGATTGTGCGTTTGCGAGTGAATCAGAATAACACATTCCGCATTATAATTAAACAATCGATGTTCTTAGTATATTAATTGGTCAACAAATATTTGCCCACCAACCAGCATCAAAGTGACCTGGTATCTCTGGGGGGTCCCTAATACTTTCAATTTTGTAACACTTTTTAACCCTTAGTTTCTGCTTCCTCTTCTTCTTCCTTCTTATTAACACACTTAACACCTTAGATTTTCACTTGTGTGCTGCCCTGTGGGGACTGGCTTTTGCTGGCTATTTTTGGTGTCCTGCATCCCAGATTCAAACCTAGGGGGGTATTCAATCTCCCACCGCTATTCCCAATGGGGGATATAGTGGTGGGGCCCTATTCAATGCCGTCTTCCCCCGACAGCATTGAACAGGGATCTCGGTAGAACGGGCCTGTTCTGCCGGGAATTGTCGAGCTCCCAGCCTCAGCTCGACGATTTCCATCCGTTTCTCATTGGCACGCCCCCTTTTCGGTGCTCGGCAGGTGGGAAATTGAATTCAATATCCTGCTTGCCGAGTTGATGTTGAGCCGGCTGAGAATGGCTTACTTATAGGGTCCAATGTAGGCCTGTCCTCTTTTCTAGTAGAATTCACATCGGTACCTGTGAAAATCATACTTACCATCCTAACCTGCGAAGATCGCGTCCTCTTCAGTCCATGTACAGTAGCATCTAGAGATTAAAAAAAAAAATACACAGCTCCAGTGGACTGAGGGACCTGCAAGTGTGTTGGCACTTGCAGTCCCTCCCCGAGAATGAGGGAATCCCCAGTAATGTCAGCCACCGGCTCTTTCCTCAGCCAATCTGAAAAGCTCCGCTCCTTATAGGTACTGCACGGCTCCATAGAAGCCAAATATGAATTTAGCATGGGCTTCTATGGGTGGGAAACGGCAACTCGGGCTGATTGCAAGGTGATTCCATTGAGGGCACTTGCGGTCAGGCTGAATTGCCGGTGTTTGGCCATGGTATGGGGGCATCAAGACAATGTCCAGTTGTGCATATCAGTCCCTATTCTAATGTTTTGCCAGTGCGAAGAGGTATTGTTGCACTGGAGTTGACATGACCACGCCACTTTGGATGTGAGGCTGTACCTCTTAGACAGGATCAGGGCCCTGGCTATTCACTGTGCCATCCACACACACATCTGTATCTACATATATTACTCAGATAATACAAATCCAACTCTCTCTATACGTGTTACATCTGCCCCACCTGCAGTGCACATGGTTTTCCCCATTTTGAGAACAAATTTGTACTGGGATCAGATCTGAATAAGGGCCTAAATGTATACATTCTACTCATGCAATCCCTTTACTTCCCTTGGAGAGTCAGTCTAAACACCAAGTGAATACTAAGGTGTATAAGAGTAATGCATTTCCAATGACTTCTATATTTGTTTCCTGTTGGTCACATCATTTGACCGTCCACCAGCTGCACTTGCCATGAGGAGTAGATGAAGTATAACTAGGGCATGCTCCAATGATAATGAGATTTCCATTCTCCGTGCTCCAAAATCCTCATACACCTCTGAGCTGATGGATATCAGTACATTTTGTTCAAGTGCAGATCTGCACTGTGCTGTCATAACTGACGCCACTTTGCTCCAATAATTCTGCACTACTGTACATTGCTTACATTAAGGTATATTCCTGGTTTTAGCAATGAATAATGATGTAATGCCTAGCACATTCTAAAAATAAACAGAAAATGTATAGAGGAAAATTTGCAAAGATGGGCGTTCTATTTCAGATAAGATGTTGCTATGGGCAACCAATCAGGTAAATGTAATGTGATGTATGTCATGTCTTTCCCTCCTGCACCCATGCTTGACGCTGCACTGTATGTAATCCGCAAAAAAATCCTAGTATATGTGATTATACATGATTCTGATATCTACAGTATAATCTTCTAGAAGGTGCTAAATAAATAGTAGATTCTTAGTGTTCATTCTAGCACCCGCCATCTTTGAAAACCTGTGCAGTTCCTCTTCCCTGACTGGGGTGTCGCTGTCTGCTGTAGTTCTTCTAGCACAGTGTGGTCTGTATATTAGCACTGATATGCAAAACAGATCTGTGCTGGAAACACCACAGCAGACAGCGGCACCCCATGCAGGGAACAGGAACTGCATGGGTTTTCAAAGATGACGGGTGCTACAATGAACACTTATTAGTAAATTTCCCCCATAAACTTGAAGGTTAAAACATTTGATTTGTAACCTTTAATAAAGGTGCTTTCCATTAAGGCCTCAATACCACCTTGCAAAAAAAATAAATGGTTTCATAAAAGTGAAAATATGAAATAAAGAAATCTCCAAAATGATGTACATACAGTATACAATGAGGTTTAGTAAAATTGTAGCTGTGTGTATGGTAAAGAATGAGTACTCTGGGATTACCCTTAGGGCCACCATGCTTCAAAGTCTGGCTACAGAATAAATCATAGCAAAGGAACGGGAAACAGCGAGCATCTGGGAGAGAGTTGACCTGACCATGGCAATAGAATTTGTTCAGCGATGGACTCAACATGTCATGCTGTAATTTTCCCCATAGTTACTTTTTGCTTCAGTTGAGCTGTCAGGGCTGCGTTTATATTTACTTTATGTTATATACCACTGGGGATATATCTGGGTAGCAGCAGCTGAGTTACCGCACTGTGCATTGTAAGAAAAAAACATGGGGCATTAAATGTTCATATGATATGGGTGTTTCCAGAAATGTCAACTGGACCTTATGCTAATATTTTCTGAGATTGTCCTTGCAGAGATTTGTTTTAATGCTTTTGTTTATTCAACATAGTGCTGGTTGACCATGGAGAATGTCATGTTTGTTTTAATAGTGATTACTTTGGGTGACCAGAATCATCGATCTTCATAGCTCTTGTACAAAGCAGAAATCTTTGGGGGGTTTAAAAGATCTGTACATCATCTGCTGTGTTTGTCCACATCGCTGTTTTACAGAAAGCAACCAGTGTAATGTTTTGATGGTTTGTTTTTTTACAGAGAAACAATTCAGGCATTTGTGGAATGACTCAAATTCCCATAAGCACGTTTCTTGCCGAAAGGAAAATCAATACTGATGAAGTTTAGCAATCTGTAATATGTTATCTGTAATGTGAACAAATTGGAATATTTACATCAAGGCTATTTTATAACATTGTGGGCCAGATTCTCTAAGCTTCAAAAGTGATAAAATGTAGAGTGATAAACAGCCAGCCAATCAGCTCCCACCTGCCAAGTCAGCTGCCATGGGGCTGATTGGCTGGCTGTTTATCACTCTCCCTTTTATCACTTTTGAAGCTTAGAGAAATCTGGCACTAAGATTGGAACCACTTTGTGGATGTTTTAAGGAATTAGCACCCCGGATCCATTAATCAAACAGGATAAAACATGCACTTTGAGCTGCGGATGAAATGAAGATTCACATATAACAATTCACAATATTGACCAATATTAATAAAACATTTTACATAGATAAACATATAAATCTATACCAATTTAATAGGCGTATTCAAACAAAAAAGCGAACCCTTCTATCAAACTTAGGTGCATGCAATTACCTCCATCCACTTGTACTGTATATTGTTTTTTGTAGTTGGAGTTCAAGCAAGTGTTAGTACAGTATGTTAGTTTCAAGCAGCTGTATTGTCTTGGATCACATATATGTCATCATTAATAATTGCATCCATCTAATAGACTTATTCCATTGAAAACCCTTGTATCCAATTTGCTGGTATACAGTACATCGATGACTTGCAAATAAGTGTTATAAAATGTGCTTTTTGTTATACTTATGACACAGCGATGCCCCGTATTAACATGAACGTTGTACTCCGGCAAGTCTCCACAGCTCCTGGTGCCTTCCAATATTGCAGTCTTATCCAGCATCTTCATTGGTCAGCAGCATGGCCAATAGCCATGCTGACCTTCTGAGGAAGCTGCTGATAAACATATTAGACAGAGAAACGCGATAAGGATCGCATATTCCAGATATTGGCCACGCTGACTCCTCATTTCAAGTTTGATATAGGGGCTAGCTTTTTTGTCTGGTTACGCCTATTAATTTGGAATAGATTTCCATGTTTATTTATGTTAAGTGTTTATTAATATTGCCAAATATTGTGAATTCTTATATGTGAATTCTTTATTAAATAAGGATTTATTATTCCAAACAGCGCTGTCTCACTTGTATATAATTTGTTTGACTATTAAAGGGCTTGGTTATCCCTTTAGATTCAGTGGCAGTTTGGAATAAATAGGCTGATCAGCCCTCAATGGCTGTTTCAAAGTGGTGTTGTCTTAAAAAAAAAAACAGTTGCAGAGTTATGTGATTGTGGCTTCTGTAATCAGTCCTCATGTTTGACAGTGGGTGGCAATCAGTGACTGTCAGTCAATCTTCTAGACAGCAGGGAGAATTTATATTTATACACTAGCTCTGAACTGTCAGTCATTGACATTCAAATAGCATAGTGCTGCTGTGACACTATGCATTGACTGTCAACAACTGACAGCTCGTGGCAGCATATAATATTTTCTTCTTGTGCTGTCATCGCTGTCCTGTCTTGATGTAATATTAACTACGGTGACTATAGAGTAGCCACAACTTTACTCAACCCGTCAGTGGCAACAGTGGAACATGTTGTATGCAGGGAGGATGGCACAGCCTACCCATCACTGGGGCCTATGTGCATTGTACATCCTGCTCCCAGTGTAAATGCATCAGTAATTAATAGTAACAGTGATCTGCTTTTTCCACCTATATGTTGTACACACATAGCTTACCACTGTCCCACAGAGTAGTGTTCTTGGGGCAGAGATGCCCACTTTAACATGCTTTAGAAGCTTTGATGCAAGAAGAGGTTTAACAGCGCTGCTCAGTCAGGCACTCTCTTACCGGCGCTGCATACAGAGGGGTATTCTGCCAACCACTTCTCTGTCTGTCAGTCAGTGCCGGCATTCTCCACGTTCTGAGACTGCTCCTATGCTCACCCTGGGCCTGCAGCCATCTCTGGCTGCACGTGGTACAAACCACACAGTTATGAACTAATTAGGTGGTATTTTATCTCTGTCCACTTTATCTCGTTCCAACGCTTAGTACATTGGCCCCTGAGTTTTATATCACTTGTTTGTAGAATTCTCCTGGCAGCATGACACTTGCCTACATTTGCTAGCTCCTCTCTGGGAGAGGCCCAGAGATTAAATGCAAAGGAAGCACATCAGGGGTACGGGAATGCGGGTATGTCACCAAGCCCTGCCCCATTCCATTCAAACTCTGTAATTTTCAGGTCTTTGATGAGGGACTAAAATGATGCAAAATGACATGATTCACTGCATTTGCCTCCACCCCCTCAATGCTCAGGGGCAGGGGCGGATTGGGCAATAAAAGTGGCCCTGGAAAATTTCTGGAAGTGGCCTCATGGCGGCACAAAATCAAAAATGGCAGAGCCAGCATAATAGTAGGCAGGATCCCTAAATCACTATACCTAGAGACATCGGTGACAGGCTTAAGCATCGGCCGGTGGGGAATGGGGGTGCATCGGTGGTTATGCTGCAGCATAGCCCTCCTGCAATATAGTATAAATAAATTGTGCTGCACAGTATATTTCTACTTGCAATACTGAACGTGTGGGGCAGTCCATCGGTAACGCAAGCCCCGTTAACACTGAGCGATCTTGGCTTCCGATTTTGACTAAATGTATTTACAAATGAAGTGCGTCGGGAAGGGGCATTGTCACATATTAGTACCAATTCTCATTACACCACACACTGCACCAGGTAGGGCCCCTTAGACACACTATACGAGGGAGAGCCCTTAGACACACTACACCAGAATTACACACCTTAATGCCCATTACACATTGTCACACATGGCAATGCCATGACATATGTCACACACTGTAATGGCCATTACATATTATGCCACTCACAGTAATGCCTATTACATATTGTTCAACACACTTTAATGCCCACTGCATATTCTACCACACACAGTAATGCCTATTGCATGTTATGTCACACACAGTATTATGCAACACACCGTAATGCATATTACATCTTACACAACACACACCGTAATGCCTATTACATATACCACACCATAATGCCTATTATATATTATACAATACACCACAATGCCTATTGCATATTATACCACAAACCGTAATACCTATTATATATTATGCAACATAGCTGCTGCTTACCTACATGCTCGCTGCCAGGCGTTACATGCTTGCTGCTAGGGATTTCTTGATTGATGCCAGGGGTTATATGCTCCTTGCAACGGTATGGGGGGGAGGGGGGTTTAATTGCTCATTGCCAGGGGGTTACATGCTAATTGCCCGGGGGGAGATATAGGATCGTTGCCCAGGGGGAGTTTAATGCTTGTTGCCCAAGGGGAGTTACATGCTTGTTGCCCAGGTGGAGTAACTTTCTCATTGTCCAGGGGGAGTTACATGCTCGTTGCCCAGGAGAATTATTTGCACGTTAGCCAGGGGGAGTTACAGCTCATTGTCCAGGGGGATATACATGCTTGTTAACCAGGGGAAGTTACATGCTCATTGCCCAGGGGAAGTTACATGCACGTTGCCGAGGAGGCAGTGGCATAACTATAAATTTTGCTCCCCCTTGCAAAAAAGGACATTTTGGTAAAACAAGCAGGTACTTTGCAACCCCATCTCCGCACATACTACACTACCGCCGCTACCCTGCACCCCTCCATACACACACTACACTCCTGCCTCTTCCCTGCACCCCATTCCCCGCACATATTACACTATCACTGATACTGTGCACTACTGCCGCTACCCTGCACCTCATTGCCTGAACACACTATATTACCACTACCCTGCACACACTACTGCTGCTACTCAATCCCACTGCACGCACGTACTTCACTATCTCTGATACCCTGCACCCCTCCTCGCACGCTACACTACCACCGCTACCCAGCCCACACTATACAACTGCCATTACCCTGCACACACTACTGCCCCAACCGTGCACCCCACTCTTAGAACACACTACACTACTGCTGCTACCCTACACACACACACTGCACTACTACTGCTGCCCTGCACCCCACACACTATACTACTGCCACTACCCTACACCCCGTCCCTGCACATGCTACACTACCATTGCTACCCTAGCCTATACCCCTGTCCCCGCACACACAATATTACTGATGCTACACTGCACCCCACTCCACGCACACACTATACTACTGCCACTACCAGAACCAGAATACCCTCCATTGAGTGTCCTGAGAGGGGGGTGAGCAGTTGGGAGTCCTCAACCGCAGTGAAGCAGCGTCTATTTAGAGAGACAGAGGGCATGGGCAGCAGATCATAGAGCGCTGGCCATGGCCCCCACAGCAACGAAAGATGGGGAAGCCACACCCCTTTTGTGATTTGACACCCAGGTCATGCACGGGCATAAGTCCCAACCCCACTGATTTTAAGAGTTGTGAGGTATGCATACATGTACATACTGCATGCACACATATAACATACATACAGAAACAGCATAGATACACACAAATAGCATAGGTCAGTGGCGTAACAATAGAGGGTGCAGGGGGTGCAACTGCTATGGGGCCCGGCTACTTGGGGGGCCCGAGGACCCAACAAGCAACCCCCTGCATCCTCCATAGTCACGGCACTGCCTGCACCCTATTGAAAATATTGTTACCTAAAAAAAAAAGAGGCGGTGCGGTGCTGCGCTGCGCTGAGTTAGGGGCCTGGCATTGGCCCTTATTCTGGTTGGTGCGGTCGAGCCGCATATGCGGCTGCGACCGCACCAGACGAATCCCCGCCCACCCTACGGATCGCCACGGCCGTCCGTACACGGACGGCTGGCGATCCGCATAAAAATGGTGGAGGCTACGCCTCCACCATGGTGGGAGCTGCCCCCTGCATTCGATGGTCGTCGACCATCGAAGGCAGGTCCGCACGCCGCGGCAGCTCCCGCAAGCTGAGACCACACGGACAATCGTCCGTGTGGTAGCTTGTATGGGGGCTGAAAGCTGACATCCGGCGACGTCAGCTTTCCGCCCCCATGAGTTGCGTCATGGCCTCATTACCATGCGTACGCCCCGCGTTTGCATGGGAACGCCCATGAAACGCGGGGCGTACACATAGGGAAATGAGGGCATGATGCCTCTCACGCCCCTATACGCCCCCTTTGCGGCGGACGAAATCCGTCTGCGGCGAAGGGGGCTGCACATGCGCAGATTGACCTCTGCGCATGTGCAGAGTAAAAACATCGGCGGTACGGCCGCACGCGGGCCGTACCGATCCGATTAGAATAAGGGCCATTGTCTGGTAGGACTCGGAGCTGGGGTATGGTGAGGTCTGGTGTGTGGAGCGTCAGTCTAGGGGTGCGCTGCAGCTGTCTTCATTTGCCGGGCGCTTGCTGAGATATTACCAGCGGGCGCCTGGCGGCTCCTTAAGAGGAGCCGTCTCCTGTATGTTCATGCTACCACTGTGCCGGAAAGCCTCTATGGAGGGCGGCACACCGCTTCCCTAGTCTCCAGCGCAGCAGAGAGTCGGATGGCAGTAATCTGTGCATGGAGTCGGACCCTGGCTGCTGCAGCGATCACACAGGAACAGGTAACTGGGTGGAGTGGAGGGGCGGGTGACCCGGTGTCTAGAGGTGCTTCTTTCTACTTCTTCAACCCTCCCCCCCTGCAAGTGAGAGCCTGCTTCCTCCCTTACAGACTGCATGTGCATGCCACCAAAAGTGACCACCTGTCACCCTCTCTCTTCTGTGTCTGCCTGCGACCCCCACCACCACAACTGAGCCTGCCACCCCTACATTCTGCTGCATGTACGTGGAACACAGTTACAGTTTGTATTACAGTTTGCACTCTTCCTCCCTGTCACTTTACATTTGTCCCCTTCTATGTTCTCCTCACACACAGTGGCGCCGGAACGGGGGGGGGGGGGCGAGGGGGCAGCTTGCCCCCCCCAAAATTACTGAGGCGCCAGTATGTCCGGCCCGCCCGCCTATATTACAGCCGCCCGCCCGCCTATATTAAAGAAGTATCATCCGCCCGGCCGCCTATAATACATACCAGGCGCCGGGGATGGCTGCTGCTGCTGCCGCCGGGGAGATGTGCATAAGACGCGCCAGCCAATCACTGCCGGCGCATCCCCTCCACAGCCACTGTGATTGGTGGGCGCTTCTTCTGCACATCTCCCCGGCGGCAGCAGCAGCAGCCATCCCCGGCGCCTGGTATGTAATATAGGAGGGCGGGCGGGCGGATGATAATACATAAGTAATATAGGGGCGGGCGGGCGGCTGATAATAAATCAGTTATATAGCCTGGCGGGCGGGTGGGCAGCTGATTAATCAGTAATATAGCCGGGCGGGTGGCAGGGAAGATGTGCGCCCGCCAATGCTGCTTCTCTCACCCTCCCTTCCCCAGTGACTGACACATCCAGGGGTTGTCATTTACCCCTGGATTCACACCCAAACAGGTTTATGTAATTATGTCTGATTATCATAATCAGACATAATCACATAAATCTGTTTGGGGGTGACACTGCCACTTTTTCCACTTTTTACGAGTAAATGACAACCCCTGGATTAATGTCAGTCCTGGTGTCTCTGGCCACATGTATATGCCGCTGCCCGGTGTATAATGCCCACGTGTATATGCCGCTGCCCTGTGTATAATGCCCATATGTAAATGCCGCTGCCTTGTGTATAATGCCCACGCATATATGCCGCTGCCCTGTGTATAATGCCCATGCATATATGCCGCTGCCAGTGTGTATAGTGCCCGGGGGTAACATATAGCAATTTAGGGGGCGCCAAAATGAGATTATATCTTGCCCCCCCCAACCTAAAAACGTTCCAGCGCCTCTGCCCACACATATAAAGGTGCATACGCAATGATATGTGGCACCGCCAATATCGTTAATATCATGTCACAGCAAAAATGAACAACCTGGAGTCACTAACTCCCTGATTTCTTCTCTCTCTCTCTCTCTCTCTCTCTCTCTCTCTCTCTCTCTCTAATTCTCTCTTTTGCAGGTAAACCCTCTATCCCCCTGACCCCCTTTTAGTCTCTCCAACACCCTCTTTGTCTCTCGCTCTCCTGTCCGCTAATTGTATTGACAACCACATGGGGGGGGGCCCTATTCAAGACTTTGCTATGGGGCCCACAGAGTTCTAGTTACGCCCCTGGCATAGGTACATACAGCATGTACACAAAGATAAACATAGCATAGATATACACACACAGCATGCATGTACACATAGTTTTACACAGCATTTGCACACATACATGCTACATATACATACATACAGACACATACCATGTACCCACATACAGTACATGCATCATACTGTATACATAAACACAAAGCATGTAAAAACACACACACACACAGCATATACTATACAAACAAACACACACTCAGCATTTACCCCGTCCCCCTATTAGATTTTAAAAAAATCTGCACATTGTACTTGCCCAGCTGATGAGCACAGTCTCTGCTTCCCCCCGGCCAGCAGCTCTCCTCATAGCACAGTCTCTTCTTCCCCCGGCCAGCTCTCCTCCACACACAGCAGTCACGTGGGTGGAGTTCAGCCTTCGAGGAAGTACACGCTGCCTGTGCAGCTACAGTATCTCCCCCTACTGTCAGCCAGCCCGGCCCCAGTGACAGCCTGTCGGCTGTCACTCTATACTGTATACTAGGAGCCGAGGAGCGGCTAGAGGTGCAGGAGCCCTCTAGCATCTGTCCCCAATGAGGCGGTGGCCATCTTTAGAGGGGCGCAGGGTCTCTGTCTGTATGCGGTGCGGACAGAGACTCTGAGGCACCGCTCCCGGCCGCAACGTCTTCTGTGAGTTAAAAAAAAAAAGTTAAATATAAGGACAGGCTGGAGATCCAGTGGCCTCCTGGGTGGCCGGCCTCCCGGGATTCTTCCCGGTAATCTCAGTGGCCAATCCGCCACTGCTCAGGGGAGCATGCTTTAGACTTGGCTGGTTACCTTTCTTTGGGGCAGAGAACACCACTCTATTTTCGTGAGCCTTCCGGCAATTACAGGAAGGTAGGAAAGTGTTTAGTGTATATAGGATATTTTGTATTTGCGTGTGATTTTTAATCACTAGATGGTGTTATTTATATAGACACTTCCAGAATCACTTTGATAATATAGCAAACAATCCACCAGACATACTTTCATCAGTTGTTGTATTTCCTCTGTTTTTATTTTAGGCTGTCGTATGCAACATTTGTTTTATGTCCATACACTACTTTTTTGTACATAATAAATCGGCCTCAAGCTTATACCTTCTGCCTCCCTCTTTATTTATTTACAATTTGTTTTCTTCGTGTATGGTATGGCCGCCGCCTCCTCTAGTATCCTCAAAAAAGTCTGCTGTAAGGAGGCGGACATTTTGTGATGGTCATTTTCATTAACTGAAGCCTGCCAGGAGGAGAGCCGGGACCGCAGACAAGTAGATCTGCGGGTCCCGGCGCAGCGGCGGCGGCGAGTGGAGAGGTTGGTCCTGGGCCCCGGCAGCAGTGCAGCGAATCAATAGCCCCGCACCACTGGTTATACCGATGTTATCCTGAAGTGAAACAAAGGACAAAAAAATATCATTCAACTCCTGGCTGCTTCACCTGGATAATCAGCACTAAATTCCCTGTTTTGGCAACTGCAAAAACTGTCAATATCACCGGCAATGCTTCTATTTATATTTATACTTTCAGTTTAGTGATTGCACAGCTGTGCCCAAGCTATTCTGTCTTTATACAGTACACATGAACGTCCTGTCTGAGTTACGGTCATTGAGCATACAACATTACTGTACTGTCACCTGCTTTTCTGGTCTATTTCTCATACAGACACTCTACTCCTATTTCCATTTTTCCTCCCACTAGTTACCTATAATAATAATAATAATAATAATGATATTTATATAGCACTTTTCTCCCAATAGGACTCAAAGTGCTTCACACATTGTCTTTACAGCTCGAAATACAAAACAAGCTTAACAGTAGATGTCAGTGAAATGCTTGAGTAAATAAGAACGTCTTTAGTCTATTTTTAAAGGATTCTATAGTGGGCGCTTCTCGCACTGTGCGAGGGAGAGAGTTCCACAGAGTTGGAGCAGCAAAGTTGAAAGCTCGACCCCCAGATGAATTCTGGGAGATTCTGGGTACTGTTAGTAGTCCTTCTTCAGTGGATCGTGGTAATCGAGTAGGACAGTAAGGAATAAGAAGCTGCTGCAGGTACCTTGGGCCCTGGTCATGTAGGGCCTTGAAAGTGAGTAAGCCAATCTTGAAAACGATTCGCCCTTTTACAGGTAGCCAGTGAAGGGCGTAGAGAATGGGAGTTATGTGGCTGGAGCGGGGCTGGTTAGTTAATAGTCTGGCGGCTGCATTTTGTACCAGCTGCAAGCGGTGCAATTATTTTGCTGGAAGACCCAGGTAGAGAGCATTGCAGTAGTCTAGTCGTGATGATATAAATGCATGTATGACTTTAGGAAGGTCTTCTGAGGGAATTAAATGCTTGATTCTGGCTATGTTTCTCAGATGAAAGAATGAGGATTTGATTGTGGCTGACACCTGATGTTTAAGTGTCAGGCCATTATCCAGGACAACACCAAGATTCCGCACATGATCAGAGTTTTTTAGTGCTGTGCCCCCCAGCTTAAGACCTGTCAGTTGGCTATGCTGCCGTCTTGTCCTGTGATTTATCATCAGGACTTCTGTTTTATCTGGGTTCAGTCTCAGCCAACTGGCACTCATCCACACTGGCACCTACTACACACTGGACCTTATTCAGGTCTGTTCATTCTTTCCTTCAAAAACTTGGTTCCCAAATGCGGTGCTCAAGTCACCCCAGCCGTCCAGGTTTTAAGTGTATCCATGCTTAGGCACAGGTGACTAAATTAGTACCTCGTTCAGTTTGATTATACGATCTGTGCTCAAACAGGGATAACCCTAAAACCTGGACTGTTGAGGATGCCTTGAGGGCCACATTTGAGAACTAAGGCCATAAGACCATATTGAGACTTGCATCTTGCATCTCCATGTCCACACTCTGTGTTTTCATGGGAACGCCCATAAAACTCAGTGCATGCGTATATGGTAATGACCCTGATCAGGCCGCAATGCCCCTCTCGACCCCCTGCTCGAAAGGCCAGGAGCGAGCACTCGGTGACCGCACTTCTCGCAGAGTTCGCACGCTCCCTGTGTACAGACATGCGCAGAAATGGTGTTGCGCATGTGTATACGCACAACATCAGTGCGCCACCCGAATTTGCGTCTTAGCGAAGCGATCTGAATAAGGCCCATTAACAATTATGTACAATATAATTAGTATACAATATGGGAGAATATTACTACTAATGTAGTAATCGAATTATTGAGAAATAATTGTTCTGGGGGGAAAAGTGGAAAGCACCATGCAAAATTGTGACAGCGGAAACTGAGGTCATACTCACTCGAAAAATCTGTGCCTTCCATAAAGCTGGTGCGGGTTCCATTGGTGTGATTGGTGGTGACATCTACAGATGTGCCAAGTGGTGGTATAGCATGTTAAGCTCAGTTGGTGTCTTAATCCTTGTACATTCAGACGCACGCTTGTGCACCAAGTAAACGGGAAGATATTAGCATTAGCATATAATAAAGGTGCAACTACTGCATAAGACACTAAAGAAGTAGCAATACCATGCAACCCAAAAGGGATGCGGTAATTTGGTCTACAGCATGATGATCGACAGTCATTAGGTCGACACCATTAGGTTGACATGGGAAAATGTCGACATTGGTCTATGTCGACATAGGAAAAGGTTGACATGGTTCTAGGTTGAAAGGTCATTAATTTGACAGGTCATTAGTTCGACAATGTCTAGGTTGACAGTCAAAAGGACCTTTCGACCTAGAACCATGTCGAACTTTTCCCATGTCGATCTAGACCCATGTCGACCTTTTCCCATGTCGAACTAATGGTGTTGACTTAATGACTGTCGACCATCATGCTGTAGACAAAATGATCCCAACCCACTCAGAATTAGCCCCAATGTAAGTAAGCATTTGTTACACTGTTACTTTTTAGGGATTGAGAAGAGTCACTATATAAATGTTACCTTCAAGAGAGTTAATTATTTGTTGGGACAAATGCCTTTTCCTATCTATCTTACAATATATAATGGTATGCACATATATTTGGATATAGGGCCTAATTCAGACCTGATCACAAAGCACATTTTTTCTCAAATGGACAAAACCATATGCGCTGCCTGTGGAGCAGATGTAAAGGTGGCCATACACTGCTGCGATGTGTTGCAGCAGTGTATGGCCATCCGATCCTTATTGAGCGGCCCGGGAGCTTCAGAATCACATGCGGTCCTATCAAGTGATGTGTCGCACACGCCACCCTGTTCCACGCACCAGGAAGGGAGTCCGATTCAGAGGTCGGACCTGCTTGCAGATACAACAAGTTGGTTTACAAAGTAAAAGGTGCTCACGGACCTGCATGCAGGTCCGACCTCCGACTCCAGTCTGATGTGCACGTGACCAGAGTTGGACCCAATGGGATTTCAAACCCATGCGATTTGGGACAATCTCTTGGCCTGTTATTTTAAAATCGTCTGAAATCAGCTCAAATTGGACTAGTGTATGGCGGCCTTTACATGTGCAGAGAGAGTTAGATTTGGGTGAGTTGTGTCCAAGGTGAAATCAAAATTGCAGTGTAAGAATAAAGTAGCCAGTATTTACCATGCACAGAAACAATATAATACACCCAAATATAACTATCTATGCAGATGTGTAATTCTGGGAGGCAATGGAGTTATCTGCCACCAGACTCCTGCTCCCAAGTGGGCACCTCTCCTTCCCTGCCAGTTTGAATCAGTTCATTGAAACCCATTGATATTGCTTCTGTGGCTGACTCCCCCTCCTAGCAGGACCATATACATCACACTCTTTATTTTAAACATAATATACTGTACATTACATACATACATACATACATACATACATACATACATAAATACACACATGCATATATATATATATATTTATATTAGTGTGTGTGTGTGTGTGTGTGTGTGTGTGTGTGTGTGTGTGTGTGTGTGTGTGTGTGTGGGCACCAATATTTATCTTGCCTCCAGGCAACTGGGACGAACTTACGCCACTGTATCTCTGCACATGTTACATTTTCCCCACCTGAAGTGCAACATGGTTTTGTCGATTTGAGAGAAAGGTGCCTTGCGGTCAGGTCTGAATTAGGCCAATCATCTTTACGAGGTCTCTGCATTGCCTCAAGAACAGATATGTCTTTATTAGGGCATAGCGTAACTGTAAAAAAGGAGGAAGAACATTGGACTCAGACGTTACAGTTGCCAGTGAAAATCCTCCCAAAGGAGAGGGCAGACCGGGGACTCTGGGGTCTGAGAATCACTTTGCAGAAGGGGAAAGTTTCTGTATCACATTCTTTCTTTTTAAAAATGACTCCTATTTGTTTACATGTAGAGCTGGTGACAGTTTAATGTCTCAGTTTCCATAAAACTGGGACAACTTGTCAGAAGTTTCTGTGTGAAAACGTTGCTACATTATCTGCACCTTTGGAGTATATATTAAATTACAATTTTATCATATGTCAATATTAATCTAGATAACGGAGTGATTTCCATGAAGAATAATTTGTTTTTGTTTTTCAATGAAATTACCCAGATGTACTGTACCTACATCAACCAACTACAGAGCAGCAGGGGTGCCGAGAGAGGGGGGGAGCAGGTACAATTTACCCGGGCCCGGGCCTGTCAGGGGGGCCCTGGTCTGGACACACAGGTTTTTTTTTTATTTGGTAGCAAGTACCCCTAACATGACCCATTCCATTAGGTACAAAATGCTCTGTTCCTGGACTTCCCTGCCAGTGGTAATTACAGAGGTTGGACTCCAGCACAGTCCAAAATTCAAAGAGGGGCAGTCACATCAACTGCCAGTGAGTCCAGGACAGTGATGCTTGGGGTGGCAGTATATGTGACCCCCCCTTTTGAATATTGGACTGTGCTGCAGGCTCACATCTGTAATTGCCACTGGCAGGGAAGTCCAGGAACAGAGCATTTTGTACCTAATGAAATGGGCCATGTTGGAGGGTATGTGTAAATCCTTTGCAAAGAGCATGTAACCCCTGGCAGAGCATGTTATCCCCTGGCAGAGCATGTAAATCAGGGAAGACAGGTTAATCCCTGGCACAGAATGTTAACCCCTGTCAGAGCATGTTAACCCCTGGTAGAGCATGTTAACTTCTTAATATGCAATGAGCATTACGGTGTGTGGCATAACGTGTAAGGAGCATTATGGCATGTGGTATAATATGTAATGGATGTGTGACATGTGTAATAGACATTACAGTGTAAATTTTTGTACGTGGAAGCAGTGGCGTAACACAAGGTCCGCAGAGTGTGCGGGGATCTCCACCCGTGGGGGCCCCAGGAAGTTGTTGTACCGGGGCCCAGAATTTCTCTTGGCGGCCCTGCAGAGCAGATGGAACAATACGTTTTTAACAACGCTTCTCGCAGCAGTAAAAAATCAGACTACTACTTAGAAAAATGTAGGAGGGGCAGCTGTGTAATTCTCATTCCCCCAGCAACACTGCGTGTTAGTGATAAGAGGAGACTTATTTATTAACTGTTATTTATATAGTGCAGACACCTTCATCTGCCAATCCTGTAAGCATCCTCACATACTGTACAGGGGCTGCATCAGAGGATGACATTACACAGTGGCTATACTAAACTATGAATAAGCATCAAGAGGGGGTCTTAAGTAAAAAGACGCCCAATGCAGCATCTTCATGAACATTGAACATCTGAGTAACCTTCATTGGAGCAAGTTGAACTGTATCAGGGGGACGCAGCCAATGGCTAAACTAAGTGGGGGCATGCATGGTCCAGAAAACAAGACCATGCATGCCTTCATTTTATGCACCCCCAAATGCCAGCGGTATGTCAGTTATGCTGTGGCTTTTGGGGCACAGCAAGTGACATTGCGTCGCCGGATCTGCATACGTGCAGTGCAGCTCCTGACCATGCACATATCTTAAAGCATCGGACAGCTGCGTAAATGATCAAAATGGCGTCTACCTCTAAATAAGCCCCACTGCACGTGACTTGTATGTTCAGAACTCAGCTTTCAGTTCTGCTGTCATTAAATAATATTGTTCCTTTATACTATGATATACTGTAGTAATTGATTTTATTTTTTATTAAGAGGCATGGTCGATACGTGCACCATAGTTATATATTTATGTACCCTATCATTATTATTTTTGTACATATGGGTATGGGTCATTAGGTCGACATTAGGTTGACATGGTCCAAATGTCGACATGGTCAAAGGGTGACATGAGTTTTTCACATTGATGTGGCTATGTCGAAAATAAGTGTAAAGTATGAACAAGTTAGTTTAAAAAAAACTCATGTCGTCCTTTTTCCACATAAACCTTTTTTGCGTCTAAATTTTGAGCATGTCGACCTTTATCATGTGTTGACCTATAGTGGTTGACCTATTGACTGTCGACCTAATGAACATATATCGTACATACTGTATTTATTATTTCACTATTTATGTTGCTAGGCAACGCTCAAGGTGGAGGTCACACGTCGCATAGGTGTGATGTCACTTTGCCCCATCATCTGACCAGAATAAAAGATTGTGATTAGTGCGCTACTATCTGCAGCTGGTACTGGTACTTGTCAGGTCCCGAAGATGAGTGCAAATGGAAAAAAGGAATGTACCAGCGCGGGCTGAGAGATTTGTAAAATAAAATATGGTACTTGTTTCCTAGCACGGCCACAACGATCATGATCATGGGCATCGTGAGGAACAATCAGGGGCATCGCGGCCATCGCATGCACTAAAAAATCGGGTGCGATGGTACCAACGCGATGCCCGCGATTTCCCCATAGGGAACAATGTTAAATGCCTCAATTTACCCGCGATGCCCCCGATTTCCCATAGGAATCAATGTTAAATGGCTCAATTTACCCAAATCATCATAGGGAACAATGGTAAATGGGCCAAAAAACCCAAAAAACACCAATGTCCCCCCAAAAGTAGTTGACGCCACCCCACGATCAACGCGAACCCGAAGCGTGGCGAGCGCCGCGGTACGCGTCCTCCGACCTTTTTATACCCCCACTATCCACGTCGGCGTGGAGTTGAGAATTGAATAGTGTAGCGAGCCACCGAGCCCGAAGCGTGGCGAGGGGACGCGGATACCTGTGAAGCCCGCGAAGGGATGCGTTTACCTGTGAAGGTATCCGCGTGCGCTCGCCACGCTTCGGGCTCGGTGGCTCGCTGCGCTCGCCACACTATTCTATTCTCAACTCCACGCCGACGTGGATAGTGGGGGTATGAAAAGGTCGGAGGACGCGTACCGCCGCCCCTTGCGGGCTCGCTGCGCTCGCCACGCTTCGGGTTCGCGTTGATCGTGGGGTGGCGTCAAGTACTTTTGGAGGGACATTTCACTGTTCAGGGGTGTTTTTTGGGTTTTCTGGCCCATTTACCATTGTTCCCTATGATGATTTGGGTAAATTGAGCCATTTAACATTGATTCCTATGGGAAATCGGGGGCATCGCGGGTAAATTGAGGCATTTAACATTGTTCCCTATGGGGAAATCGGGGGCATCGCGTCTGGACCATTTAAGCCTTTTTTAGCCGCATACGACGCGACCGACGCGATATTGACTTTTTTCAATGCATTTCAATGGGAAAATCAGGGGCATCGCGTCGGTCGCGTCGCAGACCACTAAAAATGACACCCGATGGCCACAATTGTGGCCGTGCTAGGAAACAAGTACCTAAAATATATATACAGAACGGTATCCTTTACAGTGTATTTATTTAATAAGGTTATTACTTAAAAAGCTGTATCATTTATATACTTGCATAAATATATATAAAATAAGGGGGGTACAGTAAAATGAGTGGACATTCAATGCACATCACAATTACATTAGAGAAAAAGGCATACAAATATGCATATTACCACACGGACATCTTAAGTTGTAGTCCCATGATAGCAGATAACCAGGTGGCCAATACTGTCCCGATACAGAGTCCAGTTGGTAAACTAGGTTCCTCTGATGGGAAGGATGGTGTAACCTGGAGGATTTGATGAAGATTCCAGTTGCTGCCTCGGATAATGAGTCCGGATGGGATGGTGCAAATGCACGTGGTGTTTCCTTAATGTGTGGATTTGTATCGAATTGCAGTGATGCGCTTGGAGGAAATGTCCACTGTGTGGGGGCTCAACGCGTTTCTCTGGGGCAAACACCCAGCTTCTTCAGGAGCAAAGTATGGATGGATCACCAAACATGGGAAATAGTTGAGGAAACCACTCCGGCGCCCAGAAGTCACTGGTAGGCTGCCTGTGAATTCATGAAACTGATCTGCCAGGGGGGAGAATACAGGAGCTGGGGCAGATCCAGCAAGGGCAGAATGAGGGGGTGACTGTACAGTTGAGACGACTCGTCTCAGCAGAGCCTGTACAGTATTGGCCACCTGGTTATATGCTATCATGGGACTACAACTTAAGATGTCCGTGTGGTAATATGCATATTTGTATGCCTTTTTCACTAATGTAATTGTGATGTGCATTGAATGTCCACTCATTTTACTGTACCCCCCTTATTTTATATATATTTTTACAAGTATATAAATGATACAACTTTTTAAGTAATAACCTTATTAAATAAATACACTGTAAAGGATACCGTTCTGTATATATATTTTATTTTACAAATCTCTCAGCCCGCGCTGGTACATTCCTTTTTTCCATCTGACCAGAATGAGTAGCGCCGCTGATTACTGGGTGTCTATAAAGGTATATTGATTGTGCTGGGATGGGAGAGTCTCCTGGTGTAGCTGGAGTTGGGCCTGAGGAAGGTTTCTGCTCCTGAAGAAGCAGGGGGATTTTACCTCAGGGAAATGCGTTGAGCTATTTCAGTGACTTGACCAGAGCATCTTACATCTAAACCTGGTGATTTTAACCCATGTGGATATCCTTTTTCTATAGAAGAACTGCTTCATTTATGGGAGCACACTCCTACTCTCCTATTTTTATCGTATCCGGAGGCTGATCCGAGGCGACCACACAAGAACCGCACGTTCATCCAGGTATACCTCAATACACCCCAGCTGGGTCTGTGGACATTACCATCTGATTCCACCTTCCACACCAAAAACCCATCGGGACTGCTGGCTACCTGGTCAATCATTTGTCGCTATACAATCAAAGGAGAACCATCCCAAACCATCATTAAAAAGCATCACCAGCAGTAATATGCTCCACAATATGTTTTTATATTCTACATGAATGTATGTGTATTTATGGAATTCCAGATGTATTTTTAATATTTGATTTTGTATTAAAACACCATATATTAATTGATTTGCATATATTAATTGATTTGCATATATTTATTCACTATTTAGCAGCCGGCACTGGTACACCCCTTTCTTCCTTGGTACTAACCTACATTGGGACTGACAACCCTGGTACCAGCTGCCAGTTAGTGGCAACCTTCTCTTTTCTCGAGAGCTCTTCCTTGGGAACTGTGGAAGCAGCAGTGCCTTTTGGGATTGTCAGTCTCACCAAGGCAGGGACTCCAGGAAAAGAGGATCCAATGAGCAATGTGGCTGGCTTCACTGCTGATGCCACCGTCGCCATTACCAGCATGGCTAGTGTGGTACGTGTCAATATGAATGTAGCTGAGGCCAGAGCCTGTTACATATGTTTATCTGAATATAAGCAAAAAAATTGGTGGTGGGGAAGGGGGGGGGGGCGGCCACTTCTGTATTAGCCTAGACGGCTGGAACCCTTAATCAGGCCCTGCATGGTTCAAATTATTAAAATTGTATTTGCAGTCCAAGTACTTGTGATTTTGTCCGATGGTGTAATGGATCGTAATTGATTCTCTGTGTTTTCTAGTTTGATTTGCGATGTTATTCTGGGCGGTGATAGAGGCGTTACGGCGGGGATCTTGAATCAGGCAGCGGGGGGGAAGCTGGGAGTCTGGGAGGTGCTGTGCGCGCATGCGCAGCAGCCCTCCCGCGGCCATTTTGATTTGGGAAAAGTACTGCAGCCGCTACCCACGGCCCAGCCTGCCCAGGGGCGTGCGCTGCCGGCCACTTTTTGATGACTTTTGGGCCGGCCCACCGGGAAATGGCCCGGTTTCCTGGTGAGCCAATCCGCCCCTGATCATAGTCTTATGACCTATGTGGGTCAGCCTATACAGTTTATCTGTACTACTTCTACTACTACTACTACTACAGTCAGAAGAACCAATACATAATACATTTCAACTTTTTTAATGTGCAGGTGATGATACTTCATCTACTCATTAGTATATACTAACAAACAGGTCCCTTTGACCTATTTTCACTTTTTTTTTTATAAAATTCAAATTTAAATAATCTGTACAATAACATTAATAAAACCTATTTGGTTTAATAAAAAAAAAAGGAAATGAAAACCTGGCACTTGAAGAGTCGTCATCATCACTGATCTTGGCCGCAGGATCTAAAGGGGTGTACACACGGTGAGATTTGGCCAGTCAAAATCGGTTAGAAGGTTAGCAAAAATCTTTGTGTTTTCCTGTTTAAGATACTGATGCGCAGCCCCGCTAAGTCAGTATCTCCTAGCATACATAGACTGTGGAGGCAATGCAATTTTGACTAGATACTGTAACAGACTATGCATCTAGCCAAAATCACTTATGCATCTAGTCAAAATTAGTTAGTCAAATTTGGCCATTAGCTAATATCTCCTCATGTGTACATGGCTTTACAAATCCAAAGACAGCCCAGATATGCAATTCTGTATAAAAGTTTTAGACGTGTGGAAAAATTAGTAAGAATGCACTCAAAAATAGAATAGTTTACTTAAATCAATTAACAAAATGCAAAGCAAATGAATTGAAGATAATTCTTATACAGTTTTTCAAAAAACTCAGCAGGAAGGTTGTTCCAAACACTTGGAAACCTCAGCACAGATCTCCTGAGGCTTGCTCAAATCTTTATGTATCTTCATAAAATCTTCAATAATAATACATCTAGCGCATATCTGCACGTGTTTATATGTATATATATATATATATATATATCTATATATATATATATATATAGATATATATATATATATATATATATATATCTATATATATATATATATATACAGGGGCGTAACTACAATGATGTGGGCCCCATAGCAAAAACTTAGAAGGGCCCCCCCATTGTCACTACAATGCCCATGAAGGGGGGTGTGCAGAAGAAAGTGAGTGTGTAAGAGACAAAGGGTGTCCGGGCCGCCAGATCTCCAAGGCCCGTTTTCATCACCGCTGAGCCGGGTCACTGCACGGCACATAACAGCCGGGAGTTGCTCCAGCACTGGGTCTCCTCACTGCCGTGCTGCATCTGCACACCGCATAGAACCGGGTGATGCACAGGTCAGTATCTTTATATTTGGCGCTGGGGCTGGTCACAGGAGAGTGACGTTAACACAGGGGGAGAGAGACTGAGGCAAGAATACGTGGACCGCCTCCGGCTTCAGTGCTGCACTGCCGTCATGCCAAAAGGGTGCAGGGGATTGCTAGCTTGGCCTCGGGCCCCCCAGCTGGCGGGCCCCATAGCAACTGCACCCCCTGCACCCTCTATTGTTACGCCACTGTATATATATATATATATATATATACTTTTTGACGGTCCGGCACTCCTGCTCCTGCTTATATTGTAAAATATATCAACTTCCTTGTGGGGCAAGGCCGGCTATTGCTGCTAATAACTTCTCATGCTGGGCTAACTTAATTAAAAATATTTTATGGGTTCAGCATTATCTATAATAAAAACATGGCGTGCAAAAGTGATAATAAGAGGTGCTGTGAGGGGACTCTCACTCCCCCCATATAACACCATGTAAGACTTATTTTAAATAAAGTGCTATATGTATGTAATATAAGACACTCCCAATGGAGTGAAGTAAATGCCAAGTTCTGATACAGAACATACTTTTAAACGCTGCCCCAATTATATGAATAATTTAAAACACATTCCATGAGAATTTTTCGTTGAGACCCCTTGGGCTTAATGTTCCCAATTGTTGGATCCAACGTGCCTCTAGTTGCAGCAATCTGCCTGCCCTGTCCCCCCCTCGGATGCTGTCAGGCACATGGTCGATGATCTGATGTTTAAGGTCTTTTAGTGTGTGTCCTGTATTGGCAAAATGCCTCGCCACTGGTTGTTCAGAGATTTTTCCTTTTTTATGTTCCTTGATTGCTGTATTAATGGCCGATCGGTGTAAGGCCATCCTCTCTCTGAAGGTCCTTACTGTCTTCCCTATATATTGGAGCTGACATGGGCATGTGATCATGTACACCACGTGTGTTGTTGTACATGTCATGATGTGTTTATTTTTGAAGATCCTGTTCTTGTCTTTATCCATTACTGTGGATCCTGTGACCATACTTGCGCATGTTGTACAGTGTAAACACTTATAGCATCCCGGTTGTTTTTTTAGAAATGTTCCTTGGGTGCTTTGTGCCAACTGTTTTTCATATCCTGTAATATCTGAGTGTACCACCATATCCTTGATATTTCTGTTTCTCACTTACTAAGTGCCTCCCCGCCACCGTGGGGGCTGCGGTGCTCTAGTTACACCACTGTATTGGACATAACATAGAGGTGGAAGTATCAAGTGGAGGCAAATTTTCTAAAAAGTTGGTGATATGGACATGCTACAGTATAAACCACCAGATACTGTATTAGTAAGATGGAGGAGGCTCAACTCTTACTGCAATTAGAAAAAACTGCAAAACTACTGTAGGTCAGGTTTTAATTATCCAGACATTGGCCCTTATTCAGATCGGTGCGGATATTCCCGCATTCTTACGGAGCGGTCCGCACGCCACGGTGTTTTGCCGCGTGCGGCCATCGTCCGTAGAAACGCCCACGTGTCCTCCGCATTCGGACGGACTCACTCTTTAAGAACAGGGCGTGTTTACGGACGACATACAAACCATGCGTGTGCGGGAGAAACACTCCGATTCTGCACGGTATTACAGAGTATTACAGAGTATGCTCGGAAATACCGCATCCGACCGGGAGCCAAGCGGTGCTACCGCCCGTAAGCGGAGTATTTACGCCAAACAACCCACTATTAAGTATCTTCTGCAAGACATCATATGACCCACTTATTCAATTACCTATCCTCATAAAAAACTGCTTATTTGGAATTGGAATCAATTAGATGCCAATATATCCTTACAAGCATGCCTAACACATGCATTGCACACATTAACCCTTACAGCAATTTAAGTGCAATGGTTTGTATTAGACCCTGTGTAAAAGATTATAAACAATCTACACATATACTGTTTAATGTGCAAAGAAAACCAACAACTGTGAACTTGCATAAAGAATTTATTAGAAAAAACAATTAACATATAAATAAAAAAATATCAAAACATAAATTAAATAAGCAGATCTTTGAGGTCCTGCAGGTCGGCTAGCAGGAGCCTCAAGTGGTGCTCCGCCCGCAGGAGGGCCCCACGCACCCCCTCATCTGCCGGTGTGGTGTCATCTGTGAGCATGTCAAAGGGGCAAAAATTAGTCATGTTATTCATGCATACATTTCACATACTGCAACATAAATTCCACAAATGCTAGGTGACATGTGTGTGTATATATATATATATATATATATATCTATCTATGTAGAGAGATAGAGACACACATAGATAAATAGATATGACACATACATACATATATACATACATGCAAACTTATTTACTACATACTGTCTTTTTTTCCCTCTACCCTTTACTCTGCAGAAGACATAACAGTCATAGTGTTTCTTCTCAGTCACAACCCACCCATGACTAACCAATGACAAGCATGTCATGGCCTCCGTCAATAAGAACTTGTCACAATCTGCTCAGTCTAAGTTCAGTGATGGTTCGTGGCATGGGAGTTATGCAAATGTCAGGAATGCACAGTACACATCCTCAAAATCATAATTCTGTCTAAACCAACCTACAATTCTGTGACGGCAAAAAAACAATCTGAACTACAGGGGGTGTTTAGGTAGAGGAGGCTCCTGGGACACTGGCAACTTCTGACTCCATTCCAAGGTAGGCCGGCCCATACTCCATTTATAGCATACATCCTAGAGTTTATAAATAACATTCACCAACAATATAGATTCCACTATTTGATGGGTCATAATCTACGATTGCAGCAGGTGAATTTAATCCACAAATGATCCACTCATCCCTTTACTCCAGGATCCTGTTTAACTACAACGGTTATGTGGCAGTCAAAATGGAGCTCCAACCCATCCCACAAACCTGTGTAATTGAGAGGTGTCCTGGATGAAAGGGATGCATTGGACACCCCATCTAACCCGTACCTGTATCTGTAGCTACCCACTTTGGGGTCTATATGAATAGTATTGGCACACAATTTTTAATCACCAGTGCTACATAACAAATACCAGTACAACTACTTCATGAATGATGCATTATGTAAACATACCGATCTGCTGGGACTCCGGGGCTTGGCACGCCTCCTCCCCCTCTGAATCAGACTCCTCTGGGGCAACCGTGGCCTCCTCAGCCCCCTCCTCCGCCAGCTCCTCTGCCACCATCACCACGTCCACCTCCTCCGCCACAAGCACCTCCTCCTCCACCTCCTCCTCCTCCTCCTCCACCTCCTCCTCCTCCACCTCCTCCTCCACCACCACCACCTCCTCCTCCTCCACCTCCTCCTCCGCCACCAACACCTCCTCCTCTTCCACCTCCTCCACCACCACCTCCTCAGGCACCTCCTCCTCCTCCACCACCTCCTCCACCATCTCCTCCACCATCTCCTCCTCCTCCACTTCCTCCTCCTCCACCCTTGCCGCCACCTCCTCCTCTGGGTGTTGGGCCTCGTCCTGGGCCAGGGCTGCCTCGGCCTCTTCACGGGCCTGTCGGCCTCGGGCTCGTGCTGTGTGGTAGAAAAAAAAATCATGGTCAATGTCGGGTCATTGGGGCACATGTATTAATCCATAACAAGACATACATGGAAGGGTGATAATGATGGCAAACGATGCAGGCAAGTAGCTCCTTACTGTTAATGGACTCAAAAATGAGACATTTAAATTATTATGTGATTGTTAGTAATTAGTTCAAACATTACAACCCTGGCATTTATCAATGTGTAACACATATTAGATCTGGCACATTGTATGCATCAGAATCCTCAATGCTATGTCATTACATATAAAAGCCACATGACTGCATGTTAACCAGGAAGAAGCACACATAACAGTCTATGGACTTTTAAACCCATGGACACCCACTTATCATGAGACACATGTTATTGTTTATATATGCTATGTTGTAAGTGCGAAATTTCATAGCTAAAATACTCACATTCAGCAATTTCGCCCCTGATTTGCTGCAATAGCTGGGGCTGGCGCCTGCGGAGGTCCGACCACCGCCTCTCGAGCTGCCCGAGGGACCTCCGCACCCGAGTGCGGGCGTAAATACGGCGCCCTGCCGCAGCATATGCCCTCCGCTTATGGCGGTTAGTTATAAAGGGCCCCGCACGGCCCAGCCTTGTCTCCATGACGGAGACCAGAACCCTCAGCTCCGCATGTGTAAAGGGGTCTGCCCTTCGTGTCTCCGCCATGTTAACAATGGCATCTATCAACCAATCAGGTGGTGGCATTGGTTGATCACAGTTATTTGTGTTAATAACTTTATTGTTCATCTTTACATGAACAGCGTCTCTGCGCCAACACAAATGGTGACAAATTCGCATGCCTTAAAAACAGTAGTGCTGATGTATGGCAATGAACAAATCTGATATATATAAAACACAGTGTGTATGCACTTAGCAAATCCAATGACGCCTGGCTCCGCCAAGCAACGCGTGCTATAGCTTAGCAACGCATAGCTGTAGTTAGCATTACTTACTCTATGCATCTATGTGTATGCGTACATTTATGTGTCAAAGACACATACACATACTTGCAGGTATCCTGAGACCAGCATTATACACCAGCCCTGCCTGCCTGCCTGCCTGCCTGCTCCTTGAAATGTTGAAACATGTGAATAAATTCAAATATCATATATATATATATATATATATATATATATATATATATATCTGCAAACAAATCATACATCAACACAGGAAAAAATCCCCAACACATTAGAGAATAAATCAATGTACTCACCAGTCATCAGGGATAGTATCAACTACAATAATGAAGATATAACAAACACATAAGATCCCTTGTACAAGGTATAATAATTAGCACCTATATTGAACTTCCCCCAAAACTAAGCACATATGATAAATATCTCCTATTTATTTGCCATTAGGAGGGCAGGCTGGCTAATTTTAGTTTTGTAACACTGACAACTAACACACTGTACTTATTTGAAGGGCTGATTTTGACTACAATTGGTGTGTTCTGTCAACTCGATAACATGTACCTGAAGTATCTTTGCGCCACAGAGTCCCGCAGCTGGTATCCCCTCCGGCATTCAGGGGCGCGGGATGGGCGCATGGGCGGATCTTGCGGCTCAGATGGTACCTCCCACTCATCAAAGGGTATCTCACGCCGCACAGCAATGTTGTGGAAAAATATACACAGGCCCACGATCCTCGACACCATTTGAGGCGCATATTGTAAGTCACCACCAGTGCGGTGGAGCACTCTAAATCGACCTTTTAAAAGGCCAATTGAGCGCTCCACCACTTGCCTGGTGGCAACATGCGCCCGATTGAATGCCTCCTGTGGGCCCGGTGCTGGGTAGCTGTACGGCGTAAGTAGCCAGGGCGTACATGGGTAACCGGAGTCACCCAGAACCCACGCATCACGGCCTTCCAGCTCTTGTAGTCTTTGCCATATCCCGGTTTGTCGGATGACATGAGAGTCATGGGCACTTCCGGGAAACTTCGAGTTGAAGGCGAGAATTTCCATGGATGGGCCACATACCACCATCACGTTCAGTGAGTGGAACAATTTGCGGTTCCTATATATCTTCTCACTTCGAGATGGAGGCACAAATGGTACATGGGTGCCATCCACAGCCCCTATCACATTAGGGAAGCCAGCAATTTGATGGAAGGCCTGCTGGCTTCTGCGCAGGGTCTCGGTGGCAAATGTCATGGCCATGAAGTGCCCCTTGCGCCTGAACATGGCCGACGTCACACGCCTCAGGATTCGGCAGAAGGCCGGCTGAGATATTCCAGCAAGTACTGCCACTACTTGTTGGAATAATCCTGAGGCGCAGAAATGCAACACCGCCAGCAGCTGTGTGTGAGGCGGAATTGCTGTCGTGATCCCGTGTAGAGGTTCCAGATCGCTCTGAATTAAGGTGAGCAGATCCAGAATGACATGTGGCGGTAACCGGTACCTAGTAAGTACCTCATCATCGGGCATAGCAAACAGAGTCACCCGTGTGCGATAGATTCTAGCACGTCCTGGCCTCCTTGGCCGACGAGTGGGGAGAGCCGCAAGTGCCCTTAGCCTCCTCTCCATGTAGCGCATCATTGCTTCAGCAACCTATAAAGAAATGAACATAAATACTGATGCACCTATGCACATAATGGCCATATCCCACTACAAATAGATTTGTAGCCTTCAATACGTACAATAGATGGCCGCCCCGTGAAATCCCTCAGATCCATTTGACTCTATAATGATGACACAATAATATGAACTCAATACACACCGTCCCAAACACTCAGATAAAGGTGTCAGCATTTTTTGCCGACATCATGTACTATGAGACATTTCATCTATTGCTGGGACATGTTGTCCTGCAATAGATGAACCCACACAGGTTTAAGACCTGTGAGTTAAATAGTGAACATGTGACATGTTGCAATAATGCTACACGCACTTTGCTGACCCAACAATCTGTAGTCAGTGAGGCAATGGTGCATACATTCATACACTTACATTGTTAATGGATATCATATCTACAAGGAGCATGGAAGAGCTTACCTCACACCCTGACAAGTCCAGATCTGGAGACAAATGATTCTAGCAGCAAGTCACTATTTATAGGCCTCTCACATGTGTGGTCTATAATAGTAGAGATGAGTATTGCATGACTTGTGGCCTGGATTATCTAAGGGATTGGGCTACTTTTAGCTTGCAATCAAACGCCACAATACCACAGTAGTCATGACTCAAATGTCATGTCATGCTAGCAAATAGCATGTGTATTGTGCAATAGTCACAGGTGTATCAGAAGATTCTATGCAATGTTAGCATTGGTGCCCAGTATTTCATGTAGAACTTTCGCCAGGTTTTACACAATGGAATTTCCGCCACCGTATGCGGCGCGAAAAAACAGCGACGTACGCTCACGCACGGAACGCAGCTGCCGCTGATGTCCGCCAAACAGGATACACAAACAGTATATAAAGGTGTATTAGAAGGTGACCATGTTGTTGCTAACATGTCTGGATCACAACCAGAGGTGGACCCAGATCTGCAGCAACTATTTGACCAGATGGACTCCAGCACCACCTATGTGCCACTGCACATGCGGGCAGTGGGTAATGAGGAGGCTGCTGGCCCTTCTACAGCAGGGCAACCTGCACCTGACCATTCTACAGCAGGGCAACCTACACCTGGCCCTTCTGCAGCAGGCCAACCTGCAGCTGGCTCATATGCACCATCAGCAGAATTGATTGGAACACAACCGGGGACTTCACAAGGTAGTACCATGGCCAGCACTTCAAGTGCAGCGACACGTGACAGGGGGCGTGGCCAAGGACGTGGCAAGGGGAGAGCCAGGGCAACAGAGGAACCACCCAAAAAAAATAAGGCATATGAAGCACAGGAGCTTGCCATCCTGGTTCCCCGAGCACGTGATTGGATTGAGTGTCCATCGGAGAAGCTGACACACACACGCAGATGGAAGATTTGGGAACAGATAACGGCAGAGATTAATGAAGTAGCGCCACAAGTTCGTGAGACGGACCATGTGAAGAAGAGGCAAGTTGTTTTGTGATACATGTGCCCAGTAATAGCCAAGTAATGATTGAATTGATGCTTAGATGGATTTTGCAAATGGCCCGTGAGGTTGTTACGATACACATACATTATTGCCATGTTATTTCGGTGACAGTTAGAGTAGGGTGATTGTGAATGTGTATTGTAACGGTGGATATCATAGTTGCATGTAATATTATCTTTCGGACATTAATCACATGTCGTAATATGTAGCACAGAGCAAGGGCTGCAACAGCTAACATCTGGAGTGACATGTATTAATATGTCAACTTACATTGCAGGTGGCAGGACTTCAAAACCAACCTGAAGAGGAAGATGACCAAGCGGTGGGAACACAGCCAGACATCTGGGGCCGGGCCCATGCCATCAGGGCTAGAGCTCACCCCCCTGGAGTTGATGGCCGAGAGCTGTATATCAGTTGAGGAGATCAGGGGGGTGAGCACGATGGATAGCGAGGCCCCAGCTGAAGTGTTTGCGTCTTTTCTGGAAGGTAAATATTGGTCATGCCATAAACTTGTGCAAGTAATTATCTTAGAATGTGTCCTAATTGTGTTTATCTTTTTCCACAGACACCCCACCGCTTGGTGACGACTCTGCTCAGGAGGTGGAGGAGTCCGTGCCACCTGGCCCCAGTGGTAGGCCTGTGCAGCAGCAGCCGCCATCGGCCCAAGCCGATTTGGCTGCCTTGGCCCAGATGCTTGGGGACATCAACCAGCAGGGAGACTTGGCATCAGAACGGATGCATAGGACCGAGGAGATCCTGGCGAGCTTGGTCAGCACCCAGCAGGCCATCGCTGCGAGCATGCAGGCCATGGCTGAGTCACATCAGGCCATGGCTGCAAGTGCTCAGGTGCTGGCCGAGCAAGCCACCCGCCAAAATGATCTCCTCCTCCACCATAATGAGCTTATGGTGGAGCTGGTTACCAGCAACAGGGTCCTAATGTCATCCGTTTCTGGTGCATTACCACCGGCAACACTCCCTGCTGGCAGGAGGGGTAGACCAGCCAACCCCTCAACATTATCTGCTCCACCTGGCCCAGCATCTGGCCGTCCCCGAAGAGCTGCTGCACAGGCCAAGGAGCCTACCAAGGCCAAACGTGGTCGCAAATGAACTTGTGGCTGCATTAATCTCCACCGTTATGTGGTCCCAAATCTTCCATTGTGCTGTGTGTGTCAGCTTCTTGTGTCCAATCACGTGCTGAGGGTAACCAGATGAGCCCTTGCTTCATATGTCCTTTTTGGTTCCCCTGTTGCCCTCTTTTGCCTGCCATTAGTGTCAGCTGTACTTGAAGTGATGGCCATGGTACTATCTTGTGAAGTCCCCGGTTGTGTTCCAAATGATTCTGCTGATGGTGCATATGAGCCAGCTGCAGGTTGGCCTGCTGCAGAAGGGCCAGGTGTAGGTTGCCCTGCTGTAGAATGGTCAGGTGCAGGTTGCCCTGCTGTAGAAGGGCCAGCAGCATCCTCATTTCCCACTGGCTGCATGTGCAGTGGCTCATAGGAGGTGCTGGAGTCCATCTGTGTGCAATTATATTTGTTTTGTATTATTATTTATTTTGCTACATTCCTGCCATGTTGTTTCTTTTTTGTATTTTGTATTTTTTGGTCATTGCATCACAGTGGCATTGACTGTGACATGTATAGAAATAAATTTGTTTACTTTACCCAAAAATGTGTGGTTTCATGAGTACATGTCGAATACACATGTGTATTGATAGTATTAATATTCAGTCATGTCCATTGTTAGCAGTTTTTAAGTGTGGGACAAGTACAGCATATGTGGGGGATTACTAAGGTTTCCTTGAAGCAGCAATGGTTTCAATTAAAGCACTGACAAGCGGCCTATTAGTGAGTAATGAGTAAAGGAGTAGATTCTATTGGGTTCAGGTGTTAATGCTTGTAGTCATTAGGCGTACGTTCGCCTACCGCATGAACGAGTGGTGTCCGCAAAGCAATAGTACACTTGTGGACACCGCACATTTCTGCCCTTTTTGATCGCGTGCATTCGGAGTGCTATCCGAATGTACGCCCCCCAACATAAGTGTACTCCCCCGTATCCGCCCATGTTTCCGCCCCGTTTTGCCCACTTTGAAACTACGCCCATGTGTCATTCCGCATGACGCCCATAATACGCCCATATTTCCCGACTGATTGCGGGGAACAGTTTTGTACGGGATTTGGCCGAACTGGTACGGAGTCAAGGCGTGGCACATGCGCGTGGCGTTCTCCACGCATGCGCAGACGCCGAAAAGACGCGATCCGAAAGTATGCGGTAAAGTCCGCGTCAATCAGAATAAGGGCCATTGATAGGGGTAATGAGATGTGTGGTACCATTAGGGGCAACAGGTTTCTGAGCATACTAAAAGATCATTACATGTACCAAATAGTTGAGGAACCAACTAGAAGCAAGGTTATCCTGGACCTAGTAATAACAAATAATGCAGAGTTGATATAAAAAACAACTAAAGTCATGGAGCACCTGGGCAACACTGATCATAACATGGGGCCTTATTCTGGTCAATGCGTACTTTCCCAAACTCTTTCGGATGGCGTTTTTTAGCCATCTGCGCATGCGTGGGCAACGCTATGCGCATGTGCCACGCAAGGTCTCCGTACTTGTTCTCACTAATACCGTACAGAAATGTGCACCGCATTCACTCGGGAGATATGGGCGTATTATGGGCGTCATTCGGAAGTACACAGGGGCGTAGTTTCAAAGTGGGCTAAACTGGGCGTATACATGGGCGTACACGAGGGAGTGCACTAATTCTGGTACGCGTACATTTGGACAGCACACCGACTGCACACGAACAAAAAGGCAGGAAATATGCGGTCTTCATAAGCAAGTATTGCTTTGCGGACACCACTCGGTCATGCGCTAGGCATTCGGAACGCCCAATCAGTACGGGCGCACCTGAACCAATGTCAGCTGACCACAATACAATCCACTCCATTACTCATTAATTACACTCTTGTCATTGCTTCAATTGGAACCATTGCAGCTTAAATGGACCATTAGAAAACACACAAATATATGCTCAAAGCACGGCTGCATTTTTTACACAGGTTCCGGTCCGTTCTGACGCGGTAAGACCGTGCAGACGCTGTAAGACCGTGCAGAATATGTGTGTGTCCACCGCAAACGTAAGGTTTGGATGTCGTCCGTAAACACGCCCTGTTCTTAAAGTGTGAGTCAGTCCGAATGCGGAGGACCGGTGGGCGTTTCTTCGTACGATGTCCGCACAGCGTGGCGTGCGGACCGCTCTGAAAGAATTCGGCAATTTACGCACCAACCAGAATAACCTCCATGGTCTCATTTCAAATAAGCTTCCAAAAGCAACAACATAAGGGATCAACTATGACAAGGTCCTCGAGATCTACCAACCGTCCACATTTTCACAAATCATCTAGCTGGTGCACAGCTGTAGTCATTACTAACTGTCACATTTTCAAAGATGCTGCATTCATTCTTACTATAGATCCACAGGTTGCCTGAAAAACATGAACTGTTGGTAGATCTTGAGGACAGGTTTGGCCACCCCTGAACTAGGACTTTACAATTTAGAAAAGCTAATTATACTATGCTACCTGGTATTGGTGGTTGGAATGTATTTCTCTCAGTTGTGTTTACTGAAGACTGCCTGAGCATGGATCCCTTTTATGCCTCTTGTCAGGACTCGGGGGTCCGTGGACACACCTACCGGCAGTAATCCGGTGGTCACACGGACGCCCCAGACCTCTGCATCTCGCAGGAGCCATGGGACGGGGCAGGGGAGCAGCCGGACATCAGAGGCATCCTCCGTAGCTTACGGACGCCGGGCGTCGGGGGTTGCTAGGCAACCAGCCCGGCGCGCTACTTCCGGCGGCAGTGACAGAACTCCCGGCGGGTTGCCAGGCAACGGCAGACGCCGGGTGGTTCAAACATGAGTCCTGACTGTTTCTAAGCAGTCAGGACGCCGGATACTTGGCGCCCTTTGTTCCAGCACCTATCACCTAAGGGGAGGCTTGGCCGATTGGCCTCACCTCATTGGCTCAGCTTCCTTCATCAGGTGTCTGAGAATGCTCTCAGACGCCGGTGATAGATTCCTGTTTCTCGCTGGTCAGTTGTCTCAGCCACAGGCAGCCATCTCTGGGGAATACTTGGCAGTATCTGGTTCGTCCTGAGACCGTCATCTCTCACACTCTCCGGGTGCCGTGAGTTGCCCTGGGCTACCGCCGTGTAGCATCATTACTCTTTTGTGTGCCCTGTTGGAGGTGGGCCTTGTTCCTCCTTATCGGTTGTGAGAATATTACCTTATGTTAGTTGTGGTGGTCACAACTTTCTTTAGTAGTGTATTGATCTTACGGTTATTTTGTGACTAGGGTCACTTGTTTGTTGCGACGGTGTCGCAGTATCATTTTGTATGGTTATCAGTTCTTTTGTATCTTTGGAGTATATTATTTTGGGATACCCCGAGGGATCAGTCCATATATCCTGGAGTAGTTACTGTCCCAGGGTTCCTGGGGGCCCCTGCCTTGGGTGCTTTTTAGTTAGTGATCCCCTTGTTCTCTCCTAGCTTTGGTGGGCGCGTTGTCTCCTCTCAAGACCAGGTGGCATCGGGGTTCTAGCCTGACTAATGGGCTCCTTCGGACGCGGCTATTATTGGCGAAGCCTAGTACCGCACGCGTCCGCCAACGCTAGTCTGAAACAATGGAGGTAGGGCAGGCAGGAGGGTGCCCCAGGATCATAACAGTATCACCGGCCATAATTATTGTTGGAGTCTTTCTCTTTAACATCTTCCAACATGAACCCTGCTGAGCAGGTTCAGGGTTTAACCCAGATGATGCAGGACCTCACCCTCCGGGTATCAGTCCAGGAAGGTATTACACGTGCCGCCCAGAACACGGTCCCTGAACCTAAACTCAATCTTCCCAATAGGTGACCGAAGAGAATTCTTTAATTTTAGGGAGTCTTGTAAATTATATTTTTGGTTAAGACCCAGGTCTTCAGGCACACAGGCCCAACCAGGTGGGGATCATCATATCTTTACTTCAGGGAGACCCCCAAACATGGGCATTTGGTTTAAAAGCAGGGGATGAGGCGTTGTCGTCAGTGGATAACCTCTTCAAAGCTTTAGGGCTGTTGTACGATGACCCGGATCAGGAAGCATCATCTTCGAGGTCTTAAGCAGGGTAGAAATCCCGCAGAGGCTTATTGTACAGAGTTTCACAGATGGGAGAACGATTGTGAGTGGAATGACCCAGCGTTACGGAGCCAATTTAGACTGGGGCTATCAGAACCATCAAGGATAGTTTATTACAATACCCAGTGCCCTCCACCTTGGAAAAGCTCATGGAGTTGGTTATTAAGATTGACAGACGGTTCAGGGAACGCAAAGCGGAAAAGGTGTCTGCGGCAATCCCTCACCCTGCTGTCTATTCTTCGGCAGAGAGCTAGAGGAACCCATGGAAGTGGGCCTGTCTAGGTTCCCAGCTGGAGGAGGGGTTCGTCGAAGAAACCTTGGTGTTTGTTTTTTGTGTAACAAAAGGGGACACTTCGTCCAGAATTGTCCTCAGCGTCAGGGAAACTCCCAGACCTAGCGAATGGTGAGGAGGTTCGCTCAGGTCTCCAATTTGTCTCCTCACAAAACTCTATGATGGTACCGGCGAAAATTACCTGGGGAGACTCCGCTGAGCCTCTTAGGGCTTTTATTGACAGCGGAGCCGCAGGGAATTTTCTGGATATTTCTTTGGCCAAAACTTTAGGTATTCCACAAGTCAAAATGGACAAGGCTATTTCCATTAGTGGGTTGGATGGTAATTCGTTGCCTAATGGTCAGGTTGTGGGTTGTACGCCACTTATGCAGTTAACCGTTGGAGCGCTACACCAGGAACAGATAGTCTTTTTTCTCACACATTGTCCATTGGTTCCTCTAGTACTGGGCCATCCGTGGCTTGTCAAGCACAGTCCGGTAATCAACTGGCAAACGGGGGAGATTGCTAGTTGGGGTAATGATTGTTTTTCTCAATGCTTAATACAACCGCTTTGGGTCGCCACGGTGTTGTGTAAAGACCTTCCAGAGGTTTACAGGGACTATGAGGATGTGTTTTCCAAGGGAAAAGCTGATACTCTTCCCCCGCATCGACCCTATGATTGCACCATTACATTAATTCCCGGGTCCCCATGGCCTAAAGCTAGATTATATGCCCTTAGTGCTCCTGAGACTAAAGCCATGGAAGAGTATGTGTCCGAAAGTCTTTCCAAGGGGTTCATACGTCCATCTAGGTCCCCCCTCAGTGCAGGGTTTTTCTTTGTTGGAAAAAAGGATGGGACTTTGAGGCCTTGCATTGACTACAGAGCATTGAATAAGATTTCGGTCAGGAATACCTACCCCCTCCCACTCATTTCGGTACTTTTTGATCAGTTCAGAAGAGCTACCATTTTTTCCAAGATTGACCTTAGGGGGGGCGTATAATCTTATTTGTATAAAATCCGGGGATGAGTGGAAGACTGCTTTCAGCACGCTTTCCGGTCATTATGAGTATTTGGTAATGCCGTTTGGCTTATCCAATGCCCCAGCAGTCTTTCAGGACTTCATCAATGACATACTCAGAGACTTCCTGGGGAAGTTCGTGGTCGTATATCTCGACGATATATTAATCTTTTCGTCTTTAGTCACCCAACACTATTCTCAGGTGCGTCAGGTGTTACAAAGGTTGCGGGAGAATAAGTTATACGCCAAAGTAGAGAAATGTGAGTTCCATGTTTCTGAGATAGCATTTTTGGGTTATATTATTTCACCCAAGGGGTTTTCCATGGAACCCAAAAAACATAAAAGCCATTTTAGAGTGGGAGCGGCCTAGTAATCTCAAAGCAGTGCAGAGATTCCTAGGCTTTGCCAGCTATTATCGGCATTTCATTCATGCATTCGCAGAAGTGGTGGCGCCTATTGTGGCACTCACAAAAAAAGGAGCCAATCCCGTGGACTGGTCTCCTCAAGCGGAACGGTCTTTTCTGCTTCTTAAACAGGCTTTCGTGGCAGCCCCGGTGTTGCATCACCCCAACCCTGAGTTACCTTTTTTGGTGGAGGTGGATGCCTCAGAGGTGGGGGTTAGGGCCGTCTTGTCACAACAGGATCCTGACTCAGGAGATGTACATCCATGCGCTTTCATGTCCAGAAAGTTTTCTCAGGCAGAGGCTAATTATGACATCGGCAATCGGGAGTTGCTAGCAGTCAAATGTGCGCTGGAGGAGTGGAGACACTGGCTCGAAGGAGCTAAACATATGATCTCCATCCTTACTGACCACAAAAATCTTCAATACATCGAGTCTGCCAAACGGTTAAACTCTCGGCAAGCCCGATGGGCGTAGTTTTTTGCCCGCTTTAATTTCCTTATCACATACAGGCCAGGCGCAAAGAATGTCAAGGCCGACGCCTTATCCCGATCTTTCATGGCCTCACAGGAAGTTCAGCCCCCCAGGAGTTCCCATCATTTCTGCCAGATGCATTCATGCGGGTGTTTTGCAAGACTGGCAGACCCAGTTAATGCAGGTACAGGGGCAAGCTCTGGAAGAGATTCCGGTCGATCGTCTTTTTGTTCCTTCTTCTTATTGAGTTCCATAATAGTAAACTGGCGGGACACCCCGGGATTTGGAAAACACACAAGCTTCTTTCTCGCTCGGTGTGGTGGCCGCATATGTTGAAAGATGTTAAAGAATTTGTTTTGTCATGTCCGGTGTGTGCTCAACATAAGGTGCCCAGGTCTTTGCCATTGGGCAAATTATTACCGTTGGGAACTCCGTGGAGGCCATGGTCTCTTGTGTCCATAGATTTTTTGGTGGAATTACCTTTGTTCGCAGGCCATCAGGTGGTATGGGTGGTTATGGACCGCTTCAGTAAGATGGCACACTTTGTGGCACTTCCCAGGTTACCGTCAGCCCAGGGATTAGTCAGTTTATTTATCCGGCATGTCTTCAGACTGCACAGCCTTCCCACGGACATCGTGTCTGACAGGGGGCCACAATTTGTGGCTCAATTTTGGCGGCTGTTCTGTAAGGCAATGGGTATTAAACTCAGTCTCACTTCAGGTTACCACCCTCAGTCCAACGGACAGACTGAGAGACTCAACCAATCCCTCAAGCAATATTTGCGTTGTTATGCCTCTAAGCTGCAAGACAATTGGGTGGAGCATCTTCCCCTAGCAGAATTTGCCTACAATAACGCCTGTCATTCTGCATCTAAAGTCTCTCCTTTTTACGCGGTGTTGGGCTGTCATCCCAGGGCTAATGCCTTGGATCCTAATTCTTCTTCTTCTTCCTCTTTTTCTACTGCCACGCATCTCAAAAAGGTTTGGCGAGAGGTCCGCATTGTCTTGGAGAAGACCATGCTCAAAGAGAAAAGAAGAGTGGATCTCAATAGGCAACATTGCCCCTTTAAAGTCGGGGATAAAGTTTGGTTGTCAACACGCAATATTAGATTGAGACAACCGTCGGCCAAATTGGGTCCCAGGTTTATAGGACCCTTTAGGATTGTAAAGAAAATTAATCCTGTCGCCTTCCGTCTTTTTTTACCACGGTCTTTGAGAATCAATAATACGTTTCACTGTTCTCTCCTGAAACCGTTTGTTGCTTCCAAAAAGTTTCCCGCAAGACTGGTCAAGGTTCTTCTCCAGTCATGATTGGGGACAACAGGAGTTCCAGGTGGAGAGAGTTTTGGATTCTAAGATGTCTCGCGGTCGACTCCAATTCTTGGTCCATTGGAAGGGCTTTGTTCCAGAGGATAGGTCTTGGGTCACTGACGAGGACCTACATGCTCCTAGGCTTAAAAAACTGTTTTTTCAACAGTTTCCGTATAAGCCCGGATCTAGGGGTGCTGTGACCCCTTCTCGAGGGGGGGGGTACTGTCAGGACTCGGGGGTCCGTGGACACACCTACCGGCAGTAATCCGGTGGTCACACGGATGCCCCAGACCTCTGCATCTCGCAGGAGCCGTGGGATGGGGCAGGGGAGCAGCCGGACGTCAGAGACATCCCCTGTAGCTTCCGGACGCCGGGCGTCGGGGGTTGCTAGGCAACCAGCCCGGCGCGCTACTTCCAGCGGCAGTGACAGAACTCCCGGCGGGTTACCAGGCAATGGCAGACGCCGGGCGGTTCAAACATGAGTCCTGACTGTTTCTAAGCAGTCAGGACGCCAGATACTTGGCGCTCTTTCTTCCAGCACCTATCACCTAATGGGAGGGATTCGGCATGAAAAGCCGGCGGTCGGGATCCCGGCGTTCAAAATCCCGACGCCAGAATCCCGAACGCCGAAATCCCGACAAGGGGGGGACGTGGATCGCCCCCCCTTGCGGGCTCGCTACGCTCGGCACACTAATTTATTCTCCCTCCGAGGGTGTCGTGGACACCCACGGGGGGAGAAAGTGTCTGGATTTCGGCGTTCGGGATTCCGGCGTCGGGATTTTGAACGCCGGGATCCCGACCGCCGGGATTTAAACTGCATCCCAATGGGAGGCTTGGCCGATTGGCCTCACCTCATTGGCTCAGCTTCCTTTATCAGGTGTCTGAGAATGCTCTCAGACGCCGGTGATAGATTCCTGTTTCTCGCTGGTTAGTTGCCTCAGCCACAGTCAGCCATCTCTGAGGAATACTTGGCAGTATCCAGTTCGTCCTGAGACCGTCATCTCTCACACCCTCCGGGTGCCGTGAGTTGCCCTGGGCTACCGCCTTGTAGCATCATTACTCTTTTGTGTGCCCTGTTGGAGGTGGGCCTTGTTCCTCCTTATCGGTTGTGAGAATATTACCTTATGTTAGTTGTGGTGGTCACAACTTTCTTTAGCAGTGTATTGGTCTCACGGTTATTTTGTGACTAGGGACACTTGTTTGTTGCGACGGTGTCGCAGTATCATTTTGTATGGTTATCAGTTCTTTTGTATCTTTGGAGTATATTCTTTTGGGATACCCCGAGGGATCAGTCCATATATCCCGGAGTAGTTACTGTCCCAGGGTTCCTGGGGGCCCCTGCCTTGGGTTCTTTTTAGTTAGTGATCCCCTTGTTCTCTCCTAGCTTTGGTGGGCGCGTTGTCTCCTCTCAAGACCAGGTGGCATCGGGGTTGGAGCCTGACTAACGGGCTCCTTCGGACGTGGCTATTATTGGCGAAGCCTAGTACCGCACGCGTCCACCAACGCTAGTCTGAAACAATGGAGGTAGGGCAGGCAGGAGGGTGCCCCAGGATCATAACAGTATCACCGGCCATAATTATTGTTGGAGTCTTTCTCTTTAACATCTTCCAACATGAACCCTGCTGAGCAGGTTCAGGGTTTAACCCAGATGATGCAGGACCTCACCCTTCGGGTATCAGTCCAGGAAGGTATTACACGTGCCGCCCAGAACACGGTCCCTGAACCTAAACTCAATCTTCCCAATAGGTTTTCAGGTGACCGAAGAGAATTCTTTAATTTTAGGGAGTCTTGTAAATTATATTTTTGGTTAAGACCCAGGTCTTCAGGCACACAGGCCCAACCAGGTGGGGATCATCATATCTTTACTTCAGGGAGACCCCCAAACATGGGCATTTGGTTTAAAAGCAGGGGATGAGGCGTTGTCGTCAGTGGATAACCTCTTCAAAGCTTTAGGGCTGTTGTACGATGACCCGGATCAGGAAGCATCATCTTCGAGGTCTTAAGCAGGGTAGAAATCCCGCAGAGGCTTATTGTACAGAGTTTCACAGATGGGAGAACGATTGTGAGTGGAATGACCCAGCGTTACGGAGCCAATTTAGACTGGGGCTATCAGAACCATCAAGGATAGTTTATTACAATACCCAGTGCCCTCCACCTTGGAAAAGCTCATGGAGTTGGTTATTAAGATTGACAGACGGTTCAGGGAACGCAAAGCGGAAAAGGTGTCTGCGGCAATCCCTCACCCTGCTGTCTATTCTTCGGCAGAGAGCTAGAGGAACCCATGGAAGTGGGCCTGTCTAGGTTCCCAGCTGGAGGAGGGGTTCGTCGAAGAAACCTTGGTGTTTGTTTTTTGTGTAACAAAAGGGGACACTTCGTCCAGAATTGTCCTCAGCGTCAGGGAAACTCCCAGACCTAGCGAATGGTGAGGAGGTTCGCTCAGGTCTCCAATTTGTCTCCTCACAAAACTCTATGATGGTACCGGCGAAAATTACCTGGGGAGACTCCGCTGAGCCTCTTAGGGCTTTTATTGACAGCGGAGCCGCAGGGAATTTTCTGGATATTTCTTTGGCCAAAACTTTAGGTATTCCACAAGTCAAAATGGACAAGGCTATTTCCATTAGTGGGTTGGATGGTAATTCGTTGCCTAATGGTCAGGTTGTGGGTTGTACGCCACTTATGCAGTTAACCGTTGGAGCGCTACACCAGGAACAGATAGTCTTTTTTCTCACACATTGTCCATTGGTTCCTCTAGTACTGGGCCATCCGTGGCTTGTCAAGCACAGTCCGGTAATCAACTGGCAAACGGGGGAGATTGCTAGTTGGGGTAATGATTGTTTTTCTCAATGCTTAATACAACCGCTTTGGGTCGCCACGGTGTTGTGCCTTTACTAGTGAATCAGAATAACCCGTTTGTTTCAACTGCCCAAAGGCAGACAAACATGAATCCCGATAAGTGACCATTTTTTGTGGCCATGAATGCGAAAACACATGTATCCAGGTTATCTTGTACCTGTATGTTATTGCATAAAAACTGGAAATATCTTTGGTTTAGAACAGGGTTTAATTGAATTATCTAGAAATGATTACTTTAAATATATCTTCCTCTTTTTACTGTGCAAAATTTTATTGGGAACAATACATTTTTAGCCAATATTTTGCACATCTCTCACAGAGATTTTGGCACTCAAAGGATTAATAAAATTGTCCATTAAACATTTACAGACTTTATTTTGCTCATTGTCTTCTTTTCATTACTCTTACCTGGTGCATATAAAAGTGTAAGCTTTGTGTAATCTGTAACCGGAAAATGCTCAGATGTAGGTAACTTGTAGCTCTTGTGAACTATAATTCCCAAGACTCTCAGACATCCATAGATCACATCTGTGTTTGATCTGGAGACAAAACAGCCATGGCTAGACCTGCACTATGACTGAACTTTTTTTCCACAGCTAAAAATCACTTAAAACTCAACATTCCATATTTCAGAACAGATCTTAAGAACAAACTGAAAAAAAAATCTTCCCTCTTGGCAATTAATTATTTGAAATCCATTACAATGTAAAGAGAACAGTTCATTAGGGCACCAGTTTATTTGGGCACCATAGTATTTAGACTAAGGTTATTCAGGCAACAATTTGTTGGAACAGGATTAGTGGCAGAGTTCATAACTGGAGTTAGTGACTAGGAACTGGAATCGGGATTAATATAATCCAAATATTGATGCCAAAATGTTGCCTAATGTATGTAGTACAGGTTGTTTGGTTAAGATGAAATGAGATTCAAATTTTAGATTTTAGAACAAAACAATTGTAGGGGGCATTTAATTTCATGTTGAGGGCTCTTCTTTACTGTATATAAAAAAATTTGTGGGTTATTTTATTTATTAATTAATTACCTTTTACTTATATAGAGCACATATATTCCTCATCACTTTACAGAGAGAATATTTGGCTGTTCACATCAGTCCCTGTTTCAGTGGGGGTTACAAGCTATACTCTCTACCACATGTACACATATTCTAGTTAACCTACTGGTATTTTTTTGGATTGTGAGAATAATCCAGAGTACCCATAGGAAACCCACTCAAGCTCAGGGAGCATATGCAAACTCCACACAGCTAGGATCATGGTGGATAATTAAGTATTTTCAAGCTATTTTATATATACACTACTTAACTTTACTTTTTATTATTATTATTGTGCTGTTATACAGTACTTAACTTTACTTTTTATTATTATTATTGTGCTGTTATTTGACTGTCATCAATTTAGCCTGCAATACTGCCAACAATTAAGATTTTGAGAGTTGCATTTCACAATACCCAATATTACACAATCATAAAGTTTTAAAGTTATTTCCCAATGTTCGGCCAAACATATTTTAATTTTAGATAAATTGTCCATATCAGTAAATGATGCCATATATCTTCAATGTACGGTGTTGTGCCAATTTCACAATCCCGTGATGCAGGGCTAAGTGAACCGGAAATATTCAACAAGTTTAAAAATCTTGATTTCCCAATCCTAATTGAAAACAAACAGGATTGGCAGATTGCCGTTCATCATTGGCTGGTTCTAATGAGTGGATTGGCAGTTACGGGAGTATCTGGGGAAGGACAGGGGGCCTTATTGCAATGCAATAGCCTGACATTATATGAACAAGAATTATTAATAATACTTCTCGTCAGAATCTGTGCAAATGGGTCATTTTGCGTTTACTTGAATTTCTGAATTTGCTGTTACCAACAATTACACTCACATTAGAATTATTTATATTAAAAAACAGTGGACATGGGGTTTGCCTTGAAATAGTGGTGACCTTAGTGCATACAGCTGGTATAACAGTGTAATAACAGATATGTCTTCTAGCGCCATATGTGACTGTGCCTGCAGGGCTCGGTGCCTATTTAATACGCACATGGCGTTTCAGTTTGGAGCCAGGCAGACTTTCTCTTTTCGCCATATACATAGTTACAGCAATCATTACATGTCTGGCTATATATATCCAAACACTTGGAACTTTCGGCTGCTCCTCTATCAATTTAGTTTGCATTTCCTCCTTTGCCTGCTGTGCACACTGCCCCCTCGCTCCAGCCTCAATATATCTGACATCTGCTTTCACTCCATGGCCTAGAGGATGAAAGTGCTGAACTTAGCCTGTTTCAAACACTAAATGATGCAAGCTAAATATATAAGTAGACTACTGTATACCTAATTTATTACAGCATGTAAACACAGATACATGGCTTCTCCGCAAATTATAAACCACCCAAGGCTGCTTCTTACACAATAGCAGGACCTCTCCAACCTACTCCTTGATTGATGGCAGCAAAAACTCAGCCTGAATTATTGCATAGCTAAATGTCCTGGAGATTTTCTAAGGGGGATAACATGGAGGCACATTCTGCTTCTGTCTCAGTGACAAAATGTGTGAAACAATCCTCCACACTGACATGTTTACAGAATATGGGACATGCAGATAATCTGTTCCTATCAACTGAAATTTATGTTTCATACACCTGTGTGATATGATGCATACATTTCAGTTAATAGAAAAGGTCAGATCAGCGTCATTCTGATTTGTGATCTCTTTTGCCAGAGACCTAAACTGTTGGCAAACCTAATGTGAGTCTTATATTATATGTTTGTATGTTTTTTGTTTTTTTGGGGTTTTAGAGTCAATTTTGAAATTTCACATTTGAAGAATAAAAAACATGCATTATTTTCGCAGAACATGTACATTTGTAGTAGTTTGTGATTAGAATTGTCCATAGGCCTGGAAAATTCTCCTTATCTTGCATAGGCTGCCTGCAATCAATTGCTCTGGCTTGTAGATAGGATTCGAGAACACGATTGAGTCATACAAATGTGTTGTGTGTATGTGTTTTTTTTTATCTTGAATAGAAACATAGAATATGACGGTATATGAGATCTGTTTAGCTCAATGCACTTGGTGTTTCAGCTTCTTTTCTAGACTTGCACTTTATACAAAGTCAACGGCCGCATTGAATAGGTATGTCTGATTCAGACATGATTGAATACCTCATAACAACTTCTCAAATTCTACTTGTAATAATAACAGAATAATAACTAGAATTTTTTTTTTTTTTTTGTTATGGGCAACATCTCTCACTTCTCAAATCTCACACTATATAGTAAATTTACATCTAACAATCCAAAACATTTCTAGGTACCAGATCTAACAAATGATTGTAAAGTAATTCTACTTCGAAGTGAACCCTTATCAAAGGACCATTTTAACCTGAGTTGTTTTTGTAGCGACAAATGGTAAAACATTGTCATGCTGTCTACTTTATTTTGTAAGTAGATAAGAGTCCAGCGGTGCAGACTGAGGCTAATCTCCGAGTGTAATCTATAATAATGACAGCAATATGGTTACTGAATTGTGGTTCCCCAAAGGAAGCAAAGTGTTTCTAAGGAGGTGATTAATCAGCAAACAGAAGTAGCCATATTTGTCATTAAATTAAGACTTGAACAGGGCTCCGCTGGGCTGTGCTCATACTCGGCTTGATGTACACTTAGGGGTAATTCATCATCTCCCTGTTGCAGGAATAGTGTCAGACTGCCACACACATATATATAAATATAAGAAAGGGGTAACTCCTTTTTTAGTTTCTTAAACTTTTTTTTGTTTTATTGCTGTTGGGGCAGTTAATAAATTATTCACTTGAAGGAGACCACAGTCACCAGCTGTTCCCAGGTCTTCTCTTAGTATCATTGCGTATCATTACAGCCAGGATACGTCTGGATTCTTTTCTATATATAAATAAATACTGTTGCACTTAGAGGGGTATTATCACAAACATCTTCTGAAAACGATGCCGTTTGTTTAAACAAAATATAATGTATGGTTTCATTTTATTTACTTTTGCAAGACATCGTAAAATATTTTATTTAATAATCTTCCCCTTCAAACACATAATTGGCAGAATTTTTTAATCATTTTCAAAGACCTATTGCTGCTAAGAAGGTGCATTACACATGTTATGTGATAGTAATCTAGGTGCATCTTAGTGCAGTACACTACTTATAATAAGTGCCTGATTAACAGGGGCGGATCCAGGATAAAATGACAGGGGGGGCACGTGCCAGGGTGCCCCCCCCCCCCCCCCTGAATCCGCCACTGCTGATTAATGAATAGGCTGTTAAGGCTGCAGCCTAGGGCAGCCGAGGAATAAAATGAAGGCCTAATTAATTTCATGCTTGTTAGCTATCACCAGTCCCATTCCGGAGTATAGTTATCAAGGGGACTGCCAGATGGCTGTGCCAATGTAACTCACTGAAGGAACCATCACTATATGTACCTTGTACTATAGCACCAGCTGGGAAAACTAAAGCCAAAGGACTAGATTCTCTAAGCTTCAAAAGTGATAATCTGAAGAGTGATAAACAGCCAGCCAATCAGCTCCTACCTGCCATGTCACAGACTGTGTTTGAAAAATGTCAGACAGGAGCTGATTGGCTGGCTGTTTATTACTCTCCAGTTTATCAATTTTGAAGCTTAGAAAATCTGGCCCAAAATCTCCTTGGCACGCCACAAACATTAGATCCTACACTACATGCCCATTGTATAACCTTGGTTACATGCAAATAGACAGTATGACTGGCAAGTCCCTGAACACCCATACATGTGTGTTTAGGGGCATTACAAGGGAACCAACATGTGTATTAGCCTAGGGCGCCTGGAACCTTTAATCAAGCCCTGTCTATAATGACCTGTTTATTGCAGATTTTGTTGTGGACTTTCTTCACTTCTATACTCTGAGACACTCATGAATTTCGTCACAAGACGATGCTGTCATCTATTTTGAGACAGGTTTCAACAAGGTAATCTTGTCTATGTCTGATAAGTTTGGCAATTTCCCAGTCCTCATAGCATTTTTTGGGGACCTCTGTTCTTAATGAAAATACTGTAGAGCATACTTGCCTAATCTGGAAAACTGTTGTTCGGGGACTTCCGTGGAAGAGTGGGTGGTACTCCTTCTCAAGGTCCCCATACACTACAACAATATGTCTGTCCCTGAAGTCAGAGTGAATTTCCCTTGAACTCCCCCTGCACCTTCCCGGGAGTGATTTCATCCGATTTTGTACTTTGGTGTCATTTTTCCATAAGATATATCACATGCAATTGATCAAGCCGATCAATTGCATGCCATATATCTTATGGTATACAATTGTACTATAACATATATCTGATGGGTTGGATTAGAGGACCAGACACACTGGAAACATCAGTCAATCTTCCTGCGATATATATCACATGTTATATCGCATGTGCAAAAAGCACTCCTTTTTCCACCCGATTCCGATAAATCACTGGTGCAGTACAACCAGAGGCTCCTATCCGACACTCACAGGACCGTGCATAGGATCAGATGGAAAACACAACGTGGCACTTTACAGACGATATATATCGATCCAAAACATCGAAATCGGATGAAATGGTGCAAAATCGTTCTAGTGTATGGAGCTCTTTAGTGAAGAGGGCAGGATTTCAGTGTAATGTAACAGGTATATGAGATTCAGGGCTGCAAACGCTGATCATGGGTGATGGTCTTGCTTTGGGCTTTCCTAATAGCCCTGACAAGCCATAAGGAGCAGCAGCTTATCTGGGATTTGCTTCACATGCCACAGGCAGCCGGCATAATGCCCAAAAACAGCCCCGTTTTCAGCTGCGGCTTTGAGAAAATATACAAGTTTCATTCAACCTGTGTGTTTTTAACCTGAAGTGTGTCGAAAACACTCATAACATTGGGAAAAAAGCCCAAAACTGCTGGTGTTAGCTCCCAATGTCAGTGAGAATTAGAGTATTTTGGTGTTTACTCTTGAAATGCCTGTGATTTGAGAAATTATGCTACAGAGGGAGGCCCGGATGATGAAAGCTGCCAAGCCCCACCTACAGTACTATACATGTCAGGGTATAAAAAAGAGTTGGCAGCAAGAAAATTCTGAAATGAATAGAATGCAACATGTATCTCAGGTAAATACATGCATTGGGATAAGCCCTGTTCAGAGATCGATGCAATTCACATTCTTGCTGCTTATTTGGATGCGTAATATTAAGCCACAGATGTAGAATCCAACATTGATGCTTTATGGTCCAAAATATATCCAGAAGTGCATTCCATGCGTCCATAAGATGAGAAATTCGAGTAGCATATATTTTGTAAAATATAATATACAGTTAATACTGTAAATTATTATTATTAACAGTTTCTGCACACAATGCTGCACACATATTCCTCAGCACTTTACAGAGAATATTTGAACATTCACATCAGTCCCTGAAGCTTACTTCCCTATTCCCTACCACATGTACACGCACACACAGACATTCTAGGGTTAATTTTGTTGGGAGCCAATTAGCCTACCAGTATGTTTTTGGATTGTGGGAGGAACCGGAGTACCCAGAGGAAACCCACGCAAGTTCGGGGAGAATATACAAACTCCGCACAGTTAGGGCCATGGTGGGAATCGAACCTATGACCTCAGTGCTGTTAGGCAGTAATGCTAACCATTACACCAACCGTGCTGCCCATGTGACTCAGCTTACAAAAATATTTGCACATTTCTGGATAAAGGAGAGCAGTGTTTGCAAAATGTTTACAAACATCTTTATGATTAAATTTTGTGAAATGGACATTCCTCATAGAGTCCATTCTACATACGGATGCCTTGTGGCTAACCCTGTTAGGGTAATTTTCCTACATTGCAATGCATAGCTTAAGGCTACATATCAAATTCCCTTGTTACACAGTACATTGTAGTTAGAGATCTTTATGCAATTTGTCCTCTTCTCCGTGAAGCCATGAAACACTTTTAGAGGGAATTAAATCTTATTGATTACGCATGCACCATTCATAAATACACCCAATCATGTAACTAGATGTACAGCATTGTGTTTCATTTGAAGTTAAAAAAATAATCCGTGAGCGAAACTATCCCTATAAAAGTCTGTCATATGGGTTTTCCCCTTTCATTGCCTGAGTAACCTTAGAATGTGTACTTGTTATAATACAGAGAATGGCCAGTCATCACATGGCAGTAAAATATGTTTTAAAGCATATTTTATAGCTATAATGCCTATTTTTGTGCTCACGGGTGAAAATATATACCCATTTTTATATCAATTACTTCATTCTGTTTTTCACACAAATTATTGTTACAATTCACAAGATATCCAGGGGGAAATTTAATAGGATGAGAGATTCAAAACATGAGAGATTTGGTGAGAAATCTCCAGGTTTTTTAAAGCAGCAATCATTTACACTGCAAAACCTGTTTGATTTTGAAGTGTAAATGATTGCCGCTTTAAAAAAAATATGGAGATTTCTTACCAAAACTCTCACTTTCTGAATCTCTCATCTCTCATGTTAATTATTGCTACTTGGTGCTAAAAAATATTTTGAAAATACTGCGGTATAGGGTATTTTTATATTACAGCATCTATGCATCTATCAGATATAACAACAGTACCTTTGTGTGGTTTAACAAGAAGAGCTGTGATCTACCAATGGAAATCTGTTTTAAAAGGAAAGGCGACAGAGTGAAAAATAATATATTTGATGTAGCACACAAAATTCATTATGTAAACATACTTTATCTGTGTAATGTCGTTAAAGGATTGAGTTAAAGAAAATATTTATATTCTGTAAAGCAAGAATCTTAGATCATTTCTATTTGAGGCTTACCTAGAATCCTAGAATAAGTTTAGGAGGCTTTAGCGGTGTCTTCTACATAGATACATGACTATAAATGTATCAGAATACACCGTGCTCCAGACCACTCGGACATTTTTCCGTAAAAGCAGGGATATGGGCGGGCAGCTGGCATCGGGCTGCTGTCCGCTCCCCACACGTGCGTCACGGCTGGATTACCATACATACGCCCAACGCGGGGTGTACGCATATGGTAATGAGCCCAATCATCCCTTCATACCCCTCTCCACTCTCTACTCGGATGGTTCCGACTGATCGTTTTCTGCACGGAACTCACGCCGTGTTTGGACGTGCGAGGCGTTCGCACATGCGCAGAAATGCCTCTGCACATGCGCAAACGCCAAACATGGGCCGTCCAACTGCACAGGCAGCCATCTGACTCAATCAGAATAAGGGCCAAAATGTGCAACTTCACGGGACACCATGCAATCATATAGAAAATGTGATTTGGGTGCAACTTTACGCAGTATCAGGTATGTTTGACTATTATGTAACTATTAGTATTCTTTCTATACTCCGGCATGGTATGTTGATCCATAAGAACCAGCATGACCTCCCAGTCAAGGCATGCTATGACATGTAGTTCATCAATAACCAATAAAAAAAATGACACACACGTGTAAATTATTGTAAGAAAATAACCACAAAAAACACTTTCAATATCAAACTAAATTGTTCTTTAATATGGGTGAAATCATCTTTAAAGCTAACCAAACAATGAGTAGATACTACTGAATTCATAGGTCCTGATTCATAGGTGCAATAGATGTGTAAACAGACACATTGACCAACATTCACTTTTGCACATATCCAATGTTACCTGCAGTGTTGAACCACAATATAACAGTGCAACATAGAACAATCTACTACAGAGAGGCACTGTATGTTTCTTTTTCCTCTGTTCCTCTTTGCTTGTACCCATACTTATTGTGCTGCACCCCCATATGACTGATCGTATATATTTTTATATATAAAACAAAAAAATCAATTGGGGTACCTTTAAGAGTACTTCAAATACCTGCAGGTGCAGAATTCCCAATTCCCCTGTCTTTTTGTTAAAAAAAATAGTAGCAAGATTTTATCGCAGGAAGGCCCCAGACATGCAAACCAGGAGCCGTACGCATGTACAGTCTATCGATAATCGCCTGGCCTGCAAATTCACAGCAGTGCGATCAGGTGTGAATAACCCCCATATATACTTGTCTTTTGGGGAAATTTACTACAACACCCTTCCCTTCATCATCATAACCCTGCCTGCTCTCTGATGGCTTACATTGTTATACAAGATTGTGGGTGGCAGTTAATAGAGACTTCTACAGGCACTGATTTTGCATCACTACCACTGACTGAGCAATGTGGGGGAGATGAAAGAAGAGGTGGTAATGCCAAATGTAATATAACCAGTGTTATTTGACCCAGTATGTATACTATATAGCAGATAACGTAAAGTAAAAAAATCACCTTTCTCAGTTTTTTTGCAAACATAGAAACATAGGGCCTTATTCTACTTCACTCTTTCTGACAAAATCCTTCTTAGATGGACAAAACCATGTGCACTGCAGGTGGGGCAGATGTAACATGTGCAGAGAGAATTAGATTTGGGTGAATTATTTTGTTTCTGTGCAGGGTTTACTGACTGCTTTATTTTTTCACTGCAATATAGATCTCACTTTGAAGTAAAACCCCACCCAAATCTAATTCTCTCTGCACAAGTTACATCTGCCCTACCTGCAGTGCACATGGTTTTGTCCATCTAAGAAGGAATTTGTCAGAAAGAGTGAACCAAAATAACCCCCATAGAAACATAGAATTTGACGGCCGATAAGAACCATTTGGCCCATCTAGTCTGCCCCTTTTATTACCCTTCAGGTAAACTCAACCCTTTTTAATCCTTATTTCTTTGTAAGGATATTCATATGCCTATCCCAAGCATGTTTAAATTGTTCTACTGTCTTAGCCTCTACCACCTCTGATGGGAGGCTATTCCACTTATCCACTACCCTTTCTGTGAAGTAATTCTTTCTAACATTTCCCCTGAACCTACCTCCCTCCAGTTTCAGTGCATGTCCTCGTGTTTTATTACTTCCTTTCCTTTGAAGAAAATTTCCCTCCTGTACTATGTTAAAACCCTTGATATATTTGAAGATTTCGATCATGTCCCCCCTTTCCCTTCTCTGCTCCAAACTATACATGTTTAGATCTTTTAGTCTATCCAGGTAAGTTTTGTGATGTAGGCCATGCACCATTTTAGTTGCCCTTCTTTGTATACTCTCCAATGTATTTATATCCTTCTGAAGATATGGTCTCCAGAACTGGACACAGTATTCCAGATGAGGTCGTACCAATGACCTATAAAGTGGCATTATTATGTCTTTTTTTCTGCTACTGATTCCTCTCCCTATGCAACCAAGCATCTGACTAGCCTTCCTCATTGCTTTGTTACATTGCCTCCCTGCCTTTAAGTCACTTGAAATAGTGACTCCTAGATCCCTTTCCTCCTCAGTAGTTTCCATTATAGTACCCTTGATACTATATTGAGCCTTTGGGTTTTTGAGTCCCAAGTGCATAATTTTGCATTTTTTAGCATTAAACTGTAGTTGCCATTCTCTTGACCAATTCTCAAGTTTACCTTGATCATCAGTCATTTGATTTACCCCTCCTGGTGTGTCTACTCTGTTGCATATCTTTGTGTCATCTGCAAAAAGGCATACTTTCCCTTCAATACCATCTGCAATGTCACTAACAAAGATATTAAAGAGCACTGACATCTATTAGATGTTTGCAAAAAATCATTTTGATGTGCTATATTAAAAAAAAAGATAAGTGCACTTCTGTGATGTGTCGTTTGTTCACATATTGGCAGGGATTACATGGCAGTTTGTCCCCTAACCTGTGTCAGCTGCTGGGGGTCCGACTGCCCAATGTTTGCTAGTTCTCATGCAGTGGAGCCGGCTGATCGACTCACTTCCCCACTTTGGAGGTCAAGATATTAACACATCTCAGCAGTATCACTTCTTGCTTTGTCTTAATAAGAAGCAAAACAGGATAAGTCTAAAGGTGCCAAAACACACTGGGCCTTATTTTGGTTCATTCTTTCTGACAAAATCCTTCTTAGATGGGCAAAACCATGTGCACTGCAGGTGGGGCAGGTGTTACTTGTGCAGAGAGAATTAGATTTGGGTGGGGTTTTACTTCAAAGTGAGATCTATATTGCAGTGTAAAAATAAAGCAGTCAGTATTTTCCCTGCACAGAAACAAAATTACTCACCCAAATCTAATTCTCTCTGCACATGTTACATCTGCCCCCCCCCCCCCCCCCCCTGCAGTGCACATGGTTTTGTCCATCTACTGTAAGAAGGATTTTGTCAGAAAGAATGAACCAAAATAAGGCCCACTGTGATTATCGCATGCGTTTTGTACTTTTAAAGGGATACGGTCGTTTTATCGAATGACATTAGGTCGAATGTCATTTGGTCGACCCCACTAGGTCGAATGTGTAAAAAGGTCGACATGGGTTTATGTCGAACTTCCGACTATGTCGACTGCCATTAGGTCGACTGGGGTTAGGTCGAATTGCTCTTTTTGGTTTTTTTTTGGTGCCGACATGTGCCGACAGGCGGTGGTTCATGCCCTACCATCCACTAGGGCGTGGAGGAGGTTATTAAAGCTGTGGCGAGCGAAGCGAGCCACCGTGCCCGAAGCTTTGCGAGCGAAGCGAGCGATGCGAGGGTCCGATTCACTATGTCAACAGTGTCCATGTCGACACTGTTGACATTTCGGCCAAAAAAACCCCAAAAAGAGCAATTCGACCTAACCCCAGTCGACCTAATGGCAGTCGACATAGTCGGAAGTTCGACATAAACCCATGTCGACCTTTTTACACATTCGACCTAGTGGGGTCGACCAAATGACATTCGACCTAATGTCATTCGATAAAACGAACCGTATCCGTTTTAAAGTACAAAACGCATTGCATGTGCGATAATCGCACCGTTGTACCTGCGGGGATGCGATGCGCGTCCCCACAGGTACAATATTGTAAAGCACAAAAGGTATCTGCAGGCAGTACTTTTTGTGCTTCATTGCATCGCATCAGTACAGGAGTACATGTGATGTGATGCGATGCGATGTCCATTAGTAACTATTAACTGTAAAAAAAAAAGAGGCTAAAATCTCATCGAATAGCATCGCACCCGCAAAGTACATCGCATCCACTTCAAGTGCCAAAATCGCATGGCAGCTTGAAGTACAAAAAACACAGCACACAAAATTGGTGCGTGTATGGGCACCTTAAGTACCGCTATAGTACATCTAGCCATGGGCCTGATTCTGATCTGTTCGCACTGGGGACCAATGTTGAAGCACTGCACATATTCACTTAAGTGCACATGCAGGGCTTCTGTGCGGGAACCTTCGGAGCCTTGCATAGTCTCTATGGCGCTCACAGGGGGGGGGGGGGGTAATGGAGGCAGGCAGGGGGCGTTCACATGTGGGCCTACCAATGAAAATGCTGGGTGCACCCAAGAAAACCCATGCAGATGGGCGACTGATGTCACAGGAAGTAAGCCGCCCATCCAGTTCTCGGGTCAGGATGCGACAAGTCTAAGTCAGCCCAGACTGACTTAGACTTGCATGCACTGTAGAAATCATTCGCTGGTCGGCAACCATCAAATAATTTCTGGCCCACACGATCCATTCGCAGTGCGGCGGGAATATTCGCTGGGTACCAGGGAGTGGGCATTTGTACGCCCGGCTTCGAAGGCTCGCTAAGCAGTGAACTATGTACTCTGCGTGCATGAGGTTCTGCCCACTGTCCTTTGTGTTCAGAATGGGCCGTGGCTTCCATGAGCATGTGATGTGTTTTGTCTGTATTTGTGATGGCGGTTAGGTTATCCCTGCCCAGCTGCATCCTTTATAGATCCTCGGCTGAGTAATCCTGGATGGGTTGCAACAGAAGCAGATGCAACAGAAATAAGATAGGCCTCAATGTGAGTGCAGTTCATACGCATTACGGTATATGGTGTAAAGTGCAGATAATAAGCACCCAAGTCGCATGTGGGATGTAAAACAAGATGCAAATACAGGTTGAGTATCCCGTATCCAAAATGCTCGGGACCAGGAGAATTTTGGATAACGGATTATTCCGTATTTCGGAATATTTTAATATTTCAATGATGTATTTTGAAGTATCTTGCATTTATGCTGTATAAACACATAATATACACACAAATATATTTTATTACCACATAAAATACACACAAATATATTTTATTTGTTCAAAAAACAAGGTTTCAAAACATGAAACAAAATTTGTGTACTATCTCAGATATGGAATTTGAATGCCAAGCAATCATTTTCTTGTACATATATAGTGCCAGTTACATATCATGTCCTCAGTAGTGCTGTTACATATGTCCCCCGTGAGTTTTTAGCTAAACAAATTTTTTTTCCCACTTTCTGGAAAGTATGGTTTTCGGAATAATTCGGATAACGGATATTCGGATACGGGATACTCAACCTGTACAAAGTTTTTATTTTAGTCAATTCTAATAAAATTCTGGGCATCTTACTGACCAAACAGAATAGGAAATATACTTTATTTGCAGACTTTATTTTTCAGCCACAAAGCACACTCTACTTTTGATTTTTTTAAATCACAGTAGCTGCAAATTAACCTCATGGGACATATTACGTGTGCCACAATCAGCCTGTGGCTGTCATCATCATCAACCCACAACTTGCTCCAGGGTTTCGGTATACCACAAGTCAAGTTCATATTTGTTTTGTGTCAGGCATCTTAGGTGCAGTGAACATGCCCTTACTGTACCTACATGCTCCCTACAAACCCTTGGCCCTGCACCTTGGCCCATAGGGCCACAAGTGCAAGCTAGAAACTTAGAATTTGACTGCCGAGGAGATCCTCTTGGTCCATCTAGTCTTCCCTGTTTTCTTGGGTAAAGTCAACCCTCTTTGTTCCTGAATAATACAACAATGCATTCAAGAAAAAAAAAAATGGTGAAAAAAAAAAGGTATACATAGATATAGGGAATAATTTTTCATTTTGTAAATACTTACAATGAATTGATCAACATGTGTAGAAACCAGTTCTTCACACATCAAGTGGAGAATCTCCATCTGTGATCTGTATTTTTTCTGGAGTCACAGGCCACGTCTGGTTTCTGTTTTCTGTAAGAACTGCTCTGTGATTTTTTTTAAAGAGCAATTCATATATCTCTGTTATTGAATCCATTTGCCCAAACTATTAATTTTTTTTTGCCTGACGAAGACTTTGAAAAAGAGCTGTCTGTGTAAAATATCACATACCAGAAACACACATCCAGCTCATTGCCAGCAGCACAGCACTTTCTACATGGGGAACTGATAAATGGCTTGATATATGACTCTACATTTGTTTAAAAGGTTAACATGTAGAAGTGAGCTTGTACAAATCAATTACACACCCCTGCCGGGCATGGAGAATGGAAGTGCTGCAGCTATCACACCACACACTGGGGAGATGGTTGTACCCATTGATCATTTGTAAGATAAATGGTGTCTTTTGTTCAGACTGTAATCTACTGTTATTTATTTATTTACACTGTAATCTACTGTTCTGTTCAATTGCTAGTATATCTGTATATCTGTTATAAACAGATATACTGTCACATTTGAAAAACATTATGGGTGACATTCTATGGATTGAGATAAATGCGCATGTTTTTATATCGCACCACATCGCACTTTTAAAAATCGCAAGATTGGCCCGTTTTTCGCATATTTAATGAGATGCGAAAAACGGGCCGAATAGGTGCGAGTTGGTGCGATTTCTTTAGTCCTGAAAATGTGCAATTTTCATGTATGAAAATCGCACGTTTGCAGGAAATCGCAATTTAAAATAAAAAAATAAAAAAATAAAAAAAGACCAGCGCGGGGTCCCCCGCCAGAGCATAACCAGCCCCGGGCTCATTGAGCCGGTGCTGGTGACATAAAATCAGGGTCCCCGACAAATAGGGGTCCCCTTGATTTAATGAAACCAGCACCAGGCTCAAGGTCCGGCACTGGTTCCCAAAATACGGGGGACAAAATGACTAGGGGTCCCCCGTATTTTAAGAACCAGCACCAGACCCAACCAGCCAGCAGGGTAATGCCACAGCCGGGGGACACTTATTATATAAGGTCCCGCGGCCAAAGCATTATCCCCCTGGCTGGTCAGCATGGGCAGGGGTCCTGGGGAAGTGGGGACCCCCAATGAAGGGGTCCCCCCCTCCAGGACTTACCAGCCCATGCTGAAAGTCCGGGGCTGTCCCCGATGCCCCTGGGTGGTGGGCATCGGGCTGATGCAAAGTGTAAAAAATAGAATAGAAACTATTGTTTTCTACTGTAGAACTATGAGTCCCAGCAAGCCTACCCCGCATGCTGGGACTTGGAGAACCACAAGTCCCAGCATGCGGGGCATTAAAGGGCCCGCTGGCACTTATAGTTCTACAGTACAAAAAATAGTTAAATAAAACACACTGACACCCTGAAAAATAAAAGTTTAATACACACATAACACACACACTGATACTTACCTACCTTGAGCCCATAGGTCGGTCCCTGGATCCTGGGTCCGGGGTCCGGGGCTCCTGGACAGAAGAGTCCGGTTCCGGGGCCTTGGTCCTGGTTCCGGGGCTGGTCCGGGGTCCTGGGCTCCAGGGCTGATGTCTCCGGGGTCCAGGATCCAAAGTAGTCCAAAAGGGGTTCCTAAGGAAGGAAATCCTACTCACCTGGTCCCCGGCGACGACCTCTGCATCCTCTCCGGCAGACGCGCTGCTCCCGGCTGGTACCCGCTCACGGACTGGAGAGGCGCAGAGATGTTCATCTTCCGCACCTTTCCTCCGGATGATTCTAGCCGACTTTCTCTGCTCCTGATTGGCCGCTAGGCGGCCAATAGAAACATCCGTAGGAAAGGCGCGGAAGATGAACATCTCTGCGCCTCTCCAGTCTGTGAGCGGGTCTGGTGCTGGTTCTTAAAATACGGGGGACCCCTAGTCATTTTGTCCCCCGTATTTCGGGAACCAGCGCCGGAACTTGAGCCTGGTGCTGGTTTCATTAAATCAAGGGGACCCCTATTTGTCGGGGACCCTGATTTTATGTCACCAGCACCGGCTCAATGAGCCCGGGGCTGGTTATGCTCTGGCGGGGGACCCCGCGCTGTTTTTTTTTTTTATTTTAACTGTTTAAACTTTTTTTTTCACCAGAACCCTGCACAGATCATTGCGATCTGTGCAGGGTTCTGGCTAATTTGCCCATCAGAACCTGGTCTGATTTTTGGGCGAATTATAGACACAGTTTATACAAATCGCATACCATTAAATATGCGATTTGTATACTTTTTAATGTGAAAACATCTGGATGCGATGTGCTGCGAAAAGCAGCCATCACATTTCCACTGTGTCCAACTTGATGGCCAAAATCGCACCTCATTAAATATGCGAAAATGTAAAAAAATGCGATTTCGGCCGTTTTTGCGAAATACATCGCCAAAGTCAGATTATCTCATCCCATAGAATGTCACCCTATATATATATATATATATATAGCTCCAGCCGGCGGGACGCTGCTGCTGCGCGCCGGAGACGCGTTGAAATTTCCGGGGGCATGGCCTAATTTGGGGGCGTGGCCTATGCTTGCGGCTCTTCCGCGAGGCCACGCCCCCATTTTGCCGCTATGGGGGCATGACCCAGAGGCTCTGTGAGCCTCTAGCCATGCCCCCAGCCCCCTGGCTGCGGGAATAGATGCTGTGCGCATGCGCACAGCGTTTATTCCCCGCTGCTTAGCAGCTGACAGGGGGGACTCCCAACAGCCCCCCCACACCGCGGGACACTGCCGCCCGCGGGTGGGACAGCGGGACAGGCCCTGACAATCGGGACTGTCCCGATAAAATCGGGACTGTTGGGAGGTATGTATATATATATATATAAGACGAGGAAGAAGAGGAAGGGGTCTTAAGCTAATACAAGAGAAAAAGGAATCTAAAATAAAGTCTCAACAAAGCAGTTACAGTATGGGGGATGGAGGGATCTATAATCTTTCAAGTCATACTTTAACCAACATGGAAGTATCGGTATTAAGCAAAGGGTTATCCTTTGCCCCTAGTTCTAATATGGATGACTTTGAAGTGTTTACAGATCTCAATAAGTATATGAGAAAGCTCACACTGAAAAGACACTTCGCTAAAAAAGAGGAGCAGGAAAGCAAAACCCCCAAGTAAGTTCTAAATCTGGTTTGAAACCCGTATCTAAATTTTATCCACTAGAATCAAGAAGTACGCAAATGGATGTCTTCTATGAGCTAGTGAGTAGAGAATTAAAAATGGAAAATGTTAAGAAAAAATCAAAACAATTTAATAACTTAACCAATTTTGAGAGGGGATCACTTAAAGCATTGAAAAATAATCAGGACATAGTTTTGAAAAGTGCGGATAAAGGGGGAGGACTGGTTATTATGAATAGGCAGGACTATGAAAATGAGGCAATGAGACTGCTTGGCGATGAGAATTCATATTTGAAATTACAGAAAGATCCCACATCCGACTATCTTGATGAGTTGAGACCCATCTTGGTGCAGGCGTTACACAGAGGAATAATTACCAAAGAAGAATACCAATTCCTGATAAAAAATCATCCAGTGATCCCCATTTTCTATTTTCTGCCCAAGATTCATAAAAGACTACAGAATCCACCAGGACGCCCCATAGTGGCGGGGATCAATTCCCTTACGGCGGGCCTTTCCGAATATGTAGAAGTATTTTTGAAAAGATAGTTTTGTACATCAGATATATAGATGACATAATAATAATTTGGAATGGCACAGAGGAGAATTTTAAAGATTTTATGAAGCTGATTGAAGTGAATGACTACAATTTGTCATTTACTTACCAGACCAACAGAGAGCAATTAGAATATTTGGATCTGGTATTAATGAAGGAAGAGAATAAAATCGCTACCAAGAACTTTATTAAAAAAGTGGATGCCAATTCTTATGTACATTTTAAAAGCAGTCACAAAAAACAATGGAAGACCAACACCCCACTATCTCAGTTCACGAGGATCAAAAGGAACTGCACGGACGCAGCAGTTTGCGATGAGCAACTGGAAGTATATACCAACAGGTTCTGGGAAAGGGGGTACCCAGAGGAAGTAATGAGTCAAGCCCTGGAAAAGACAAAAACAATCAACCGGGAGGACTTGCTGCAGTACAAACCAAAAACTAAGAATAAGGACGGGTTGAATTTTATAACCACTTTCAACTCACAGGCCAATGTTATAAGAGAGGTACTCAACAAACATTGGAATGGGCTACAATTAGATCCCATTTTAAACAAAATATTACCAGCACAACCGGATATAGTTTTTAAAAAAGCATGTAATTTTAAAGACAAATTGGCACCCAGTATGCTTGCAAAGAAGAAACCAATAAAAATTAATGCCTGGGATCAAGTGAAAGGCTTTTTTAAATGCACCAAATGTAACATCTGCAAATTTGCACATCCGGACCAGAAGAGTTTTTCAAGCTCAGATGGGTCAAGATCTTTTAAATTAAAAAGCCTTGTTAATTGCAACACGTGCTGGGTAATATACATGTTGGAGTGTAAGTGCGGATTGAAGTACGTGGGAAAAACGAAGAGACAATTAAAACTGCGTATACAAGAACATGTAAGAGGAATTCGAAACAAAGTAGAAACACACACGATCCCAAAACATTTTAAAAGATATCATAATGGGACGGTGGAGGACCTTACATTTAAAGTATTAGAACATGTAACACTGGGCCCCAGAGGGGGTGATAGAGAAAACCTGTTGTCCAGAAGGGAAATGTTCTGGATCTACGCACTTGACACTTTAACACCGAATGGGCTGAACGATAATTATGAAATTGCACCCTTTTTATGAGTAGAATTTTAAGAATAATTTTTAAAATTGTTTTAAAATAATTTTTTAACATTTTTAATTAGTTCTTGGTATAATATTTTATAAAGGGTAACTCCTCCCCTTTTTAACAAATCATCTCCCCCCCCCCTCGTTCTGCGATTTTTATATGTACAAAACTGTCTTTTGCAATTAGGTCTGGTAGTTCTGTGGGTAATTATGCAGGGAGGTAGGCACTGTGACCGTATAACCCTCCGTGCATATAGAGATCCACAGAGCAAAGGACATTGTGAATTATGAGAGAATGAATTTTCTTTTAAAAAAAAAACTGGCAAATATATAACTTCCAATTGCTGTATAACATTATTATGGCTAAAATTCGTGTGGTTTAGCGTCTATAAGTAACTTAGCAACGGGGACCTGACGTTACGTCAGACTCTCCCCGTGTAAAAGATGTGCGTAGTGTTGAAAAGCCGCTTTCCGGAAGTACAGATTCCTGAGCTGGAGCGCAAGAGTTCTGTGTGCGCTCCAGCTGCCGGAAACAAACAGACGCACGTCACAGGAAGTGACGTGCGGAAGCCGGAAGTATACGGCTGAATGAGGGAGCGCACGGGGAGAATGTGCGCTCCATTAGGAGAATTGTAGTGACGCGCGTCACAGGAAGTGGCGCGTGCGTTCCATGTGCGCCTCACGGACCCGGAAACCGGAAGTTCTATACCCGATGTCCGGCGTTACTGTGTGATTGAAGGAAATTAATGTGGGTATAAATATGGGGACTATCATGCTAGCATTAAGGCACTCCTGAAGAAGTCCAGCAGTAATATGCGGAGGACGAAACGCGTTGGGGATATCTTTTATGAACACTGACTGACCTTAAAAGTGCTGGCCGAGCACTCTTCAGATAAGCTGTTTCTCATTTTAAACATTGTAAGGGCAACTGAGTTGTCATTGTGTGGTGTAATAAAATTGCTGTTTGACATATTACACTATTATCTCCTTTTTGCTTTTTAATACATACCTACTTGTCTGAGGAGTTAAACAGTGGGGTGTATAAGGTTCCATGAGAAGTAGAAAACCTTAGAAATATCGGAAACCAGGACGGTGAACATCTGCCTGGGAGGACATTATACAACAGGCTCTAATTACAGTGGTTGAGGACCACCTTTTATGGTACTCCTTCAATTTGTTGGGGTGAAAACTCTCACTTGTGGTGAAGGGTATCAAGCAAACTAGAGGATACTGCACTAGGAGGCGCTGTTTCTCATCTTTTTTACAGATATATATATATATATATATATATATATACACACACACACAACCCAATAGTGTTATTAAGCGCCCATGTACAATTCAACAATACAATGTATTCAGTCTTTCCAATTTCTTAATTGTAGAATTATTATCAACCAAGACTTCTTTCAAATATAAAACATTTATTAAAAAATATATAAAAGAAGGTAATACACTTGGAATTAGAAGTACTTTTTTGGAGTGGGGATCATACCAAGTACCCAGGATACTTGGTATGATCCCCACACCAAGAAAGTAATGTTTTATATTTGAAAGAAGTCTTGGTCGATAATAATTCTACATAGAGTGGAAAGACTGAATACATTGTATTGTTGAATTGTACATGGACGCTTAATAACACTATTAGTGATATTGTATATATATATATATATATATATATATATATATATATATATATATATATATATATATATACAGGGCTATTTTTGTGCAGGCTCCAGCAGGAACTGTGGCCCTTATTCTAGTTCACTCTTTCTGACAAAATATTTCTTAGATGGACAAAACCATGTGCACTGCAGGTGAGGCAGGTGTTACTTGTGCAGAGATAATTAGATTTGGGTGGGGTTTTACACCTGTGGGAAAAAAAGGTGGAGCGCTAAAGTGGATCAATTGGATATCACTAATTTATTGTATAAAAATATTAAAAAGCAATTGATATGCCAATATTAATAAATCAGTAACAAAAATAATAACAATAATAAAAATTATAATATAAATTAATATATAATATAGGACAAGGAGGACAATACTTATGTCTCTGCGCAGCTGCCTTTGTGTCCCTTAGGATATGGGGGGGGGGAGAAAAGATTCTCCGGGTAGTGCACTACCAAATTGGTGGTTGATGATTTGCCGTCCTGGATGGTGGTAGAAGACGCTGGAGGATGCTCTGGTTCCCAAAATTTTGGGGTCCTCACTATGTTGCGCTGATCCCAGTAGTAGATGGAGCCTGTGGTTATTTTTCTCGCTGGAGGAAGATCTATATACCTTCGGAATGAAGGGTCCTCACGATGGTGCGATGTTGAATGTCCACAGGAGAAAGCAATAAGGATCGGATCCGGAGGGTGGCAATGAAAGGGGAATATTTTCCAGGAGAGTAATTGGAAAGGGGTGGAGGGCCGAAGGCAGAGTTAAAGGTTCTTCCCGATCCTTTAATCAATAAAAGCAAGTGCTGCCTAACATGTTTCACCGTGACCTCACGGCTTTATCAAAGGTAATACCTTTGATAAAGCCGTGAGGTCACGGTGAAACATGTTAGGCAGCACTTGCTTTTATTGATTAAAGGACCGGGAAGAACCTTTAACTCTGCCTTCGGCCCTCCACCCCCACCCCTTTCCAATTACTCTCCTGGAAAATATTCCCCTTTCATTGCCACCCTCCGGATCCGATCCTTATTGCTTTCTCCTGTGGACATTTAACATCGCACCATCGTGAGGACCCTTCATTCCGAAAGTATATAGATCTTCCTCCAGCGAGAAAAATAACCACAGGCTCCATCTACTACTGGGATCAGCGCAACATAGTGAGGACCCCAAAATTTTGGGAACCAGAGCATCCTCCAGCGTCTTCTACCACCATCCAGGACGGCAAATCATCAACCACCAATTTGGTAGTGCACTACCCGGAGAATCTTTTCTCCCCCCCCCATATCCTAAGGGACACAAAGGCAGCTGCGCAGAGACATAAGTATTGTCCTCCTTGTCCTATATTATATATTAATTTATATTATAATTTTTATTATTGTTATTATTTTTGTTACTGATTTATTAATATTGTCATATCAATTGCTTTTTAATATTTTTATACAATAAATTAGTGATATCCAATTGATTCACTTTAGCGCTCCACCTTTTTTTCCCACTTGTGTATCCTTAGAAGTGATTGAATAGAATGTCAAAGTTATATCACCATGTACTCCTTTCCATAGGCGATAGGTTTTAAGTTCAATTGTACACTCCTCCTCCACAACCGGTACCATGCAATAGAAAGATAACACAGATAGTGCAGACTGATAAACAATGAACAGTTTTAATGAAGATGTACACTTACAATTGTGGGGGGATATAAAAGCATATCAACAACCCGGGGCAATGCAGGGCATGGAACAGGGTCAGCGGCAGGGCAATCCAGTCTAGATCTGGTCAAAGTCCTTCCTGCTGAATGTCCAAGGTCCACGATAGTCCCAGGTCCAGATAAGAATGGGTGGTTGGTGGTTAAGAAGCGCTAAACGCGTTTCAGATCCAATAGATCCTTCGTCAGTAGCATACTTAACCAGGTTCCTGAGCGCTTTAAATAGCGTTATCAATTACAGTTACTTCCGCATGTCGCGGCGGAAACAGTATGGCCGTGCGTTCCAAACGGCCGGAAGTGCGTTCCACAGTGTTAACTGTGGATGCGCACATAACTTCACGGGCACACTCTTAAATAAGAACATGGCTGTGCGTTCCAAGATGCCGCTAGCGTGCGTGTCACCAGCGGAATAATGTATACTTATTGACCAGCACATAATACAATTATATAAGAATGTCGATCATATACAGTACAATTTGGAGAAGAAAATATATGGACATATATAAAAAATATGGACATATATAAAAAACGATTAAACATATGCATACATCAATACCGTAATATAATAAAAAACATTTGATAAAAAGTGAATAAAAAGTGAAAAAACAGGAGGGATGGTCATTTTTAAGACAAGAAATGTTTGAGTTCAAATTCACCGTTTAATCCCCCTGGACCGAGGGTATTAAGACGGTGAATCCACCTCATTTCAGTTTGAGATAGCCTTTTGTCTATATCTCTAGTACGCCATCTAGGGGTTATCATTTGGATGCCAACAAAGTTTATTAAAAAACATTCTTTTGATTGATGGTGAGTTTTAAAATGATTTGATAGATGGTGCGTTACTAGGCCCTTTCTGATGTTGTAAATGTGTTCTGCTAGACGCACCTTCAGTTGGCGACTTGTCTTTCCAATATACAATAAATTACAAGAACACTCTAACAAATATATCACGTTTTTGGAGTGACAGGTTATGAATTCATTTATTAAATATTTCTTTTCTTTGGCTTTGAATTCTACTATTTTACGATTCGGATTTTTTACTGATTTGCACATCAGGCAATCACCGCATCGGTGAAATCCTTTCGTCCTGATGCTCTGCCTTGGTATATTATCAATGGAGCTTTTAACCAAATGGGTTTTTAATGAGTTAGCTTTTCGATAGATAAAAACAGGTTTCTGGGGTAACATGTGTCCCAGAATCGGATCTTGTTGAATCAAGTGCCAGTTTTTTTTAAAAACATTTTCAATCTTAAAATGAATGTTATTATATTGGGATATAAAAGCCCACTGGTACTTGTTATTGATCTCAGTTTTGGGTGCTTTCTCAATCAAAAGATCCTTCCTCTCAATGGCTTCAATCCTATTTTTTGCTTTTGTGAGAACTTCTGAGGAGTAACCCTTTGCCTCCAATCTTTCAGTAACTTCATTAATTTGTTCGGAGCAAATTAGTGCATCTGAGCAATTTCTTTTTATTCTAGTATATTGCCCAAACGGAATACCGTCCAGCCAATTTTTGTGGTGTTGGCTGGTTATATCAATGTATCCGTTAGAATCAGTCGGTTTTCTGAAAGTTTTAGTATTAATACCATTATCGTCAATATAAATAGTCAAGTCTAAAAAGTCAATTTCTGTTGTGCTGGTATTAAAACTTAGATTAATAGAAAAATCATTAATATTTAAGTTCTCACAAAAAGTTAAAAGACTATCTTGACCATCCCTCCAGATAAAAAATATATCGTCAATAAAACGATACCAGAGCACCAGACCCGCCCCCAGCTGCCCGCCCCGCCAGACATGAAGATGTTCCCAATAAGACATGAATAGATTGGCGTAGCTGGGGGCGAATCTGGTGCCCATGGCGGTGCCCACACACTGCAGGTAAAAGTTCCCTTCATGATAAAAATAGTTGTTAAGAAGGATAAAATTTATACTCTCAATAATAAAATCTTTAAGATTGCAGGATAGTGGTGATGTTTCTAAAAAATGTGTGACTGCTCCTATGCCTTTATTTTTATCTATTATGGTATACAGAGTGCTAACATCCGCACTGCATAGGATATCACCTTCTTGCCAAATATAATTATTTAAGTTACGCAGAAGGTGACCAGTGTCTTTCAAATATGCTCGGGTGTTGATAACAAGCGGTTGCAGATGGTAGTCAACAAAGGCAGATAAATTACTGGTCAAACTATTACACCCCGAGACGATTGGTCTCCCTGGAGGTTTATTTGCATCTTTGTGAACCTTGGGTAAGATATAAAGTGCAGGTACAGTGGGTTCCTTAATATTTAGGAATTCGAATTCCTTTTTCGAAATGGTTTTATTATTAAGGGCTATGGTGGTGAGATCCAATAGGGCTTTGCCTATTTTAGTTGTGGGATCATTTTTAAGTTTTTTATAAGTACCACCTGATGATATTTGTCTTTCTATTTCTTCCAAGTACATTTCTTTCTTCATCACCACTACTCCTCCTCCTTTGTCTGCCGGTTTAATAATAAGCGATTTATCATCTTTAAGTGCTTTTAATGTAATAAATTCATTTTTAGTTAGATTGCACTTTTTTCCATATTTTGTATCGCTTTTGGCTAAAATTTTGTTAATTTCTTCGCAGACCACTTTATTGAAGCAATCTAAAAAACTACCCCTGCAGTGTGTGGGATAAAAACATGATGGTGGTTTAAAAGGTGTGCAATCACTTATTGGTGAGTTAACCTCATTATTATCCTTAGATTCAAAGAACCTTTTTATTGTTAATTTTCGGATGAATTTTTGCACATCCAAAAATAAATCGAAGCTATTAGGCTTACAGGAAGGTGCGAATTTCAACCCCTTTTGTAGAATTTTTATTTCTAATTCTGTTAAATCACGGCCCGACAGGTTGAAGACTTTACCAGCGTTGTCTTTGGGGGGGATTTGACTAGGTGTTTTATTTTTACTTTTTTTGTTTTTCTTTTTCTTTCTAATCTGTGTCCCCGCCCTTTTACCTCTTTTTCTGTTTTTTTGGGGGTATTTTAATGTCTCCAATATTTCTGGCGGTCCTGTTCTAAAAAAGGAGTTGGTCGATTATTCCTTACGTTATCATTGTATTCTAAAGGGGAAAATCTATTTGTCAGATCTAAATTATAATCGTCATTCATATTTGGCCTTTGGCGGAATGGGCGTTTAGGTGTTTCCCATCCATCTATGTCACTGGTGGGTTTATTCCTTCTTTGCCGGTTTTGATTCTGACTTTGATAGTTTTGCCTATAAGGTTTTCTACCATTTCTATAAGTCTTATCTTCATATACTGGTAGTTGCATTCTATCCTCCAATCTCATGTTAAATGTTGGTTTTCTCCATTGGGGGGCTTTCCTATATGGTGTTGTATATTTTTTAGGAATTTTGTTAATTACCGGGTTAGGTTTGGGGGGAACTATTTCTATATCTTTATTGGGGTTGATATCCCTTAGGAATTTTTTTCCCTTTCGTTCCCTTAGCTCCCTTGTGCTCTTTCCTATTTTATCAAGTAGGGATTCTTCATATACTGCAAAATCTTCTATACCCTTGAAGGGTTTCACCATCTCTTGGAGATTTGCAATCTCATCATTTAAGGTTTTTAAAGTGTTACTCCTTTCTTTAATAATTAAATTCATTAAAGCGAATGAACACTCATTCAAAATGGTGTCCCATTGGTTTCTAAAAGAGTCGTCTGCTGAATGAAATGAAGGTGGCTTATGGATTTTGAGCCCTTTTGGAATAACCTTAGAAGCAAGGTAGTGTTCAAGGGTAATCATTTCCCACCATATTTTATTTTCTTTCATCATTACTGGCTCTAATTTGAAGAAGACAGATCCCAGGTTTTCGTCACTGATGTTGATGTTCTCATCATGTGACGCAAAAGTATTTTTTACTAATTGATTACGGAGGTCTCTAAATGCGAACATATTAGCAGCACTTATCACAAAAGACTTGAATGAATTGGACAACAAGTGGAAAATTGGGTGACTTTGTGAATGGGTGCGCTTATAATAACACCGTGGAGCAGCTAGATGTACATTTCTTTAAGGTGCCATTCAATAACACCTAAACAATAATGGTACAAGAAATAAAAAGAAATGTTGTCCAGCGCTATGGTGGTTCACGTGGTAACAATCACCCTTAGAAGTGATTGAATAGAATGTCAAAGTTATATCACCATGTACTCCTTTCCATAGGCGATAGGTTTTAAGTTCAATTGTACACTCCTCCTCCACAACCGGTACCATGCAATAGAAAGATAACACAGATAGTGCAGACTGATAAACAATGAACAGTTTTAATGAAGATGTACACTTACAATTGTGGGGGGATATAAAAGCATATCAACAACCCGGGGCAATGCAGGGCACGGAACAGGGTCAGCGGCAGGGCAATCCAGTCTAGATCTGGTCAAAGTCCTTCCTGCTGAATGTCCAAGGTCCACGATAGTCCCAGGTCCAGATAAGAATGGGTGGTTGGTGGTTAAGAAGCGCTAAACGCGTTTCAGATCCAATAGATCCTTCGTCAGTAGCATACTTAACCAGGTTCCTGAGCGCTTTAAATAGCGTTATCAATTACAGTTACTTCCGCATGTCGCGGCGGAAACAGTATGGCCGTGCGTTCCAAACGGCCGGAAGTGCGTTCCACAGTGTTAACTGTGGATGCGCACATAACTTCACGGGCACACTCTTAAATAAGAACATGGCTGTGCGTTCCAAGATGCCGCTAGCGTGCGTGTCACCAGCGGAATAATGTATACTTATTGACCAGCACATAATACAATTATATAAGAATGTCGATCATATACAGTACAATTTGGAGAAGAAAATATATGGACATATATAAAAAATATGGACATATATAAAAAACGATTAAACATATGCATACATCAATACCGTAATATAATAAAAAACATTTGATAAAAAGTGAATAAAAAGTGAAAAAACAGGAGGGATGGTCATTTTTAAGACAAGAAATGTTTGAGTTCAAATTCACCGTTTAATCCCCCTGGACCGAGGGTATTAAGACGGTGAATCCACCTCATTTCAGTTTGAGATAGCCTGTAATTGATAACGCTATTTAAAGCGCTCAGGAACCTGGTTAAGTATGCTACTGACGAAGGATCTATTGGATCTGAAACGCGTTTAGCGCTTCTTAACCACCAACCACCCATTCTTATCTGGACCTGGGACTATCGTGGACCTTGGACATTCAGCAGGAAGGACTTTGACCAGATCTAGACTGGATTGCCCTGCCGCTGACCCTGTTCCGTGCCCTGCATTGCCCCGGGTTGTTGATATGCTTTTATATCCCCCCACAATTGTAAGTGTACATCTTCATTAAAACTGTTCATTGTTTATCAGTCTGCACTATCTGTGTTATCTTTCTATTGCATGGTACCGGTTGTGGAGGAGGAGTGTACAATTGAACTTAAAACCTATCGCCTATGGAAAGGAGTACATGGTGATATAACTTTGACATTCTATTCAATCACTTCTAAGGGTGATTGTTACCACGTGAACCACCATAGCGCTGGACAACATTTCTTTTTATTTCTTGTACCATTATTGTTTAGGTGTTATTGAATGGCACCTTAAAGAAATGTACATCTAGCTGCTCCACGGTGTTATTATAAGCGCACCCATTCACAAAGTCACCCAATTTTCCACTTGTGTATCCATAAGAGGGCCTCACACCCCTCTAGTAGGAGCAGCTTAGTTATACACCCCATAGGGCGCCTATTTCTACTCTGAGTTTTCAATCTCGAGTATACCACCCATTCTCCGGGGTTTTACACCTGCCTCACCTGCAGTGCACATGGTTTTGTCCATCTAAGAAATATTTTGTCAGAAAGAGTGAACTAGAATAAGGGCCACAGTTCCTGCTGGAGCCTGCACAAAAATAGCCCTGCATATATATATATATATATATATATATATATATATATATATATATATATATTTACACACAGGATATCACCGCACTCACTATTCCTACAAATGGAGTGCAAACAGCACTCGCCATTCCCAGATTGGGGTACAGTGGCCTGTGACCACATGCTTAAATAAATACAGATACAGAGGGCTCAACACTAACGGTACTTGTTTCCTAGTAAACTAACGGTACTTGTTTCCTAGAACGGCGCCCACGATATTGATCTTAGGCATCGCAAGGTAAAAAATTGCGTCGGTCGCATCGCTTGCGGCCAAAAAAATCGCATGCGATGCGACCGACGCGATTACCGCGATTTTACATAGGGAACAATTTTAAATGGCCCAATTGACCCGATTTCACGTGGGGAACAATGTTAAATGGCCCACAGACCCCAAATAGCCACCCTTAAGTGTGAAATGGCCCCCTCAATTGTTAACGCCACCCCCCGATCAACGTCAACCCGAAGCATAGCGAGCGCAGCGAGCCCGTGAGGGGCGGCGGTACGCGTCCTCCGACCTTTTCATACCCCCACTATCCACATCGGCGTGGAGTTGAGAATAGAAAGTGTGGCGAGCGCAGCGAGCCACCGAGCCCGAAGCGTGGCGAGCGGACGCGGATACCTTCACAGGTATCCGCGTCCCCTCGCGGGCTTCACAGGTATCCGCTGCGCTCGCCACGCTTCAGGCTCTGTGGCTCACTGCGCTCGCCACACTTTCTATTCTCAACTCCACGCCGACATGGATAGTGGGGGTATGAAAAGGTCGGAGGACGCGTACCGCCGCCCCTCGTGGGCTCAGCGCGTTCGCCACGCTTCGGGTTGACGTTGATCGTGGGGTGGCGTTAACAATTGGGGGGGCCATTTCACACTTCAGGGTGGCTATTTGGGGTCTGGGGCCATTTAACATTGTTCCCTATGTAAAATCGGGTCAATTGGCCCATTTAACATTGTTCCCTATGTAAAATCGGTAATCGCGTCGGTCGCATCGCATGCGATTTTTTGGCCGCATGCGATGCGACCGACGCGATTTACATTTACCATGCATTTCTATGTAAAATCACGGGCATCACATCGGTCGCATCGCATGCCATTATAATGGCATGCGATGCCCGCGATGGGCGCCGTTCTAGGAAACAAGTACCAACTAACTCGCCTTAATATACAAATAATTAAATAAATAATGGGGTTTAAGTTCATGAATTGATCAATGCTTGCAGCCCATCGCCAAGGGACCCCATTTCACTGCAAGTGCTACACTAGCTAACTAGAGAACCTGGCAACTGAACTGCTGACACATTATAGCTAAAGTGAACATGTGCTAGTTTCCTGGTTTAGAGCTCACCTGCCAACTACCTTATGGCTTTTAAGGTGAGACAACACAACTCCTGAATTAGCACTAAGGGGGCAGCTGTCACAGATTTCAGATTAGTTAATTTATCTGGGGTGCATGAGAAAACTATGATCACAGAATGGTTAATTAAAAATGAACCCACGGAATTGTTAGTGTAGGACTTGCAGTGAAATGGAGTCCCTTGGTGATAGGCCGCAATAATCCCAGGTGTAAACAGCAGCACCTGGGATGTCCTGATTTAAGGCTAGCCATGGCAGAGTCTCCTTGCTCTCGATGGTGGACTATCTACCCAATTGATAGGCTGGGGGTGTTGGGTAGACTAGGGACCATTGGAGCCTTTTAGGAGTCTGCTATGCCTGTATGCTACTGCCTGTGATACCAACTGTATATGAACGTCACCTGCTATGCTATACCTGCTGATGAGAATAAACTACAAAGTCATCATCTGACACCCTGAACGAGATTTATTGTGTTTACCATTTTTGGCAAAATGTGATTTTTTTTCTCAAATCGCCCTATATCACCATTTTTTCAAATCGCATTTTTTGTCAGAAATCGCGTATTTAATGACTGGCGTAATGCCGCTCGAAAAGTGCGATATATGCCGATAAACAGCGATATGGTGCGAATTGAGCCGATGTAATACGCCATAAAAGTGCGATTTCCGGGGTAGGTCATGTGCGCGTCCTCCGACCTTTTCATACCCCCACTATCCACATCGGAGTTGAGAATAGAAAGTGTGGCGAGCGCAGCGAGCCACCGAGCCCGAAGCGTGGCGATGCGATTTACACCAATACACCTCATCAGCCCATACAACATGCAAACCTATTGGCCCACCTTAGTCCCTTGCAATACTCATCACACCCCCTATATAAAGGGGCGCAGGCGCCATTTTACCCTTTGAAAGGGAGTAAGACGTTTGACATGGAGAGGAGAGGAGGAGTGCTAAGGTGCAGAGGAGGCAGAGGGACAGCCAGCTTGGGCCCAAATACCCCAACCACTGGGAGAGGTAGGGGAGTGAGAGGCAGCACTGTCAGAGGCAGGACAGGGAGAGCCAGCATGCTCCCAGCAAGAGCTGTGCCAGGGAGAGGCCACATGGTGGAAGCTGAGCAGGTGGCTATGGAGGAGGAGGAGAAAGCAGGCACAAGCCAAGTGTCCTCACAGGAGGAACAGAGTGCCAGGCACACAGAGGAGGAGCTGCAGGAGGGAGATTATTCTGAGGTGGACTGGCCTCTGCAGGAGGAAGATGAAGCAGACTTGGAGGTGCTGGGGGAAGAAGCAGGACTGGAGGAGGGTGACCCTGAAAATGTGGAGGAGGAGGATGATGCAGCACGTACAGCTAGTGGGAGGAAAGTCAGGTTCTCATGCGAGGAGAATATGGCCCTGGTGCGTGCACTCTTGCAACTGTATGACCGCCTGCTTGGTCCTCACCATCACCGCACAAGTGTGGCAAGGAAGAAGGGGATCTGGGACAATATAACCTCCGCGGTCAATGCAGTCAGCACACACAAGAGGAGTGTGCGTAACGTCAAGAAGCGATATAATGACATCAAGCGCCTCCTCAAAGCCAAGCTTACCCTGGAGAAGAAAGAGGCCTGTCGTACAGGAGGTGGACCTAGGCAGGAAGTCCACTTTAAGGCCTATGAGAGGCTGCTTCGCAGAATTATCCCACCATAGGTGCTTCCCGGCATTCACATTGCCGACACAGACAGGCCCCCCACTCCGCCGCCAATTGGTAAGTGTCCACACATGTCAACTGCACATTTTGCTATGTCATGTGCGCATGCAATTATGGTGGAATAGTTTGTGTCCAATTGATTTGTGTCTGTGGAACTACATATCCCAGCAAAAACACATGTTTCTAGCTTGGGTTGCTAATTAATGGACTGGGTATTTTGCTGGGTTTTGTAGTTCCACACAACCAATTAATGTGTGCTGTCTTTATCACTGTAGGCCTGCAGTGTAGATGATTGTTAATCCACATCAATCCTCTGGGTAGTTAAACAAGCACTTTACATTCACTTTTACATGTGTCATCTGATGCTCTTTCCTGTTTGTACCAAATGGAGGACAAAGATCCTGCACTGTCCTAATACTTAAATGAGCTCTTAAGTTCAAATACATCAAAACCCTTATTTCAACATATCAAAAGAGTTCTATGGCTTGCTTTAAATTTTTTATCCACATTTTTGTAAGAGTGCCAGTTAGGTGCAAAATGGGTACTTATGTAGTATCTGGGCGTCCGATTTAGAAATCGGATCGGATCGCATCGCATCGCATGCGACCAAATCGTATGCGATGCGATGGTCAAGATTTTTCCATAGGATTCAATGTTAAAATGGTCTGAGTCCATTTTAACATAAAATTCAATGGGAAAAAGGGGTCCTTTTCCTTCCCCCACTATCCAAGTGGGCATGGAGTTGGATATAAACCTGTGGCGAGCGTAGCGAGCCACCGAGCCCGAAGCGTGGCGAGCGTAGCGTGCCCCGCGAGGGGACACAGAATACTTTTTAAGAAATATGCGTCCCCTCGCGGGGCTCGCTTCGCTCGCCATGCTTCGGGCTCGGTAGCTCGCTGCGCTCGCCACGCTATATAAAATCAACTCTATGCCCACTTGGATAGTGGGGAAATGAACAGGACCTTCTTAACATTGAATCCTATGCAAAATCGCATCGCATCGCATCTGATTGTATGCCTTAAGGTAAGGCATACAATCACAAAATCGGCAGCCCAGATACTACATAAGTACCGCAAAATGTCTTCCTCTTTCAAACAGCAGCATCTATGGAGTCCCAGCCAGCTGTTGTGCGCCATCACCCACATCCGATTGTTCCCAATGTCCAGTCTGCAGGTAAGATATCATACTGTTACACAAAGATATTGCACATTTCACACATGCCTGCCGCCAACACAGTAGCCTGTACCAAAACACAGCCAGCTCTACAAGAATCCAAATCCAAAGGAAAAATAATATGTAGTCAGCCATGTAAAGTGCCTAACACATGCATATGACTGCTATGCCTATCATGTGATGTCACATCACATTACATTGCAGTGGGCGATGATAGAGTTAACAATGTTTACCTACAAAAATGACCTGACCCCACATGATGATTGTTTGGATGCATGAACACCATACAAAGGACTGAGAAACCACAACAGCAACAATTGTTCAGGGATATAAGTAGTAAACCACCCCCTGCATGCACAATGCATGAGCGAAACCTCAACATTCCAACTAAGTTACCATGACCCACCAAACAGCATTCTGCATAGCATACTTACCACTGTTATCTCATTTGTAGGACCTTCACAACCGATGCCAGAACCCACTGATCCCATTCAAGCAATGGACGACATGAGTGAAATTATCCTGGAACCAGTGACATCGATGGATCCTGCACAACACAAAGCACACCCAGTCAATGTGGCCCCCTATACGCAGTCACATAGCCAGCAGCCCCAATCATTCCAGCCACCAACACCCCCACTAATGCGGAGGAGTTGGCTCAATCTATCCATATCTTTAAAGGGAAACAAATTTATTTTATGGAGATGCAGACCACCCAACTAGAAACCATTAAGGGGTATGTGCGTAACATAGGTCAACAAATGAGACGAATTTCCCAAAGTGTGCGTGCTAATGTAGGGACACAAATTCGTCTTGTCTCCACATTAGACACACGCTTAGCTGAGATTGAACAAGCCATTCAGGGCCAAACTACTAATTTCCGATCACTAAATGCTAATATGGTGGAACAGTACCAAGCTATTAATGGGCAAACAACTGCGTTGATGTCCCTACAAACTCAACTCAGCCTCAGTGCTACTAGTTTGTTAGGTCAGCACCAAACCACATCTACGCAAAGTAATAGTGTCTCCTCCACACCCATGACTGGGTCCCCCACTACTCCCCCACGTCGTAGTATCCGTACTAGGGGTGGATGTGGCACTAGTGTTAAGGGTGCTAATACCTGTGCTCAAGGGAAAAATGAGTAATGTTGTGTGCATTTACATTTAACATGTGCTGTTCTATCCTTCTACAGTCATGCTGTGATTGTTACTCTGTAATGTTTCTATGCAATGGGCAAAGCCTAAATTTTTCCGCAAGTAAAAATTATTTGCAGCCAGCAACCTTGTTGACATTATTTCAACATGTTTACCCAGACAGTACTTTGAGGTCTTTTGAAATTGTGTCATTTTAGCACAGTCGGGTCATTTGGTTATGTGTGCTTAATTGTCATATTAATTGTAGTAAATAATGACATTTGAGGGGGATCAGCATTGACCAGTGCATACTGTAGCTAGCCGCCAGTTGTTTTGGTGAATTCCAACCACCTCAGATCAATGATCCATGTCAGCTCCATCCATTACCCCTATGTTAATTAGCATTTAAAATAATTTCCGCCAAGTAATAACTACTTACATTACAGTGTCACAGGTGTCATCATGTTGCCAGGCATAGGTGCCGATTTATGTTTTTGCTGGTGGGTGCTCAAGACAAAAATATAGGGGAGTGGCTTCATGGGAAAGGGGCGTGGCCACAAAATAATACTGATTTTTTATTACGCAGCACAGTTGTCTCCAATATTCAAATTATGGCAACAGTGCCAAATACATAAATGCCCATACAGTGCACTGCAGGTACAAAAATCCCCCCCACAGTGCCAAATACATAAATGCCCCCACAGTGCCAAATACATAAATGCCCCCACAGTACCTGTACCAGCAACAAGGGAGGGGGAGTGCAGTGGGACACGGGCAAGTGGGCCGCTGCTGAGCGGGTGGGTGCTCATCAATTTCCGTGGGCGCTCGGGCCCTCAAGCACCCACAGAATCGGCACCTATGTTGCCAGGCATAAACTATGCTGGGTTGTGGCAGCTTGTAGGTGTTGGGCATTATTGCTGGTCTGCTTCTGGCTAATGTACAGGGTAAAGAAAATATTTAAGGTAAACAATGTATGTGTGCTAAAGGTTCCCCTTTCCTATCCATTTTACACACCACAATTACCTGTGAAATGCTGAAGTATCATCTGTGTACGAACCACATCCCCCCTCCGCGTACTTCGCACTACAACATCTGTAGTTTGAGCTTCCTGCACGACTGCTGCATTGGCCACTTCTACATAATTTGGTTGACCCAAAGCTATGTTATGCAGCATGCAGCAAGCCTGGACAACCAAAACAACTTTGGATGGGTGCCGGGGGCGGATCCAGGATAAAATGACAGGGGGGGCACCATGACAAAAGAGGGTTTAGGTGGGGGAGGGGCGGTGTTATTGGTGCCAGTGTACATGCTAAGAGAGCGGCAGAGAGAGGGTGGGAATGGGATTAAAAATAGGCCCTGGCATTTAAAATACGCAGGCCCACCATGGCGACAAAAGTGAAGGAAGTGGTTGTGCGCGCGCCGAAGGCACGCTCTGGAAAAGGGGGTGTGGCCACTCAACAGGGGGCGGGTCCTTGAGTGTAGTGAACAACACCATATACAACTTCTACACATTATGCAACAAAATACTAGACCCCATTATACTTCCCCTTACACATGATGCCAAATGGAATGAAACTAAATTCACATAATGCCACACGGATTGTGTCAAAATTCACATAATGCCACACGGATTGAGCCAAAATTCACATAATGCCACACGGATTGAGCCAAAATTCACATAATGCCACACGGATTGAGCCAGAATTCACATAATGCCACACGGATTAAGCCAAAATTCACAATACGCTTCATAACAAGGGACATTGTCCACCAAAGGCGCATTTACACCATAATATCCATTACACGTTAAGTTACACTCCATTATGTATTATGCCAAACACCATAATGCCTATTAAAAATTATGCTACATACTGTAAGTGCTGCTTATCTACATGCTCATTGCCAAGGGTTCCATGCTCATTTCCAGAGGTTCCATGCTTGTTGCCATGTGGGATTACATGCTCATTGCCTAGGGGGAATACATTCCGCCAGGCAGAAGTGATAGCCACTGACAGTGGCAGAGCCTGGCTGTATTCAGAGCACTGCAGGTCCTGGATATTTGAAATAATACCCCTTTCACACCATAAAATGCATTCCCAGGTTGGACCCTTTTACACCAGCCTAGTCCCTGCATTTTCTGGTGTGAGGGGGAGAGAAAACCACCCCTCCCCCCTTTAACAAGTTTTCTCATTTAACCGGCTATATCTTCAGAACCAACTGACCCATTTACATGAGACAAATATCATATTGAAGAACTTTTGAGTGGACTTTGAGTGATTTTGGTCCAGTGAAACTGGAATATTTGGTTCCAGAGTAATCTGCCCTCAAAGAACATGAACAGCCATGAAATTACATTTAAAAAATAAAAATATCGGTTTACATGCAATATCTCTGGAACCGATTGACCGATATGGACCAGTCTGGTATCATATTGAAGGCCCAGCGATTTGGAATTGAATGAGATCAACCACAAACTTCTGTAATGCCAGTGCGGCAACTGGCAGCCGTTGGAACCAGGTGGGGGTCGGAATTGACGGGTCCCATATTATCCTATGGGGGAAAAACGTTACAGCTTTGCCAAGCGTTATCTCCGGTTCTCGGGGGGCTAGAGACACAGGACTGGGCTCGTTAGAAAGCTCTGGTCCTCAGCTACAAAATGAAATGACAGGGGGCATGTGCCCGGGTACCCCCCCCTTAATCCTCCACTGGATGGGTGGTATAGCAGTGTACCTGCTGACCTGTCCAAACACCGAAATCGGCTTTTCAGCACCCCAAAGGTGCGTTTCACTACATTGCGGGTAGCAATATGTGCAGCATTGTAGCTGTGCTGTGCAGGGCTTTGTGGGTTCCGCAGAGGTGTCATGAGCCACGAATTACACCCATATCCTGAGTCATCTAACATGTAAAGGGATTTGTGTGGTCACATATCATGTGGGTAATTTGCACATAATAGTAGCAGGGCAGACTATATTGTTATGGCTGGTATAAACAATTAAAACAAAAATGACTCTTTAATATAAGGTTACACACATGGATATTAAAGGGAAAGACATAGGTTAGCAAACATCATGTAAACAGTGCTAAGTGACTTACCAAGTAGCCTGCCCTCTGGCATGGTGTGGTTGTGGAAACGGTCCCAGAGAGCTGAGTGCCGCAGGATATAGGCATCATGGCAGTTCCCGGGATAGCCTGCAACCACACTGAGAATTCTGAGGTTGGCATCGCAGACCACCTGCACATTGAGGGAATGTCTGCCCCTGCAATTCACATAGACATGCTCCCTCACGTGCGGGGCCCGAATCCCAATGTGGGTGCAGTCTATGGCTCCCAGCACATTTGGAAATGCTGAGAGCCAATAGAATGCCACCTTCAGGTCCTGCCACTCTGACTCACAACGTGGGAATGTGATATATGTCCGCCACAGCTTCTTTAATGCATTTAACACCTGAGAAAAATGATTTGAGAAAGTGGCTTATGACACCCCCAAGGCACATGAGCTCACAGACTGAGTGGAGCCTGTGGCAAACAAGTGGAGGGCACACATTCATTTCTGCAGACCAGACACTGCATAGTTGCCCCCCCACAAGGGTCCAAATCATCTCTCACCTTCTCATATAAGTTCAACAGGTTCTGTCGGTTCAACCTAAACATGTCCACCACCTGTTGATCAGAGAGGGAGTCCAGGTACACCCTAGCACGGTATGGATGAGGAGCACGGAGTGGTCGGGGTACCTGGATCTGGTGGGAAGCATCATCCCTCCTGCGTAGCTCCTCCAAACGCCCCAGCTCACACACTAGCAGCTCCAGTCCACTTTGCAAAATCTCCATCTCAAACACCCTCACAGGTGTCATAATCATGTTGGGGTATATGTAGGGGACTTAGTAATTGCTATGTGGGTCACCTGTGACAGATTTAACCATTTACACGTTCAAACGCTGGCGATTTTTCTGAAATCGCCACCCTCTACTTGGTCTATTTGGGGGGGGGGGGGATCGCATTTTGCCGCCGATTTCCTAATTCGCTACCCATTAAATCAGCGATTTGTATCTTTTTCAATGGGGAAAACATCTGGATGCGATGTTGGAAATCGCCACTTCAGAAAGTGCAAATTAGTGGCAAAAAGTGTGAATTATGCCGCAAATCGCCTCCCATTAAGTAGTTGATTTGGGGGGAAAAATGCGAAAACGGACGTTTTTGAAAAAAAATCGCCAAAAACCCAACATCGATCTCTAATAAATGTCACCCCCTGTGTTTGTGATCCTTGTCACAATATATAATATATATAATATATATATATATATATATACTGTATACTGGACAAATAGTAAGCATTATAGGCACCTTGGGACTTGCAGCTCTTATGACTGAAGAGTCAAAAGAGGAGCATGTTAGCGTAAATTAATTACAGTAAGGTTAACAATATAGAGGCTCACAAAGCAGTATATTTATGGGAAATTACACATGTTTTGCACAAAGTCTTTTGCAGTAAAACAATACATATATCATATCTGTCACAATGATAGTGCAACATAAGTTACTCATATTGGCAGAGGGATAGCAAGATACTTGATATTTCTTATTGTAAGATAAATCCATAGCTGGTCGGGTCTGTTCTGTGGAAATTAATTACCGTATCTCTAAGATTACTGATTTTCTGTAAAATATTGATTTATTCACTTTTTTCGTTTTCTAGTGGGATTTCTCCATTGCACTTAGGTTCCTGGGGTTCTTTTAAATATAATTTTTTCAACATGTTATGTGTCACTGTTTATTTTGTGCTAGCATGTGGCTGATGTATGCATTTACTCAGCTTAGCTTAGAAATACAATATTTTTTATTTTATGCAGTGGCATAACATGATCTCCCTCACTGCCACAGTCTGGTATAATGTGATCTCCTACTCTCCCACAGTCTGACATAACATGATCTCCCTCACTGCCACAGTCTGGTATAACGTGATCTCCTACTCTCCCACAGTCTGGCATAACATGATCTCCTCACTGCCACAGTCTGGTATAACGTGATCTCCTACTCTCCCACAGTCTGGCATAACGTGATCTCCCTCACTGCCACAGTCTGGTATAACGTGATCTCCTACTCTCCCACAGTCTGGCATAACGTGATCTCCCTCACTGCCACAGTCTGGTATAACGTGATCTCCTACTCTCCCACAGTCTGGCATAACGTGATCTCCCTCACTGCCACAGTCTGGTATAACGTGATCTCCTACTCTCCCACAGTCTGGCATAACGTGATCTCCCTCACTGCCATAGTCTGGTATAACGTGATCTCCTACTCTCCAACATTCTGGCATAACGTGATCTCCCTCACTGCCACAGTCTGGTATAACGTGATCTCCTACTCTCCAACATTCTGGCATAACATGATCTCCCTCACTGCCACAGTCTGGTATAACGTGATCTCCTACTCTCCAACATTCTGGCATAACATGATCTCCCTCACTGCCATAGTCTGGTATAACGTGATCTCCTACTCTCCCACAGTCTGGCATAACATGATCTCCCTCACTGCCACAGTCTGGTATAACGTGATCTCCTACTCTCCAACATTCTGGCATAACGTGATCTCCCTCACTGCCACAGTCTGGTATAACGTGATCTCCTACTCTCCCACAGTCTGGCATAACATGATCTCCCTCACTGCCACAGTCTGGTATAACGTGATCTCCTACTCTCCCACAGTCTGGCATAACATGATCTCCCTCACTGCCATAGTCTGGTATAACGTGATCTCCTACTCTCCCACAGTCTGGCATAACATGATCTCCCTCACTGCCACAGTCTGGTATAACGTGATCTCCTACTCTCCAACATTCTGGCATAACGTGATCTCCCTCACTGCCACAGTCTGGTATAACGTGATCTCCTACTCTCCCACAGTCTGGCATAACATGATCTCCCTCACTGCCACAGTCTGGTATAACGTGATCTCCTACTCTCCCACAGTCTGGCATAACATGATCTCCCTCACTGCCACAGTCTGGTATAACGTGATCTCCTACTCTCCCACAGTCTGGCATAACGTGATCTCCCTCACTGCCACAGTCTGGTATAACGTGATCTCCTACTCTCCAACATTCTGGCATAACATGATCTCCCTCACTGCCACAGTCTGGTATAACGTGATCTCCTACTCTCCCACAGTCTGGCATAACATGATCTCCCTCACTGCCACAGTCTGGTATAACGTGATCTCCTACTCTCCAACATTCTGGCATAACATGATCTCCCTCACTGCCACAGTCTGGTATAACGTGATCTCCTACTCTCCCACAGTCTGGCATAACGTGATCTCCCTCACTGCCATAGTCTGGTATAACGTGATCTCCTACTCTCCCACAGTCTGGCATAACGTGATCTCCCTCACTGCCACAGTCTGGTATAACGTGATCTCCTACTCTCCAACATTCTGGCATAACATGATCTCCCTCACTGCCACAGTCTGGTATAACGTGATCTCCTACTCTCCCACAGTCTGGCATAACATGATCTCCCTCACTGCCATAGTCTGGTATAACGTGATCTCCTACTCTCCCACAGTCTGGCATAACATGATCTCCCTCACTGCCATAGTCTGGTATAACGTGATCTCCTACTCTCCCACAGTCTGGCATAACGTGATCTCCCTCACTGCCACAGTCCATCAGGCCATGGCTGCAAGCCTGCTGGTGCTGGCAGATCAAGCCCTGCGGCAAAATGACCTCCTCCTCCACCATAATGAGCTTATGGTGGAGCTAGTTTCCAGCAATAGGGTCCTAATGTCATCCGTTTCTGGTGCATTTCCACCAGCAGCACTCCCTGCTGGCAGAGGGGGAACACCATCCCCCCCCCCCCTCACCAGCATCTGCTCCACCTGGCCCACCATCCGACCGTGGCCGTGGCCGAAGAGCTGCTGCACGTGGCAAGGAGCCTACCAGGGCCAAACGTGCCCGCAAATGAACTTGTGTCCGCATTAATCTCCACCCTTATGTCTTCCCAAATCTTTCATTGAGCTGTGTGTGTCAGCTTCCTGTGTCCAATCCCGTGCAGAGGGTACCCACATTTGCCCTCGTTTCGAATGTCATGTTTGGTTCCCCTGTTGGCCTCTTTCGGCTAGCATGATGATTCTGCTGTGGTTCTGTATGTCACAAATTCATTGATTTATTATATATTCTTTTTGTACAGTCCTGCCATGGTACCTTTTATTTTGTTACGGTTTCCATTTTTTTTTTTTTATTGTAATAAATGAATATTTTTATCCCCAAATGTGTGGTTTAACATGTAGAAGTGACATGTCTATTTGTATTAGTGATAGTAAGTTCTGTCCATTGGTTGCAGTGTAAAAGTGTGTGAAAACTGCAGCATATATGTGTGTGTTTAGTAATGGTCCATTTAAGCTGCAATGGTTCCAATTGAAGCAGTGACAAGCGTGTAATTAATGAGTAATGAGTAAAGGAGTGGATTGTATTGTGTTCAGCTGACATTGGTTGTACTGATTAGGCATTCCGATTGCCTAGCGAATGAACGAGTGGTGTCCGCAAAGCAATACTTGCTTATGGACACCGCATATTTCTTGCCTTTTTATTCGCGTGCATTCGGTGTGCTGTCCGAATGCACGCCTACCAAAATAAGTGCACTCCCTCCTGTCCGCCCATGTTTCCGCCCAGTTTAGCCCACTTTGAAAGTACGCCCCTGTGTATTTCCGAATGACGCCCATAATACGCCCATATTTCCCGAGTGATTGCGGTGCACATTTCTGTACGGTATTAGTGAGAACAAGTACGGAGACCATGCGTGGCACATGCGCATAGCGTTCCCCACGCATGCGCAGATGGCTAAAAAACGCCATCCGAAAGTATTTGGAAATATACGCACCAACCAGAATAAGGCCCCATGTGAACTAGGGATGCTACTATGCGGAATGATGTGAATCTGGGGAACTACAATGTTTTCCAATATGAACTGAGGAATTACAAAGTGTCATAATGTGAGCTGGGGCAATACTATACAGAAAAAATGAACAAAAGTCTGTAGACAGGTCCCCTTTATAATATTGCCCTGTGGTTCATAAAGTTCTGGTGATACAGAAAATACAGGGTGGGGTGGGAGTGGGGGTCCTCGGGACTTCAATGAAACAACATTGAGCTAGTATTGTAAATACAGGGGAAAATGCATTAACATGACTAGTACCAAGGTAGTGCTAGCAGTGAGATAATGCTACAGGCAGGTGACACAGTTCATTGGTAACCCCAATCAAAGCATTCTTCCACATAACTACTCACCTCAGACCTGGGATTTCTCTGAAAGTGGGGCCCCACCATTCAGGGGCTATGTCAGTATCCCCTGAGCGGTGGGTGCCAAGTGGATAGCAGTTCACTTAAAAACTAAAGATAAATAATATTGTTTTTTTTTACAGTATTACAGGTCCCCGCAAGCCTCCTCACATGCCACTTAATTAGAGAACCACAAGTAGCAGCTTGCCACTATTATGGGAACAGGCTACTGATTTGACTGTGAGTGGTCTGACTGCCAATCAACAGCAGCTTGAGAGCATCCAGCTATTTTCCACTTCAATAAGATTTGTTTGGACTTTCTTGAACTTTCTTGACTTTCTTTTAGGGGCTTAAAATATGGTGAAATTCTTCAACTTGTGATATAGGCACAGGATGAAAGTCACTGTCCACACATTCAGTTTGTGACTTAAAGTGGCCAAACACTACTGCGATGTATTGAAGCAGTGTATGGCCAACGACTCCCCCTAATACATCACATGCGGTCCTTTAACATGAGATATATCTCATGCAACCCCCTTCCCCGCCACCGTGAGGGGACCCGAGTCTGAGGCCGGACATTGGACGGACAGCAGGTTCGACATATAGCTCAGGTACGATGCGCACAGGACCGCGCATCGGACCCGAGGGGGACGTCAAACATCCTCAGCCAATCCTTCAGGATGAGGTCAAATTGGCCCAAATCGGACCATTGTATGGGCACCAATACTTCCTCACAGACAAAATCAGTTGCATTGCAAGTTGCAACCTCTTTGCACAAAGGCACTGTTTTCAAGACAGTTTTTTAGGGAATTTCCCAGTTTGGACTCAAGTCACTTCTTGCATAATTGACATGTAATGAGGACATCTCCATTATCAAATTATCCTTGTGGAACATCTTAATCTGTTCAAGCAATTCACTGTTTGTTTGCTGTCCCTTATATTGGTTACTATGCATCTGTAACATATTACTCTTCATGCCAGCCTTTGCAAAATCAATCTTTAGAATCTGCTACTTGTGTTTATTTACTATTACGCTAGGTTTCAGTAAAGGTATTGGATGCCACTTTGGGTTCAGAATTTAATTTCAAAGATTTATCCACTTCTTTTCCTATTCCGATTTTCCCACTACCATGTGGAACTTTTCCCGAGTTGCAGGGAGCTCTTCCAGCTGGAACATTTTTCCTGTGGCTCTTTCAAACTTGTTCTCAGACTGCAGAAGGTTGCTCTCCATAGCATTATATTTAAGAAGTCTCAACTTTTGTCTGGCTATTTTCAATTTGCAGTGAAGCCCCAGTTCTCATTACCATTTGGAGATTTTTGAACTTGTTATGTGTGCTTTACCAAGGTTCTCACTCTGTCATTGTAATTCCTCAATAACACCAAAGGTCATTCTCCAAAACTTTAAAAAGAGGGGTATTGCTGCGCTGAATGAGCACTGTGCAGTGTTCTTGGTTAAAAAAGTATAATATTTATTACATTAATAAAGGAAAATAAAAGTAATAGTAATGTATAATGGACAAATTGTCATGACAATAATATTACAAATAATGGAGGTGTGCATGTATCCCCATGATCTAATCCACAGGAGGCAGGGTACCGATAAAAAACTCCGGTTTTAGAGAGGTGATGTTCCTCCCAACGTTCTTTATCTCCGGTGGGTCCCCTGGATCCTATGGTGCTGATGGAAGTCTTCTTCCACTTTAGTTCAGAGCCTGATGGGTACAGATGGTTCTCCAAAGTTGGCAAAGTGGTAGTGGGTGGGAGATACAGCACAGAATGAGCACCTACGCATTTAGCTGGTCTCATCTTTATCAAGGTGACGTTCTCCAAAACTTCACTGTGTTCTACTTTTTTTCCAACTAGGCATTTCTTTCAGTCAGACACTCCTGGCTCACTGTAGCCAAGTGGTTTTGGAGTGTCTGTATTTGTTCCTTTAAAACTTGCATTAAGATGGACAATCTCCATGGGGCTTATGTAATAGAGTCTGAGATTGCCAGAGGTGCAGGATGCCGGCTGAAATTGGGTGTTTCTTTAAAGCGAGAATTACTGTATATATAAAGCATGGTTTTGCCTTCTTAATGAGTTCAGCCGGCACCCGGCACCTCTGGTGCAGTCCGACACTATTACATATGCCCCCATGTATTTTTGCTCACTCTTCTTCCCACTGAGCATCAGGATATTTTTCTCCACACAGCTTCTCAGCTTCTCAAGCAACAATGAGGACCATTGACATATTTGTCAGCCAAGAAAACCACCCTAGGGCATCAGATGAAAGATACAGCATTCCCTTCAAAATCAGAAGATATACAGGAGTGCTTTTAGCTTAGAACTGGCAGAAACCAATGGAACCAGGTACACTCCTTTAATTTTATGAGAAGTCTGACCAGAAGTGGTCTTCATGTAAGATTTGCAGATGTGCAGAATAATGTCAGCAGCTGCTCTGAACAGATAAGTCAAAATGTTAAATATTTGGCTGTAAGGGAAGACGATTTATTTGCTAAAGGGCTGGAAAGCAATTATATAGAATGTCTGCAAGCAAAAGTGAAGCATGGTGGAGGTTCCGTGCAAGTTTGGGGCTGCATTTTATCAGATAGAGTTGGGGATTTGGTCAGGATTAATGGTGTGGTCAATGCTGAGAAATACAGGCAAGTACTTCTCCATCATGCAGTACCGTCAAGGAGGCATGTGATTGGCTCTAAATTTATTCTGCCTCAGGACAACAAAAAAAAACATACGGCAAATATTATACTATCTTCAGTGTAAAGAAGAACAAGGAGTCATGGAAGTGAAGGTGTGGCCCAACAGAGCCCTGATCTCAACATCACTGAGTCTGCCTGGGATTACATGATGAGACAGAAGGATTTGAGCAAGCCTAAATCCACAGACGATCTGTTGTTAGTTCTCCGAGAGGTTTGGAAAAACATCCCTGCCGAGTTCCTTTAAAAACTGTGTGCAAGTGTTCCAAGAAGAATTGATGCTATTTTGAAGGCGAAAGGTAGTTACTCCAAATATTAATTTGATTTAAATTTATCTTCTGTTAATTCACTTTTGCATTTTGTTAGTAGAAAAAAACTATTAACACCTTTTATTTTTTAAAGAATTCTTATGTTGCAGAGTGTATATATATATATATATATATATATATGTATATATATATATATATATATATATATATATATATATATATATATATATAGAAAGAACTGGAGACCGGCACACGCACTTGCACAAACGCTAAGACTTGCTGAGCTGGGTGCCCCCACTGTGATAATAATAAAGACAGTTGTTTGGAGGTGCGGCACTCCCCGCAAATTAACAGGACGTTAGGCAGTTTAAGGCAACGTTTCAATGTCTTTATTGCGACATTTTCATCAGGCTAACAAGACAGATAACAGTCACATACCTTTATTCACCTCCGTGCACTAGGGACAGCGTGACTCCCCGCCTCCCACTCAGTGGGCGCATAGGGATGATGTCATCCCGCTAGTGTATCGTGCAACCATCACCATGGGAACACTAAATAACAGAACAGATACAAACAGTACAATGAAATGCAGGTCATTGGAAGATACTTGCTGAAATCGCTATACAGGAACTATGCCAATAATGCACAGTTCAACATAATATATGTTGGAAACCAGCAAACGCTGAATATGAGATTATTTGTACACATGCGATAAGCAAAGGAGCAAACATCGGGATATAGTTCAAATCAATGAAAAATATTTGAAAAATATTTTTAACGCACCAAACAGATGTACAAAAAGGATATGAACATTTCAAATAATGAGTAATCACAGTTAAACCTTTCTGGAAAGGCAGCTGATGCCAAGATGCTCATTTAAACCCCGCGGTGCCAGGGTATCTAGGCGGTGAATCCACCTAGTTTCACATTTTAATAATAATAGACCACGATTGCCACCCCTAAGATTGGGGGGCACATGATCTATCATGCGGTACCTAAGTGAAGGCAACGAGTGTTTATGCGCAACAAAGTGCTTAGGGACTGGTAAATCACATTTACCACCTGCGAGAGCTTGTCTGATGGTAGACCTATGGGTGGTTATGCGCTCTTTAAATGTTCTTTCTGTTTTGCCTATATATGAGAGGCCGCAGGGGCAAATTAATTGATATACAACAAATCTCGATTCACAACTCAGGGTATGTCGGATCAAGAATTTGGTACCTTGTTGTGGATGGTAAAAGACATTACCAGGGATCATGCAAGTGCAGACCGTGCATGTACAACGTATACATCCCCTAGGGGCTGGTTTAGGAGGCTGGTTGAACTTGGTAATGTCGGTTTTCACCAGCATATCTCTCAAGTTTGGGGCACGTTGGTAGCATGCCAATAATCTAGTGTTAGGGATGTTAATTTCCTTATCGCTCTGTACGATAGGCCAAAGTTTTTTGGATGTTTTATTAACGATAGGGCTAGCAGAGGAGTATGTGGTCACCCATGGTATTATCTGAGGGGGTTCTTTAATGGGTTTGGGGGCCAACAACTGTTCTCTAGTGATGTTAGATGCTCTTTGACGAGCTAACATAAGGTCAGACCATTTATATCCCCTCACAAAAAACCTTTGAAGCAGGGAATCAATTTGCAGTTCTGCCTCGACCGGATCAGATACAATTCGTTTAATACGGATAATCTGTGAATATGGCAAGCCTCTGATAAGGCTGGTGGGATGTGCACTATTGCCATGTAGAAGATTATTTCGGTCTGTCTCTTTCTGAAAGAGACCGGTCTCAATGAGGCCATTATTTAATTTCAAGGTGACGTCAAGAAAATTGATGCTATGCTGGTCACATGTTATAGTAAATTTTACAGGACTAGCACTTGAATTATGCACATTGATATGTTGTTTGAAATCATCAATGGGGCCAGACCACACAATAAGCAAGTCATCGATAAAACGTCGATATAGCAAGATTCTGGCACTCAATTGTGGAACGTCAAAGAATAATTCCTGCTCGATTGCAAACATGTATATGTTAGCATAAGCCGGAGCGGCGTTTGACCCCATCGAACAGCCGTTCGTTTGAAGCCAGAATCTGCCATCGTGCACAAAATAGTTTTTAGTGAGTATAAAATTCAACAATGTCACCAAAAAAGCAATCGGAGGACCAACATAATCGCTCTGTGCAGCCAAAAACAACTCCACAGCCTTTTTACCTGCTTGGTGGGGTATAACAGTATACAGGCTTTTTACATCAAGGGTAATCAACCAAATCTCACCATCCAGGACAGGTAAGTCACGTAGAATTTGTAACAATGTGGAAGTGTCCAGGAGGTAACGGGGGTGTCGGATAATGTACGGTTGCAAGATTGCATCAATAAATACAGATGTGAATTGTGATAATGAGTGACGGGCTGCAATGATGGGGCGGCCAGGAGGGTCAACAAGGGATTTGTGAATTTTTGGAATGCTGTGATTACTCATTATTTGACATGTTCATATCCTTTTTGTACATCTGTTTGGTGCGTTAAAAATATTTTTTATTGATTAGAACTATATCCCGATGTTTGCTCCTTTGCTTATCGCATGTGTACAAATAATCTCATATTCAGCGTTTGCTGGTTTCCAACATATATTATGTTGAACTGTGCATTATTGACATAGTTCCTGTATAACGATTTCAGCAAGTATCTTCCAATGACCTGCATTTCATTGTACTGTTTGTATCTGTTCTGTTATTTAGTGTTCCCATGGTGATGGTTGCACGATACACTAGCGGGATGACATCATCCCTATGCGCCCACTGAGTGGGAGGCGGGGAGTCACGCTGTCCCTAGTGCACGGAGGTGAATAAAGGTATGTGACTGTTATCTGTCTTGTTAGCCTGATGAAAATGTCGCAATAAAGACATTGAAACGTTGCCTTAAACTGCCTAACGTCCTGTTAATTTGCGGGGAGTGCCGCACCTCCAAACAACTGTCTTTATTATTATCACAGTGGGGGCACCCAGCTCAGCAAGTCTTAGCATTTGTGCAAGTGCGTGTGCCGGTCTCCAGTTCTTTCTACATATAGGATTTTGATGGTGGTTCATTGAAATCTTTTGACAAGGCACCCACAAGTTTTTCGTTTGGATTTATTCTCCAACTGTGCTAGAACAATTACCTAGTACTCTATTTGTTTCATGTATGCAGCTCATTGAGGATACTTGCAGCAAGAAATAGGACAAGTTTTTCCTCAAATCACTGGTGTGTATATACACACACAATTTGTCCCATGGATGAGCAATTGGATACAACATCCAGTGGATATGTGCACCCAATTTACCCAGAAGGTGATAAACACAGCTTTTCCGACAGGGAAGCAGCAACAATACTCTGTGCCCCAGAGTCGATTGATTTATTTGAACCTCCAACCGCGGATATTCTATACCGCGATTTGCTGAAGCATAAAAAACGTGAAATTGACCTTTTATTCCATGGAGTGACTCTAAGCAATTATTATCGTGCGAACAGGATCCCGAGGGGCCTGCGGGTAAAAAACTCGCCTACCCTTGGAAGAAAAGATCCAGTATTTTGCAGGAAGTGGGTTGCTATGCTTAATAAGTGTTAATTTTATTTAATGCTTCTGATAATAGAGTTTACCACCAAAGAAGCAAATCTACTGAAAGCTAAAATAGAACAGTTTGAAACCATCCATAAACCAACCCTTGATCTGGATACTGACGCAAAATGGTATGAAAAATTATCGACCCAACTGACAGCGTACAGACGAGAGCTTACTAGATTCAAAAAAGAGAAAAGGGAAAAAGTTGATGCGGATTATGACGGTAATACCGTCTATCAATGGACTACCTCTAACCGTAACGAGCGACGACCATTTTTCCGTCAAAACAAATACAGAGGGTATGTTACCACTGACAAATCCTCGGATAACTTCTCCTCCAATAGTGATGCCGAACCAGAGCAACGACGCGGCCGCGGCAGAGGTGGCAGAGGGAGAAGACAACCGACGGGCCCTTTAGGGGTAACCACCCGCCTGAGGTACAACGAAGGCGGTGCCGGTATACCCGACGAGGGCGGCAGTGGCAGAGGCAGGGCTGTTGGAAAGAAGCCACCAATTCCGACACGAGCCTAGTAGTGAACCTCTCATCATATATATTAACAAATGAAGAACACCGTATCCTGACTAAGGGTTTATCTTTCATACCGTCTGTTAAAATGGATCCGCTTACTTGGCAGTCTGAACAGCATGTCCTTTATCGCCAGCTCAAACTTAAGGAGTATTTTACAAAGAATCCTAAAAGTGTTGACACGGCAGTCGACATGATCCCTGCACAGCTTCGCCAGTTGTTACCCCGCTCTAACTTCGATCCCCAATCAGCCAACCCATCTATTAAAACCTTCATGCGCCTACTGGGTTCACAGGTTGATACAGAACTCTCAACTAAACCCATTCAACATTCTAACCTCTCTGGTGCTGATCGTCTGATACTGAGAAAGTTGGTTGATAACCAAGACTTAATCTTTCGGCCAGCAGATAAAGGGGGAGCCCTAGTTGTGATGGACTTCGCAAAATACAAGGCCGAATTGGATCTACAACTGTCTGATCAATTGACGTACCAATTACTACCTAGAGATCCTACCATGATATATCAGAAACAACTACAAAATCTACTACAATCTGCGGTGCTGTCCAATCAAATTGACCAATCCCTCTGTGATGCTCTGATCCCTAAGTTTCCTATGGTCCCTGTGGTCTCTAGCATTCCAAAAATTCACAAATCCCTTGTTGACCCTCCTGGCCGCCCCATCATTGCAGCCCGTCACTCATTATCACAATTCGCATTCAATTCGCATCTGTATTTATTGATGCAATCTTGCAACCGTACATTATCCGACACCCCTGTTACCTCCTGGACACTTCCACATTGTTACAAATTCTACGTGACTTACCTGTCCTGGATGGTGAGATTTGGTTGATTACCCTTGATGTAAAAAGCCTGTATACTGTTATACCCCACCAAGCAGGTATAAAGGCTGTGGAGTTGTTTTTGGCTGCACAGAGCGATTATGTTGGTCCTCCGATTGCTTTTTTGGTGACATTGTTGAATTTTATACTCACTAAAAACTATTTTGTGCACGATGGCAGATTCTGGCTTCAAACGAACGGCTGTTCGATGGGGTCAAACGCCGCTCCGGCGTATGCTAACATATACATGTTTGCAATCGAGCAGGAATTATTCTTTGACGTTCCACAATTGAGTGCCAGAATCTTGCTATATCGACGTTTTATCGATGACTTGCTTATTGTGTGGTCTGGCCCCATTGATGATTTCAAACAACATATCAATGTGCATAATTCAAGTGCTAGTTCTGTAAAATTGACTATAACATGTGACCAGCATAGCATCAATTTTCTTGACGTCACCTTGAAATTAAATAATGGCCTCATTGAGACCGGTCTCTTTCAGAAAGAGACAGACCGAAATAATCTTCTACATGGCAATAGTGCACATCCCACCAGCCTTATCAGAGGCTTGCCATATTCACAGATTATCCGTATTAAACGAATTGTATCTGATCCGGTCGAGGCAGAACTGCAAATTGATTCCCTGCTTCAAAGGTTTTTTGTGAGGGGATATAAATGGTCTGACCTTATGTTAGCTCGTCAAAGAGCATCTAACATCACTAGAGAACAGTTGTTGGCCCCCAAACCCATTAAAGAACCCCCTCAGATAATACCATGGGTGACCACATACTCCTCTGCTAGCCCTATCGTTAATAAAACATCCAAAAAACTTTGGCCTATCGTACAGAGCGATAAGGAAATTAACATCCCTAACACTAGATTATTAGCATGCTACCAACGTGCCCCAAACTTGAGAGATATGCTGGTGAAAACCGACATTACCAAGTTCAACCAGCCTCCTAAACCAGCCCCTAGGGGATGTATACGTTGTACATGCACGGTCTGCACTTGCATGATCCCTGGTAATGTCTTTTACCATCCACAACAAGGTACCAAATTCTTGATCCGACATACCCTGAGTTGTGAATCGAGATTTGTTGTATATCAATTAATTTGCCCCTGCGGCCTCTCATATATAGGCAAAACAGAAAGAACATTTAAAGAGCGCATAACCACCCATAGGTCTACCATCAGACAAGCTCTCGCAGGTGGTAAATGTGATTTACCAGTCCCTAAGCACTTTGTTGCGCATAAACACTCGTTGCCTTCACTTAGGTACCGCATGATAGATCATGTGCCCCCCAATCTTAGGGGTGGCAATCGTGGTCTATTATTATTAAAATGTGAAACTAGGTGGATTCACCGCCTAGATACCCTGGCACCGCGGGGTTTAAATGAGCATCTTGGCATCAGCTGCCTTTCCAGAAAGGTTTAACTGTGATTACTCATTATTTGAAATGTTCATATCCTTTTTGTACATCTGTTTGGTGCGTTAAAAATATTTTTCAAATATTTTTCATTGATTTGAACTATATCCCGATGTTTGCTCCTTTGCTTATCGCATGTGTACAAATAATCTCATATTCAGCGTTTGCTGGTTTCCAACATATATTATGTTGAACTGTGCATTATTGGCATAGTTCCTGTATAGCGATTTCAGCAAGTATCTTCCAATGACCTGCATTTCATTGTACTGTTTGTATCTGTTCTGTTATTTAGTGTTCCCATGGTGATGGTTGCACGATACACTAGCGGGATGACGTCATCCCTATGCGCCCACTGAGTGGGAGGCGGGGAGTCACGCTGTCCCTAGTGCACGGAGGTGAATAAAGGTATGTGACTGTTATCTGTCTTGTTAGCCTGATGAAAATGTCGCAATAAAGACATTGAAACGTTGCCTTAAACTGCCTAACGTCCTCTTAATTTGCGGGGAGTGCCGCACCTCCAAACAACTGTCTATATATATATATATATATATATATATATATATAAATAAAAATAAACACATGACACCAACAAGTTATAATTCTAATTCAGTCTGACCTTTATCTGTACTTTCCAAAATCTGGCAGCTGAATTGTATTTGAATGTTGTTGGGTAAGACATACAATACGCTTGCCCGAGCCAAAGCGTCTAGCTCCAGTATCTTCATAATTGACACTGTGGTTAGAATTTCAACCATTTTGCCCTGCTGAGCACATCATGCTGAGTGCTAGATTTTGAATCAATGGAAGTGATTACTTTATCTCTACATCCCACTGCACACAGTGACTGGAATTAGATTTCCTGCCGACTCTCCTGCTCATTTAGAGAAACAGGTATGATGTGAGAATGGAAAATACTCAACATGTGCAAAGATTTGTATTCATACAGAACATCAAGGACACGTTTAGTTAAGGTCCATTGCAAACCTTACATCTAGAAGTTTCTTGGCCTGGTAACTGTGCCAAATTCCAGTTGATGAGCAATGTATTGCACTTCACTTCATACTGTAGTATGGTATTAGTGTTTCACTACGTCGTATGGTATTAGTGTTTTACTTTGTAGTATGGTATTAGTGTTTCACTTCATAGTATGGTAATAGTGTTTCACTTCATAGTATGGTATTCGTGTTTTATTTCGTAGTATGGTATTAGTGTTTTGCTTCATAGTATGGTAATAGTGTTTCACTTCATATTATGGTAATAGTGTTTTACTTCACAGTATGGTAATAGTGTTTTATTTCGTAGTACAGTATTAGTGTTTCACTTCATAGTTTGGTAATAGTGTTTTATTTCATAGTTACATAGACATAGTTACATAGTAGGTAAGGCTAAAAAAAGACTTGCGTCCATCTAGTTCAACCTGGTATAGTTATCCATTGCCGATTTGGTAGGTTCTGGTATTTTACAGACAAATTATATTTCTTATTTGTACCCATGGATGTTTTTCTCCAGTAAATGTTTGTCCAACTTTGCCTTGAACGCATTTAATGAGCCAGCCGTTACCACCTCTCTGGGAAGAGAGTTCCAGAGTTTGACTGTTCTGACAGTAAAGAAATTCTTTCTACTAGCTGAATGAAATCTTTTTTCTTCTAATCTATACTCATGCCCTCGTGTCCTAGATTCCTTTCTAGTAGAAAAGAGGGTGTGTGACAGTTCCTTATATTGGCCCTTGATATACTTGTACATGTTGAGCATGTCCCCCCTTAAACGTCTCTTTTCTAATGTAAATAGTCCCAAATTGCTTAATCTCTCCCCCGTAGCTTAAATTCTCCATTCCCCTAATAAGCTTTGTTGCTCAACTTTGGACTTTTTCTAATTCTATGATGTCCTTTTTATAGTGTGGGGCCCGGAACTGCACTCCGTACTCGAGGTGTGGTCTCACCAATGCTTTATACAGTGGCATAATTACCCTTGAGTCCCTAGTTTCCATTCCCCTCTTAATACATGCCAGAATTTTGTTTGCCTTTTTTGTAGCTACATTACAATGGGCACTACATCCCAGTTTGCTGTCTATTTGGACTCCTAGATCCTTTTCAAGTATGGAATTACCCAGTTCCTCTCCGCTAAGGTTGTAACTTGCACACTGGTTGTGTCTCCCAAGGTGCATAACCTTACATTTATCTACATTGAACCTCATCTTCCATTTTTTTTGCCCACTCATCTAGAATTGCAAGATCATTTTGAAGCATGGTGACATCTTCTGATGATTTGATGACTTTGCTAAGTTTTGTATCGTCCGCAAAGATGGATTCATTGCTGAGTAACCCTATCCCAATATCGTTAATAAAAATGTTAAACAAAATGGGCCCCAAAACCGAACCCTGGGGCACTCCACTTAGTACCGGTATCATATCTGATACGGCACCATTCACAACCACTCTTTGTTCTCTATTACATAGCCAATTCCCTACCCATCTGCAGATATTTTCACCCAATCCTAGGTTCTCCATTTTATTACTCAATCTCTTTTGTGGGACAGTATCAAATGCTTTAGCGAAATCTAGGAAAATCACATCTACAGCATTTCCATTATCAAGGTTTTTGCTAACCTCTTCATAGAACCCTAGTAGATTAGTTTGGCATGAACGATTTTTCACGAACCCATGTTGGTTAGTACTGAGTAGACGGTGATGATCTAAATATTCCTGGATACCATCCCTTAAAAATCCTTCAAATAGTTTACCCACAATTGATGTTAAACTAACGGGTCTGTAATTAGCGGGATCTTCCTTTTTTCTTTTTTTGAATATTGGCACTACCTCTGCTATTCTCCAATCTTTTGGTACTATACCTGACGATAGTGACTTGCTAAAGATATAATGTAGGGGGGTAGCTAGTTCGTCCCTTAATTCCATTAATACCCTCGGATGAATCCCATCTGGCCCTGGTGATTTATTTGTTTTGAGTTTGCTTAGCCTCAGTATTATTTCCTTCGGCGTGAAATCCACAATGAGATCTGGCTTATTTGTCCCGTTTGTGGTAAATGTTCGTTCCACAGTCTGCTCTCCCTTAGTAAATACTGATGAGAAGAACTCATTTAACAGTTTAGCTTTTCCCTTGTCCTCAGTAACACTTTTTCCACTAGTATCAGTTAGTGGGCCTATGTTTTCCATAATTAAACGTTTACTATTTATGTATTTAAAAAACTTCTTTGGGTTGGTTTTGCTTTCAGTGGCTATGCACTCTTCATATAATATTTTAGCTGCTTTGATTACCCCTTTACAAGTTTTGTTTGATTCTTTGTATTTTGCGAACGCCTCCTCATTCAAGTTATTTTTATAGAATTTAAAGGCTCTGGTTTTATTGTTGATAGCTGACCTTACTTCTTTGTCCAACCATGGTGGCTTTTTTTTGTTGAATTTACCTTTAGTTACTTTAGGAATGTATTCAATAGTTAGTGAATCAAGCACCTTTTTTTAGAGTATCCCACATTTCCTCTGCATTTTTTCCCTCCATAACCGTTTCCCACCCAATTCCTGTTAGGGCTTCCCTGAATAATTCAAAGTTCGCTTTTCTGAAGTTTAGTATTTTTGCAGATCCTTTTTTATGTAATTTACTGAAGTTGATTTCCAGTGAAACCATATTGTGATCACTGTTCCCTAATTGTTTAATTACTTTTGTGTTTGAAACTAAGTCTGTGTTATTTGTTAATACAAAGTCCAAGAGGGCCTCATCACAAGTTGGAGTTTCTACCGTTTGTGTAATAAACTGGTCTTTAAGTAAGCTTAAGAACCCATTGCTTCTTGCTGATTTACCTGTTTCGTTTTCCCAATCAATGTCGGGTAAATTAAAATCCCAAATAATTAATACCTGACCCTGATTTGATGCTTGTTTGATTTGGTTTAAAAGAAGAGACTCTTCCCTTTCGTTTATATTTGGTGGTCTATAGCATACCCCTATTATAAATTTGTTTTTTGTTTTTTTATTATTGTCGGTTATCTCTGCCCACACTGTCTCCGAGTTGTCTTCTTCCAGGTCTGTGCTCATATTTTTCTCACAGGATGTTAAGTTATTATGGTACTTATGTAGTAACTGGGCTGCCGATTTTTTGATTGTATGCCTTAAGTTAAGGCATACAATCAGATGCGATGCGATGCGATATCGCATCGCATCGCATCGCATCGCATCCGATATCGGATGCGATGACCCGATTTTTCCATAGGAATCAATGTTAAAATGATTCCTATGGAAAAATGGGTCCTTTTCATACCCCTACTATCCAAGTGGGCATGGAGTTGGATATAAACCTGTGGCGAGCGTAGCGAGCCACCGAGCCCGAAGCGTGGCGAGCGAAGCGAGCCCCGCGAGGGGACGGTATTCGTCCCCTCGCGGGGCTCGCTTCGCTCGCCACGCTTCGGGCTCGGTGGCTCGCTACGCTCGCCACAGGTTTATATCCAACTCCATGCCCACTTGGATAGTAGGGGTATGAAAAGGACCCATTTTTCCCATTGAATTCCATGTTAAAATGGACTCAGTCCATTTTAACATTGATTCCTATGGAAAAATCGGGTCATCGCATCGCATCGCATCGCATCGAATCGCATGGTCGCATGCGATGCGATGCGATCTCCCGATCCGACCCGATTTAGAAATCGGCAGCCCAGTTACTACATAAGTACCGTTATTATTTACATATAGGCACACACCCCCGCCCCTTCTATTTTCCCTGTCTTTCCTGTAGAGTGTATATCCCTCCATGTTTTATGCCCAGTCATGCGACTCATTACACCATGTTTCTGTAATACCAATGATGTCGTAGTCGTCCCTAATGATCACCGTTTCTAGCTCCCCGATTTTACTCACTAAGCTTCTTGCATTAGCCAGTAAGCATTTTAATTTATGTTCATTTTTAGATATGTCTCTAATATTGTGATTATTTTCACCCCAGGACCCATTTGAATTCTTTACTAGCTTCCTCTTTCCCCTCTCCCCTTCAATAGACTCTCTACAGGCCTCCCCTCCATGCACACTGCCTGCCCTCTTTATAGTTCTGGGAATTTTTCCTCTGTCCTTCCCTCCTTCCCGTATACTAAGATCATCTGTACCTAAGAACTGTAATGGGGTAACGTGACTGTTACAACATAACATTTTATTACATGACATTCCTGATGCACCCTGAGAGTTACCCCCGATTATACCCTTGTTATGTCCCAGGACTTTGTCTATGTCTCCCCCCCCCCCCCATCTCCTTCCCCCATATGATTCCTGATCCCAGTCCGGCTTCTCACCCGATTGGTCCCATAATCTCCCTGATGGTCCCATAATCTCCCTGATGGTCAAATAAATTTCGTAGTATGGTATTAGTGTTTTGCTTCATAGTATGGTAATAGTGTTTCACTTCATAGTATGGTAATAGTGTTTCACTTCATAGTATGATATTAGTACTCCTCCCACTCCCGTGTCCAAGACTTCTCTTGCGCTGCCCCCCTGCACTGGAACAACCTCCTGCCACCCATCAGGCTTTCTGATTCCCTTACCTCCTTCAAGCGCTCCCTCAAAACCCACTTTTTTCGACTAGCCTATCCCTCCTCCTAACCTCTTTTGATCCTCCTATCCTGCCTCCATTCACATCCGTTCCTACTTATCCTATTGTTTTTCGTTCGTCCACCCACCTATATTTAGTATGTTAACTCTTATGAGTAGGGTCCTCCTTCCTCACGTACTCACCCTACCTCTTTACCTCACCTGTGCTCCTGCCCTGTTCTTCCCTTCCTCTACTTCATCTTCAGTCTCCTAGACAATTTTGACACCTACTTCTGAACCGATGCTGATTTTAGTTCTACCAGCTATACCCCTATTTATACTGTATTTTTCAATACACCCTGTACGTTATCTTGTAATTTGTTTTTTGTTTGCTATGAACGGCGCTGCGGACACTTTGTGGCGCCTTATAAATAAACGTACTACTACTACATTAGTGTTTAACTCCATAGTATGGTATTAGTGTTTCACTTCATAGTATGGTATTAGTGTTTCACTTCATAGTATGGTATTAGTGTTTCACTTCATAGTATGGTATTAGTGTTTGTATGTAACTGATGCTGGTCTTGTGCACACTGGGCCTAATTCATGTTTGTATCCAAATGCAAATTTGGTAGGCTACAGAGCTGCAATACAGAGACACCCCACCGGAGCCATAAAAAATATTGCAGTTGTGCACACATACACAGCCTATACGCAACAATGATCAACATGGGTATTAAGGGTTGGTCTATGGCTACACAAACTGGTCACAGCTGTAGCATGTATGTGTGTGCAGCTATCAATTGATAAGAGGCCTGAAACGACCGTGACGCGCCTGCGTTTTCCCAACCACCCCCCATAAAACTCTGTTAACACATCTGAATGGTCACTTCCTTTCAAGGATTTCTCCATGAACTCTTCAGTGTGAGCGGGATTGCTGCAGCCAGTTTGCGCAGTTGTGCATTGGAATCACAGAACACGCGCAGTTTAATAATCGCTCAGTTGCATAATAATTCCCGAATGCATACAACATTAATTAGGCCCTTTATGGGCAAAGCATAGCTATGGCAGAAATCTATGTCATTCCATCAAGCAGTGGTACTTGGGAGCTGCCACTTAGTTACATATGCAATGAAGCATCATGGGTACAGTTATTTTTTTTATATGCAATGGGGTAATGTACAAATATGGAAAGTGAATGGGTACAGTTAGTGTGGCAGATTCTAATATATGTAAAGCCACCAGGAGGCCACTGTAGTAGAAATATGCATTTTTGGGGATCTGATGCTTTGTGCAAAGTCGCAGCATCAGATCATCTGTATAAATACTGCTCATGTGAGTTATCCTCAGGTTACTCAGGATATCCAGAATTTTTCCACTGGGGGCTGGGGCTTGTGTGTGCATTGGAAGACAAAGGCACTGGCCTCAGCACACCTTAAAAACAATGTCAACATGCCCCCATTTTCGAGAACACTGCCCATCACCGCCCCCTTCACGTCCCCAAATGCCTGCAGTATACCAACAATGCTGCAACAATGCACTGTGAGCATTAAATCATCCTCAGATTTGCACATGTATGTGCATCATTAAATCAGTTGCAATGTACTGTATCTATAATAGATTAAACACTGGACTGAAGTTCCTTTAATAAATCAAATGTAAAAAATGCAGTGAGATAAAAAAAAAATCATCTTTGCAGCCACCGTTACGCCAGTTACGTTAGCCGCTACTTAACAGATACGTAAGGATATTTGGCGAGGGAACCATTACAAATCTGCCCTAAAGGCATTTTTTGAGGTAAAAGATGTTTACTACAGTATATTTAAGTTACCACAAACTGAGGAGGATGCGGTCGGTGTCCCCTCGTGGGCTTCACTCGCCACACTTCGGGCTCCGTGGCTTGCTCAGCTTCGCTCGCCACAACTTTACTAAAGGTAATAGATGTTGGCGTGGACACAGGAGGGTGTTGTGACTTCTTGTACTCTCAGTTTTATTATTTCTGCCAATTAGCACAATGAAATTGCTTATTTTTTCCTGGCAGAAAATAGCCCTCACAGCTCGCCGTACACTACGTCAGTCCCGTAGCGTAAGCGGTGGCCGCAAAGATGAGGAAGTACCAAAAATATATTTCCATGACTCTCAAGGCCAGATATACAGTATCGAGCTTCAAAAAGTGATACATTTGAGAGTGATAAACATCCAGCCAATCAGCTCTTAACTGCCATCTTTGCAAACCCAGTCTGTAACATGACAGTAAGAAGCTGGTTGGTTATCACTCTCCACTTTATAAGGTTGTTACATCTGGCCCTTAGTTAGTAGCAGATGATCTGAAAAATAAATACCAGTATTTACCAGTGTAATGTTCTGCAGAAATCTAGAAAGGTCAATAATGTAAACTAGGAATCTGCAAATCATTACACAAAAAATAAATCAAAATCTCTGCAACAAACATATCAGTATGTTCAGTTGCTATTTGCAAAAATAGAATACTTACACTCCAGAGAGAGACTACAATAACCTGCATTCATCATTAGTGTATCTACTATGCAAGGAGCCCTTCTTTTTCTGCATATTAGTTCTTAAGATTGTGCAGTAAAATATAAATCAGAAGGTTTATCTGTTTACCAGATTCCATCTTGCTCCTGTTAGTTTGCGCGGAAGATCAGAGCATCACTGTCATACATGAGAACATGCTTTTTCATGAGGGATGTCTTCCATTCCCTGCGCAGACCCATGTTCTCATGACCTGGCTCCTTATTCTCAGCGATACTCCCCTGGCTCAGCTCAAAATATCAAACCCACAAAATAAAAATAGCAGTGTGAAGTCCCTTTGGCTCTGTCTCTAAAGAAGTTGCCAAAAAGTATATGCTACATTTTTAAACAAACTCAGGATATTAATAACTAAAACAGAAATAGGTTCCAATAAGTAAGTACAAATGTCAAGCCTTCAAGCAATGTTAACTATATTGGAGCTTAAACATGCAGTGAAATGCAGATCACCTGTCCTCATGAGCCTTTCCTATAGGAAACATCTACAGCCCAATTATATCTTCTGAGCCTACCATTCAGTCACTGCAATTATTATTTTTTTAGATTAGTCCAAACGGGTATCCGCTGACTGGACGTAGTGTGAACCATCCGTGCTTCTGATTGGATGAGGCTGGAGGTTGACATGGGACCATCCACACGCTCTCTTGGCTACGAAGCGCTGCCAGTGGGGTCCCAGCAGCGGATATTCAGTCAGCAGCAGGGTCCCTTCGGAAGATGGGAACTAGCAGCGGTATTAATACCGCTGCTAGTTCCCATCCGCCGCAGGGACCCCCGCTGCTGACAGCATATCTGCTGCTGGGACCCTGCTGACGTGGCCCGTGGGTGCTCCGCACTTTCCGTGGGTGCTCGGGCCCCGGAGCCCCCACGGTTTCGGCGCCTATGGCCCAAACAGCACCAGAAAAAAAATCGCAACCATGTCCAGATGTTTTTAGGATGGGCCTGATGACAGCACTGACTACTTCCAGTCTGTCTCAGTCGCTTATTAATCTTGCTCAGAATTTGAATGAACGGCAGGTACTCTTTGATGGTCTCGATTTGCAATCCATTCTGAATTAGGCCCAAAATCCAGGTTTCATAAAAAGAGGTACAACAAAAACCTAAATGTATTTGGTGTTTAAGAGCCAAAGTAATGCTGGGTACACACCAGGACGACTAGGGCCCGATCCCCACAATCTAGATCCAATTCCGACCAATTGGATGTAGATTGTGTGCTGATTGGGCCCTTTTCTGACCTGGTGTGGACCGATACCGATCCGATGCGCGGTCCCGCGGGTCGGTCGTTATTGAGATCCTACCTGCTGCAGGTAGGATCTCAATGACGACCATACAGCCGGGTGCGGATCGTCATCGTATCGGACCCGCTCACGGTGCACATCGTGAGCGGGTCGTGCCCCCCCCGCGTCACCGTGAGCGGGTCGGACGAGACACTGACGACCCGCTCACGATATGCATCGTAAGCGGGTCGTCCTGGTGTGTACCCTACATAAAAGTCTATACAGTAAAACCTCCCACAGCTGGAGAAAGAGGCTGTTTTATTCTCCTCATGCAAGGTAGCCATAACATTTGGAAGGCAAACATGTTTTGCACAGAATAGAAAAACCGATGCACCAGCTGTATGGGTCCACATCTATAATATGCACTTACGGGTTTAATAATTGATTTAATAATAATTTTTTCTGCCTCCCTGTCTGGGATAGGTGATGGCATAGGGATATGGTCGCTAGGTTGACACTATAAAGGTCAACATACAGGGCCCTCGAGCCCCGTGGCAACAGAGCTTGTCACGGGTCCCCGCCGATCCCCCTCGCCACCCTGACCACCCTCCCCGGAACCCTGCCTGTCTCCCTGAAGCGGAAGAGGGCAGGGAGGCGCTGCCCAGCCGCTGGGTCGCGCGGTCGCGTGAGATGCACGCGCGTCCCAGTCCCCAGAGGAGAGGATCTGGCGGGCGCCGGCATTGAATAAGGACTGCTACATCTGTACATTAAGTCAACCACTAAAGCTCAACAGGTCTTATGTCGACACATGAAACCGATCAACGTGGCAAAGGTCGACCGGGTCAGAAGGTCAACGCAAGCATTAGGTCTACAATGGGAAGGTCGACAGTAAAAAGGTCAACTTGAATTTTTACTTTTTTTGAGCCAACAGTAGGGCATGGGAGGAGAAAAAAATTGTGTACCGAGTGCAGTGAGGCACATGCCCAAAGTGCTGCGAGGGGATGTGGCACACGGATATGGTGTCTTTGTTGAATAACAACAAAATAGGGACAAAAAAAACCTGAAAAATTCATGTCAACCTTTTTCACTGTTGACCTTCCCATTGTCAACCTAATGCTTGTGTCAACTTTCTGACCTTGTCGAACCTAAGCCCTGTCGACCTTTAGTGGTCAACCTAATGTATGTTGACCTTCATACAGTCAACCCTATGGCCAATACCGTAATAATACCTAGATTGCCCATTCTGCTATTGGCAAAAGATAACTTACAAGGTACTGTACATAGAGGCAAATCTATTGACTCGAGACCAAAACCTTTGTATAAGGGGGCAATCCCACATAAAATGTAGAAATGCTGCCTTGGAAGCCCCAATTTAGTGCAAGCAATAGCACTTGATATTCCCATGAAGAACTTACAGTGAGAGGAAAGGTACATATTATGGTAGATGTTTAAGAGCATTTCTCTTCCCATGCTGGATGAGAGCACCGACTGGGAATAGAGAAGGGATTGTAACAATTTGTTAATAGTAAATGTGATTGCATACAGTACACCACGAAGCTAGCCTATTAGATATTTTAGTATGATCCAAGAGTTTGGATAATTTTCTAATGAATAGAAATGTCTTCTCCTCCCATAGGTCTAGTCAATTGTAAGTCTGGAGAATTGGACCACTCCTTTGAGGAAGAAGCCCATATTATGGAGCCCAGGGTTGTGCATTATATAATGCCAGAGAATGGGATCAAGGCAATTAATGCTCTGCCAAGCAATGTGTCTGATGATTTTCATTGTCAACCAATGCTTGGACACATGAAATCCCCAGGGGATTAAGGATTCAAATCAATATAGAGATCTGTTTTATGTATACAGTCCTGAATATAATTGAAATGTAGTTATTTAATCTAAACAGTGCTTTCCAACAGCATAGCAAATTATATATATATATATATATATATATATATATATATATATATACAGATGGGGCATTGCTCATCTTTGCAGGGGATGGCGATGGCGACGCCAGCCGCCATCCCCCGCCAGCCGGCATCTGTATAGCGAGAAGGGGACTCGCTCGCACGAGAGGCGCGCGCTTCCCGCTTCCAGCGCTTCCCCCGGGTCACCGCCGGCTTGTCGGTGGTCACCCGGGGTCCCTGCCCCCTGCCCGCACCCCCACCCCCCCCCTAACCCTGTCCGTCTCCCTGAAGCGGAGATGGACAGGGTTCCCGTCGCCGCGCCGATGGAGATTAAGATGCGCGTGCGCGTAAGACGCACACGCGTCTCAGTCAGATGGGGAGCCGGGCTGCTGGCGGATCGCCAGCGGTGACGTTCTGGCGATTCGCCAGCAAAGAACAGCCCGGCCCCATCTGTATGTATAACTATGTATATATATATATATATATATATATGTGTAACTACCGTATATACTCGAGTATAAGTCGACCCGAATATAAGCCGAGGCACCTAATTTCACAACAAAAAAACTGGGAAAACTTATTGACTCAAGTGGGACCCTCACTGGAGTATAAACCGAGAGGGGGCCTTTTCAGCATAAAAAATGTTCTGAAAAAGTAGGCTTATACTCGAGTGTGTATATATATATATATATATATATATATATATATATATATATATTTAGTAAGTGATGAGAATGTCGCTCTATAGTGTAATAGGTTAGTGTGTTCACTGTGATGTTAATTTAAGTTCTGCGTACCGTGAAATGAAGAATAAAGTGCCTATCAATAATACTGTTCCTCCTCCTTGGTAGTGTTGGTTACCAGGACCTTCCCGGCCAGAGGCGTAGCTAGGGCGGAGCACACGCTCCAGGCGCAGGAATGTCACCGGGCGCCGGTGCCATGAAATCTACCGCCGGCTCCCCTGCCCTGCTTGCCCGCTCCCCGCTCTGCCCGGCATCAGTACCCCATACCGCCATCAACTGTGCATGTGCCGGTTTGGGACGCCAGTGCTGGGGATGCGGCGCCATGACGTCACAACGTCATGGCGCCGCATCCCTAGCACCGGCATCCCTAGCCGGCGCAGTGAAAGACCAGAGGGGAGATCCGAAAAGCTGCATGTTCCCGGGGACAGCCTCCGTCTCGGGACCCGTGAGACTGGCTGCAGCTCTGTCCCCATCTGCTGGTGCAGGGAGAACAATGGAGCCCACCAATGTGTGCCGGGCTGGTGCCGGTGACGGGGATGTCCCGGCTCTGCGCCTTTCCTCACTACAAGAAGTGAGTGTGCTGCGCATCATCCAGCAGCTGTCTGACCTGTCCCAGCACGCTGAGGGCATCTTCTCCCGCATCTATGGGCAAGCGGTGGCCCTCGGGGAGCGCGGTGGCCTCTTGCTGTGCCACCTGGCTTCCCTGCATCACACAGTTTCCGACCTGGACCACAGAAAAGTGCCAGTCCGTAATTGCCCTCTCCCTATGTACATGGCTGGTGTTAGATGCCTTTCTTAGTCATGGCACGTTCTGGCCACTCAGTAATCTCTGCTACTCACTGTCTGCTAGTGTTACCTATTGTGTCCCAGCGCAACAATAACCCCACACAGGACATGCTTTGAGGTTCTGCACCCTGGGAAGTCTTCTTCCATACAGACATATGTGAGGTTTTGGGGTAAAGTTACTATAGGTGTGAATTTTAAGAAGTGCGAGATGTTGCCCCTAGCAACCAATCAGATTGTGCTTGTCATTTATCTAGTATCTTTTCTAGAGGATTATAGACAGAGGGCGGGATGTATTAAAATGCATCACCACCCCTTTGCAGCACCGCCGCAGCGATGCTAGCGCATATGTACTAACATATGTGGCTAGCATCGCAGTGCGGTGTCAGAGGCCTCCCGCGATACCTGTGATGTGGTGTGCTGGAGGTCTCCGTCACATCCCCGGCTCAGCGTGGCTGTGTAATTAGCATTACGGCATGTGGCTTTATGTGTAATGGGTATTACAAAGTGCGCCAAAATGTGCAATGGGCATTACGGTGTGTACAGTGGTATAATGTTAGGCCATGCCCCCTTTTCGCCGCACAAGGGGGGGGGGGGCGGCGAAACATGCCCTTGCTCCAGGCTCTGTGGCACCTAGCTACACCACTGTTCCCGGCTACTGTCCAGACTAGACCTTATGGTCCCCCAAGTGAGTTAACAGTGGTGCTCCAAGTTTGTGCAGTAGTGATTGCAAAGAAAGAGGATAACTCCAATTATATTTAAAATTAGGAGTTTTTTAATAAGTGCAAACACAAAAAAATAAATTAGACTTACATAAATGAATAAAGTGTGCGAATGAAGGTTGGGGAGGCCTCTACCCAACCTTCATTCACACACTTTATTCATTTATGTAAGTCTAATTTATTTTTTTGTGTTTGCACTTATTAAAACTAACTAACTTTGCTTAAGCTATATACTTTATGTAGCCTTAATCTGAACACTTCATTTTTTATATACTGATTTATCGAAGCTTTGTGCAAAATTGACTGCTTTCGATAAATACTTAACATTTGTTTAATTCAAATTGATTCAAGTGATTCTTATTTCTTTAATGGCCTCAAAAACCCATTGTGTACATATTGGTTGCTAATTAAAATTCCTTATCGGATCACTCCATAAATGCAAAGTTCCCAAACTCTTTGTGTCATGTTTGTCTTAATCCAAATCACTTTATTTTGGAGTAGAGAACAAAAGTCCCAGTTGTGCCATGGGTAGCAGCGGATTCAGTGAATTAATGTGTACCTATAGAGTATCTATTCCACAATGAAAGATTTATAGTTAAATGGAATTTGGTCAGCATAATATGTCCCTTGTGGATGAGAAACAATATGGCTTTAATTTATGGAGAATTGTCATTAGTTTTGTTGAACTCTAATAAGACGGGAGATGTGACCCATTCAATTCCAGAGAAGCATGTGATGTGTAGGATTCTGCATCAAGGGAGTTTTGTGTGACTGTATTAATGCATTAACAGAGAATTACATGGGAGTAAAGCAGATATCTCCTGTCACAGGCTTTAAACCTAGCGTAGTGACATACAACCTGGCTCACCTCTGTTCTGTTCCTCAAGTGTAATGTTCCTCCCCAGTTAAAGAACAAAAAGTCATACATTAATCCTCTTTTAGTAACTGAAATGCCGTTATTATTTTATATTTATAGTTCTATGAAGCTTAGGGATACAGCTACAAAATGTGAACAATATACCAGTCATATAGCTATTAGAAAGCAATTATGATTTTAAAATGGAACATAGCTGAGTCCATTAGGACTTGTTCGGTTTCATCACAAACCAGCCCAGTTTACTGCAGTTACCAGGCGTAAGCAGAGCTATTCATCTGTAGACAATGATTTTAGGTAATCATTTGTCTCTAAACGCTGAGCCAGTAATATGTCAGCAGACCCCTCAGATACAGCTGTTATCGTGATGTTAAAATGATTGGTTCTGTGATAAAGAACGTATGGCGAAGACCTGTTGTCAGAATGTGATTACTATTCAAAGGACTGCGGTTTATTATTCCTATACTTTAAATCATGCAAGCTGGTGAAATACTGCTGCCATAGGACATCTGACATGATACAGGTTGAGTATCCCTTATCCGAAATGCTTGGGGCCACGAGTATTTTGCATAAGGGATTTTTGGGGATTTTGGAATATTTTCTTTCATACGTACCTGGTCCAATGGTGGTGCTCCGATGGTCCCCCAACATCCAGGGTGTCCCCTGGCATCCACAGCGGCCTTCAGCGGTATCTCCATTCCAAGGGGTGCATTGCGTGAGTGAGCGGGCGCGCCAGTGACATCACCCAAGCACTTGCGCACTCACGCAATTCACCCCTGGGACCGGAAATGCAGCTAAAGAGGATCTGGAGACTTCCATGGACATCGGCGGACAAGGTAAGTATGAAAAAAGGGGTGGTTTTCGGAATATTTTGTGTTTTGGAATACAAGGATAAGGGGTCCCGACCGATATAACAATCCAATAAGAGGCTAATACTATACCTTTATGCTATTTGCAATGATTGATGTATGCTGTATTTTTGATAAGTAACTATTTACTTTTGATACATTTGATTGTGCTTTCTAAAGTTGTTGCAAATAAAGTATAAGCACATTTTTTTACTTATATTCATTGTTACAGATTTCTTAAGACCATGGAGTTTTGTTTAGTAAAAAGGGAAAAGCAGACTGAAAAAGATTTCTGATTTCCTCTAATTGTCCCATTTTATATTGTGTGAATACATGATTACCATGAAGATGGATGTTTATCTTAATTTGTCTTTATTGATAAGCAGTGACTATCAATCTATTCTACTAAATTTCCAATACGTAGTGAAAAATGTCCAAATCCTGGAAACAAAAGAGGAGAGATTACATGGGCTGGTCTTGCAGATGTACTAAGTTTGAAAAGTGATAAACTGGAGAGTGATAAACCACCAGCTAATCAGCTCCTACCTGCCATGTCACAGGCTGTGTTTGAAAAATGAGAGGTAGGAGCTGATTGGTTACTGGCTTATCACTCTCCAGTGTGTCACTTTTCAGGACTTAGTACATCCCTCCCCTTGTACGGTAGAATAGTGAACCACAATCTAATAATGTTGTAGGATCATTTTATGGTATTGAAGATGACATAAAGTTATATCACTTGAACTGATGGAAACAAATACTCAAAACGAATTTCTTGAGATGACAAGATCACATTATCTTATCTCATGGTGTTGTCTCTCTCAATAACAGTTCTAATTGGCTTCTGGAATCCATTTGTGTTATTACTAATACCCCTTTTACACCAAAACACCAGGACGCACCCGGGTTTTTGGACCCAGCTTCAAAACGGGTGCGACCCGGCATTGGTTACCTTTTACACCGCACTCCTTTACTCTGCACGCCTCTCCCCGGCGGTTCCTGAGCCGGCGCTTGGAGATGACACCACCCAGCTAGGCCCCGGACCGCCGCGCTGGGGACAAGCCCAGCACCAAGGTAAGCTGCTGGGCTGCCCCCAGCCACCATAGCACCGCCCAAGCCCCAATCCGTGAGATGAATGGATGCTACACACAGGCATAAATTCACCTCCTCCCTGCCTCCGCTGTTGTCTGCAGAGTACAGCAGACAGCACAGGAGGCTGTGAACGCCCCCCCCCCCCCCACACACACACACACCCATCCAACCTGCGGATGCTGCGGTCCGGAGGTTGGGCTTCTCCTATTGATGTAAACATGAGCCGGGTCGGTTGACCAGGCGTACCCGTTCACATTGCCCTCTAACCCAGGTCCTGCCCTGTTTAACTCAGGTCAGGAGAAGGGTCGAAGTCCCGTGTAAATGAACATAAGTTGACCCATTTACAGCGCCTCTGACCCGCCGCTGACCCGGGTTTTTGCGGCAGTGTAAAAGGGGTTTAACTGATATTGGTGGTTCGACCACAAGATATACAAAGGTTTTTCGAACTGCCAGGCCCAAACAACTGGTCAGCAAATTAATACATCTGCAGATGCTTCCTTATAGCCAATGTCACAATTTTATATCTGGTTTAGTGCAAGGGGCATAAAGCAAACATGCAGGACATCAAGTTAGGACATTAGTTTTCCACCTGCACACTGGCTATATAGTTATAGACATCATACATTGTCAGTGATTTGTTCAAACCAAGAAAATTTGGGGTGAACTCCAGCCCATTTTCTTTTTGCTGTCTTTGAAATGACTCAGGCATCAATCAGTTATTCACTATGTGTGCTGCTATATGATAAAAACTTTAAGGTTTTCATAAACCACTGAGAGAAAATGTTAGGAGACCCCCTTTAGAGCTGTGAATGCTTTACGGTATGTTTTTAATATACTGTATGTAGCTGTTAGGAACATGACAGGAATGCAGAAAATACGCTAAAGTAGTTGTACAACGATCATGCCAACTTTCAATTCTTTGGCTGGTGAGAAAAACGTGTTACTGTTATTCATACAAAAGATCAAGCACTTAGCAAATTGCATAGACATTTTACGTTCTTTGTACAGTTAGAGTAGTAAACTTTGACATTTTGTTGGAAAAATATGTGTACGTTTCTGTACACACCAGTCAATTCCTTACAACTGCATACACCTCAGTTACTTAACCAGTGGAGTGCTTTTATTAAAGATAAAGCAGGTGCAGCTGTCCTCACTGTTATTCACACTGGTGGTTGGAGTGGAGCTGAAGTCAAGCGGTGTGTCATACAGGTTACCAGGTAGTGAGTGCAGATAAGTACCGGGTAGTCATGCTGGATGCTGGAACAGCGGTTAAAACAGAAGGTATGTGCATGAGCAGAGATACACATCAGGGATGTCCACTCTTCTTGCTTTTATCAAATCCTGTATTGGACACTTGGATTTGGTATTTACAATTGAGTTAAGAGGCATTGTGGTCAGATCTCGAGAGAATAATCTAACAGCATTCAAAAATGATCTGTTAATATATATAACAAATCCAAACTCCACCTAGTGTCATCTTGCCAGAGCTGCAATTAATTTTGACATATCAGTAGCTATTTACCGCAAGCAGGGTTGTGGGTATAAATAGGTGGTCAATGCATTGCGGCCTCAAAGGGAGGATACAGGTTACTCTTGATAATATCTGTAGCCGCCAAGAAAAAAAACATTTTACATACAGTATGTTGATTCATTTAACAGCACATTCTAGGTCTTTGTTTTTGGATTAAATGTATAACATATTCAAACTGGATTGGGTCAAATCATATCTTCAAAAAGAAAGTCATACAACATTTTTTTTTTTTTTTGAAAGATGGGAAAGTTTTATTTCAATCTTTTCTGAATCAATCCAAAAATGATTAAGAGATTGCTTTGTGAGACTCTTATATGTCTACTAAGGATCAAACTATAATTTTACATTTTTAAAAAGATACTGTAGGTCCACCCCATAAATGAGGGGGTCCTGTCTTGCCATGCCTTGTTTGGCTATGTTGTGTTATGTAAAAGTCATGTCTCATCATTATACATTTCATACTGTACAATGCAGATCAAATATTTGGGGGTTTGACACAATCAAAATTAGCTATGGTTTAGTATACTAATTATATATTTTAACACACTTTATTTGTGATATTTGTAATATTTTGTTTCCAATTGTAAATTTGGCATGTTGTCTGATCAATGATCATGCAGTAAAAGGATAACAATAAAACAGCAGGTAACCACAGGTCTATCTGTATATGCATAGGATTGTTTCATAATTATGGAATTCAACCACACTATTAGGCCTATGCCTTTCATCAGGTCCAGTATAAGACCACTTATGCCCCTTTCAGACCGCACTTTGTAAACGGTATATTGCCGTTTTTTTACCGTTTTAAAACGGTAATCTGTGTGGTCTGAAAGGTGCAGGACCACTTAACCGGTTAGAAAATACTGTTTTTTCTAACCGGTTAAAATGCAGGGTCCTACCCGTTTCAGAACCGGTATTTTAGGCTCAAAATTGGGTTCTGAAACGGTATTTAGGACCCAGCCAATGAGCTGGGTCCTAAATTCAGCACAGTGAATATTTAATGAGCGCTCATTAAATATTCACAGCACTGGAGCCGCCCCGTGCCCCCCCCCCCCCCTTATAAGAAAAGTGACTTTTGGAAAATGGCTGCCCCCATACGTTTTTTTAAACAGGTTTTCCTATGGGGCAGCCATTTTCTGAAAGACACTTTTTTCATAAGTGCTTCTGACCATACAGAACTGCAGTGCCGGGATCCACAACGGAGGTACCGGCTGCACGGGGGTAGGTCGACACGGGGGGCGTCGACACGCGCGGGGGGTGTCGACACGCGCGCGGGGGGTCGTCGACACGTGCGGGGGTGTCGACACGCGCGCGGGGGGGAGGGGGGAGCTGCACGGAGGGGAGGGCTGAAGGCTGCACTGGCTTTGACCCTGTATTTGGAAAGTTTCCAAAAATGGGTCTGCCAGTGTAAAAAAATCGGCACTTAAACGGTAATATACCGTTTAAGAGCTGCGGTGTGAAAGGGGTTTTATCTGGCAGACCAGTTTTTGGAAACGTTTTCAAATACAGGGTCAAAGCCAGTTATGCGGTCTTAAAGCAGCATAAGAGGAAGGGGTGTAATATGTTGTCTCATCTTCTGTTTGTTATACAAAATATACTCATTTTAGTCCTATCTTTTAAGTGAATTAACATGTGGCTTCAACAGAACTGCACATTCTTAGTGGGATTGTCATCTGCATACCTCCCAACTTTCGAAGTTCTGGAAGCGGGCCGATGCTCCTGCGCGCCAGAGGCGCGTCGAAATTTTCGGGGGGGGGTGGCCTAATTTGGGGGCGTGGCCTATACTTGCTGCTCTTCCGCGAGGCCACGCCCCCATTTTGCCGCCATGGGGGCATGACCCAGAGGCTCTGTGAGCCTCTAGCCATGCCCCCAGTCCCCTGGCTGCGGGAATAGACGCTGTGCGCATGCGCACAGCGTTTATTCCCGCTGCTTAGCAGCTGACAGGGGGGACTCCCAACAGCCCCCCCACTCCGCGGGACACTGCCGCCCGCGGGTGGGACATCGGGACAGGCCCTGACAATCGGGACTGTCCCGATAAAATCGGGACTGTTGGGAGGTATGCACCTGATCTACTGTATATATGGTTCTGACCAGGACAATCTATTTATAAATTTAAGCTTCTAATGCATTGTATTATTTTCCATCTGAAACATACTGTAGATAAGGATAAAAATGGGAGGAGGTGCACTAATTTTACCCACCTTAGGTGGGTTATATAATAAACATAACGGTATGCCAAAAAATTGCAGGTTTATACGTCAGCAATGATTTATCTCTATGTGGCCTGTCACTTTCACAATTACAGGGAGGTATCATACATTACTGTAGGTGCAATTCTGAATACTATGTGTTTATTATATGAATCGGTTTCTAAATAAATTACCTGCGGGACTGTCCCTTTATTTTACATAGTGACTGATGGGTGTTTGACATCGGAGTAATGTAATCCACAAACTCCAAATGACTGGTAACCAGGGTTATCGCAAGCCACACCTCCCATGATGCATAGGTATATGTCACAGGGGGGTGGGATTCCTAGCCAACAGTGCTACCCCCACCTCGCATATATGGTCCTGATTATGCGAGCGGGACTCCTGCAAATCACAAGGGTGCACCTACTCTACAACAGGGCTTGAATCAGGGTACCAATCTATCGCCCCTCCCCTCATGATAAGCGGGTTGATGCCTAACTGACAGAGCACACTACTCTGGGGGCACGGAGTCAGCACATTCCATATAAGCGTAGGCAAACATATGGCAACGCCAACGATGATACGGGGGTCCCCAACAGAGAGGTTAAACACACCCATAGCCTACAGCAACACCTATTTGCCTGTTATGCGGCCAGTGGTTGGTTAAACTTGCACGGCACATACCCATTCTGTGGAAGGCATCAAATGGCATCTAATAATGTTACACATATTTACAATTACCATATGCCTCCAACTAGCGGGGGCGGCATGTGGTTGACGGAGTGTGTGGGGAGTAGTGACAATGTTGCACACCTACATGTCAGTGACATGTGCTGGCAGCTGAGCACAGCCTGGAAAATTTCTGGGGATCCTAACATAGGGGTTCAAATTTTTCTGAAATTTTAAGATAAATCTTTGTCAAAATGTGCCCTTTGCACGATATCTCTTTTTGTTTAGTTCAAGGGAAATCTTAAGATAAATCTTAAGATCACAGATCTTTCTTGTATGTAGGCACCTAAACACTTCTCACCTAACACTGCGGATACATTGACAAAAAGAGGAGTACAGTATATAGTATTGCCCAGAAAGAGAAATGCAGGGAGGCTTGATGAAGGGAAGGTGTGTTAACATTTAAATTACATATACAAGAGAACAACAAAAACAGATTGGGGAGAGAAAGAACACGGGTTCCAAACATAGAAAGAGTTGGACAGATAGAAAAGTGAAGCAAAATTAAACTGAATCACAAACTTTAATGGAGTGAAGTGTGTGCAGGAAGAAACCGTTGCCCACTGTATCTAAATCAGCAGAGAATGCAGTCAAAAGAAGAAGGGTCCCTTAAGCTGGGTGCACAATGGCCGATATATCAGCAATTGATTGGCCAATATAATATATCAGCAATCTGATTGCCCAATATATTGTGGGAGTGGATGTTCACAGACATATTGTATTGGCTGTGCAGCATAGTTGATGGCTAAAGTATCTGCAGATTTATCGGTGCATCTTGCTGTGTGTACAGGTGGTAAGCAGGATGGGCTGCAGAGGCTGCTAGTGACTGACATCAACAACTGTAAATGCCCACCCAGTTGTGATGTGTGGGGTAGCAATAATGGCTAAATGTTTATACACTTACAAATTGACCACTACTGTAGGTCGGCAGATCTGTTGTCCTAATGTGTACCCAGATGGTGGGTGGGGGTACAGCATGGAGGAGTGTCATTGATGTATAATGTCACTGATGCAGTTTCCTTTCTGTAAAAAGGTGAAACTGCATTGGTGAGATATTGTCAAAAATGACTGCAGTTTCACACATAGATCGGTGAAAGTCGAAAATTTGGCACTATAATGGAATAGGTTGTATGTAAATTTGACTTAAAATTGTTAAAAAGTGCATATTTTAAGCTGTCGGAAAAATCTGTACTAATTGAATACCCCCCTATGGGTGCAAACCGGATGTTAACTACAAAACACAAGGTTAACTGAGGGCAACCACAAGATTTATTATTACCATCAGGCTAAAAAGCCCATTTTTGCTATGCGGAAAAGTAGCACCCGCAATAGGATACGGCCCATTACAATTGTCTCCTATTTCGTGAATGTATCTCCCATATTCTTTTTGACAATCCTCTTGGATGTCCTGGATTTTTAACATAAACCTCAGATTTGGGAAGTTCCTGGATTATTATTGCCCCATGGACATCTCACATGAAAGACTGTTGACTTGACTTCGATGTCCTCATAACAAGTGCCCTTCTTGCACAAAATGTTCAGTTTTGTGAGATGGCTGTGAAGATCTGTCTCAAAAATAGACTTGAGCAGTGGTTGAAAGTGTAGATTCACCGCTGACTCTGTGCAATGCTATCTGCAGAGAACATGTGGAAATTCACAATCAACAGTAACATCTGCACATTCTTTTTCACTAACTGCGATCAGCACTTCTGCTAAATAGCAAGTCAACTATGAGAACCCAACTTAATGCAACCTTTATAAGGTCTTTAATGTAAGGGACCGACTCCTTTGAATAGTTTTAAAATTGTGTTTTACTCTTGGTGATTCAGAGAAACTTGTTGTCTTTGTCTTGGCTTGTTCATCAACTTCAATGGCATATTTTGCCCAACTTATCAACTTCAGCTTCATCTGCCAGGATTCTACTTTCGGTGACCCCTCAACTTTGCCTTAGTCCCACACGATGATATCTTGTCTCTGCACTTAACAGTTTGGGCAGACATGGTATGGCTTTATCCTGGCTGCAATTAATACTGTGACAATGGCCTGACAAGTTCACAGCTGTACCATATCCACTACTTTTTCTTTGTGATGGACTTCACAGTGCTTACAATGTTCACAAATAATCTTAAAAATCTTTTTATCTTTCCCTTGAGTTTGGATTTGCTTAAAGTTCTTTGATCTTCAGAGAGAAGCTCATTTTTTTGGGAACTGTACTAAGTAACTGTGGGGCATTTAACAAAGTAATTTTAAATCAACTGAATCAGAATAAATGTACACAGGTGGACAGCAGTCGATCAATTATATCATCTCTAAATACAACTAATAGCACCAAAATTTATTTAAGCCCATACTAATATACTTTTAAATATGTTTTTGTTTAAGATAACTCAATAACTTAGTTTAATAATTATTAGCTAGACATAATTATAATAGCAATATTTATCTGTATGTAGTGTATGGTGTCTGTTGCATAAATATTTTGATTTTTTTTTTATCCTAATGGCATTTTTCAATAATATGCCATAACACATATACAGTATACATCTGTATATATAATAAGATACAGAATGGATAGATCACAGTTACATGCCTGACTGGTAGTGGCACATTAATCAAATGCATTGGTGAAAACATAAGTCCTGAGCCTGGTTTTAAAGATTTCCAGATAGCAGAATCTAGAACACAAGTTAGAGTCCCACAGAGTTGGAGCAGCATGTTTTCAATATGGGCCCCAAAGAATGCAAGAGATATTCCGTGAGCTGTCAACAGAACTCTACCTGTGGATCAAAGTGGGGGTATAATGAAATTTAGTATAGTTAACCTAGCTATGTCAATTCGCTTGTCAAACATCTGAGTGTTGTAGGGAGTTTGATAACCTGCACGATTTTTGATTTAATAGTATTTATTTTCCTTTTTAAGAAATAGTATTTCTTTTCCTTTTCCTTATAATTTATTTTCCTTTTTCATCTTAGGAACTGATTTTTTAAAAATCTAACATCGTTAGTCTGTATTTATCTGTATTAAGTTACAGTAGCCTTTTCATCTGGTTTATATAGTGTAGCACTTAAATGTTAAATGATGCAGTTGGGCATAGACGGATTTGGTTTCTCAGTAAAGTTACGTTGCAGTGAAGACACTTTTTGATGAATGGTGAGGATTAAACTTCCAACCATGTATTTCACCATCTACTGCCAAGGCAGACGAATGTCATGAACATGGTCTAGTCCAGCGGTTCTCAAACTGTGGGTCCTGACCCCAAAGTGGGCCCTGACCACCTCAGCATGGGGTCACGACTCCGGCCCTTATTCTGGTCGGTGCGGATATATCCGCGTGCGTTCGGCCCGCCGATGTTTTGTGTCTGCGCATGTGCAGAGGCGTCTCTGCGCATGTGCGAGTGGGGCGTACGGCCAAATCCCGCATGATATGTGAACACTCCGAACAGGGGGTGGAGAGGGGCGTGAAGGGCTATTTGGGCTCATTACCATATGCATACGCCCCGCGTTTCATGGGCGTTCCCATGCAAACGCTGGGCGTACGTATGGTAATGCGGCCGCGACGCACGTGTAGGGGGCGGACATATGACATCGCCGGATGTCAGCTGCCCGCCCAGATCCCTGCTTTTGCACGGAAAAATGTCCATGTGGTCTGAGGTTGCGGGAGCTGGTGGAGCACTCGGTCCTGCATTCGATGGTCTGCGACCATCGAATGATGGGGGAGGTTCCCTTAGATGGAGGAGGCGTATTCCGTGAAAAATACACGTGCGGTCTGTTCGGCCAGCTTCTTACCGCGTACGGACGGAGTTGGCGATCCGTATGGAAGGCAGAGTTTTGCCCGCACGGTCCTGGCCGCATAATCGGATCCGGCCGCACCGATCAGAATAAGGGCCTTTATGTTGCTGACCATCAGGCTGATGATTTTTCTAATCTCAATCAATGATTCAAGGAGTCTGAAAAATCATCTTTTGAATTGTCTGTTATTTTAAACTCACATTATTTTGTGCCTCCACAATGCTGCCATGTATGTGCTGTCTGCTGACCACACAGGTGATGGGATGACCTTCTGCAGTAACTTGCTGGGGTCCCGTAATCAATTTTGTTGTCTGATGGGGTCCTGTCATCAATTTTATTGTCTGATTGGGTCCCAGAACAAAATAGTTTGAGGACCTCTGGTCTAGTCAAGATGGACTCATATGAAATAAAATTGACATTTCTGTATTGATTATCTAATTGTGGGATTGTATATTTCTACAAATAAAGAGAAATCTAGTAAACCATATATACATACACTATATGGAAAAAAGTTTTTGGACACCTAAACTTTACACCAACAAGGACTGTAATGACCTTGTATTCAAATATGGAGTTGGTCCCCCTTTTGCAGCTATAACAATATATATAAATATATATATATATATATATATATATATATATATATATATATATATATATATATATGTGGGGGTGTGTGTGTGTGTGTGTGTGTGTGTGTGTAAAACATAGATGAGAAGAGCGCCTCCTTGTGGGGTATATTTATGATGTCGGGTTTGCAAAACCTCCACTATTGAATAGTGCACCCAAAAAATAAAGGTGTACCCTGTATAGTGGTATCCAACCACTTGTCAATGAATGTATATAATCCTCTGATCACTCCAAATGTCTCCTCTCCTCCCAAGATACTCAAACATATAATGAGATAGAAAGAAGGATAGAGACGCTAGCGTAATATGGTAATACAATTTATTAATACAATATGATGACAACTAACTTGCCCGTACAGTGTGAATTTTTTTTTTTTTATCTGTGTATGCGTTGGACCAGAGCATATATGAGGAACAGTCTGTATTCCCATCTCATCACATTTCGTCCATTCAATTTACCCTTCTTCAGGATTGTAATTTTATGTGTGCCCATGTTCCTATATTTATACCGTTCGTAAATGAGGTCCTACATCTCGGGGCATTAATCCTCAATTGGATAGCCCCTGGCAATGCAAGTACCTGCAGGTAATTGAATACCCCCCCCCCCCCAATAAAACAATAAATAATGATTTAACAGTAAAATATACAACATTTATATATATATATATATATATATATAAAACAAATATAAATTCACAAATTCACTTTATCACAATGGAAAAGTAATAGTTAATTATATGAGTAACTCATATATAAAACTTTGTCAATGATGCTGGCAATTAATAGGAATAAAAACATCTCTATAAAAGCTATGAAATAAAGAATTATACATGTTGTTCATAATACAATACATATTGGTAGAGATATCTATAATTGTCCAGAACATAATTGTTATAAGGATCAAGGTTATAGCTATACATACTGTACTGGCAAAAGTTATCTGGTAGCTTAAAGTTTTAAAACCAGTTTGAACATATAAAGGAAAAGTCAAAGTGAGTTATAAGAAAACTGCCAAGTCAATGTCTATATTGAGACCAGGAGGGATAAAGTTTTAAGTAGCTAAATCCAAAAGTATTTCTCTGAGTTTCCTTAGTCTGTCTCTTCCTCTTGGATTAAGTAAAACTCTATCCAGTGATAACGTTCTGTCCCAGTGTATTGTTGTTATAGTGTAGTAATAATAATAATAATAATAATAATAATAATAATAATAATAAAAGTTAAGATACATTGTGAGGCATAACCAGTTAGCTCTGTGGCTAATTGTAGCACACAAAGATTTAAATAACTGTCATAACCCCCATGCATTACTGTACTTTAAAAAAAAAAAGTACTTTTCCTCAGGAGCTGTATGGAAAGTCCAATGTACACCATAAATGACCCCATGTTATGTGGAATCTATGGGTTACTGCTTAGGGGTGTATTCAATCCCCCGATGCTATTTCCGACAGGGGAAATAGCAGCGGGTGCCTATTCAATACTGTCTTTCTCGACAGCATTGAACAGGCATATCGGCAAAATGAGCCTGACTTTAAAAGCAGTCAGGCTTGTTTTTGCCGAGAACGGCCATAGATTGTCAAGCTTACCAATCGCAGCCACACCCCCTTTTTGGCACACGGAGGCGGGACATTGAATCCCGTCTGCCAATTTGCTGTCGAGCGGGACAAGAACAGGACAGGGTCATGGCTGTCGGGACCTGGGATTAAATATGGGATTAAAATGTGAAATAATTTAATAATTCCAAGTGTGAAATCCAGATATTTTCCCTGCATGGAAAACAGTGTGGCGATGTGTGCTCGGGGCATGCAGCTGACGTCACACATGATGTCAGCGGCTGCCTCGAATTCAGCGATCTGCGGCCTGAGTAAAAGTCAGTCGAGATTGATTTCTATTACTGAAGGGGAGAAAATCATTCAATGATCAGCGGACATCTAATGATTTCTCTCCTGTGCGAGGAGATGTGTTTGCGTACACATCCCCTCGCATGCTAGAGAGGGGATTTAGGTACAGGCAATTACACGCAGCCTAGAAAACAGGTCTGAATAAGGCCATAAGTAATGCGGGGTACACACCAGGACGACCCGCTCACGATGCACATCGTGAGCGGGTCGTCAGTGTCTCGTCCGACCCGCTCACGGTGACGCAGGGGGGGGGGCACGACCCGCTCACGATGTGCACCGTGAGCGGGTCCGATCCGATGGCGACCCGCACCCGGCTGTATGGTCGTTATTGAGATCCTACCTGCAGCAGGTAGGATCTCAATAACGACCGACCCGCGGGACCGCGCATCGGATCGGTATTGGTCCACACCAGGTCAGAAAAGGGCCCAATCAGCACACAATCTACATCCAATTGATCGGAATTGGATCTAGATTGTGGGGATCGGGCCCTAGTCGTCCTGGTGTGTACCCAGCATAACTTTGGTGTACAAAAAAATACATACCCCTCATACTCATAGCACAGGCTTATTCATTGCCGACAATGACTTAATTTTACTTATACAGTATATAGCCGTAAGTGTCTTTATTTTTCATACAAACAAACCCACCATTTCACCAAACAGTATTTTCAAATCTGTTCCTTCTTTACACCCATAATAAAGTGGTGATGGATTGACTTGACCCTACTTGCATTTGAATTTGAGTGCGAGCCAAAATCAGAGCTTCTAACAATGCAATAAATCGTACTGCTGAAAATAATTGAATTATTTCTTTTATGGGACCATAAATAATCAAATTACGATATGCAATTTTTTTTTATTCCATAAAGCTTCCTTGCGTTGGATTACCCAACTTTTAATGTTATACATTCCTCCTAATCCTAAATTAATTAACTGCTCTCATGTGTCCTCATCAGTTTATGGAATAACCTTTTTCCCCATTTCCTCGTATTATTCATTCTAACCTGGGTAGGCCATATGCTATTTACCATTAACTATAATTCCTGAAAAATTTACAACTATATATATATTTTCATTACTGTCCCTTGATTTAATTATTAATAGCATATGCTGTTTCCTTGTTTATGTGGAGGAACATGAATCAAGGCTCATTTACTACACTTGTATTTAGGCAAAAACATTTACCCAAAAACCAAGCAACCAATCAGTGCAAATATTGCAGGATAGTGGAAGAGGGTCGCTTATGCACGGTTAGGTCTAAATTGAAATGAGCTAAGGGACCTTGGCCCTTATTCTGATCGGTGCGGCCGGAGCCGATTATGCGGCCAGGACCGTGCGTGCGAAACCCCGCCTTCCATACGGATCGCCAACTCCGTCCGTATGCGGTAAGAAGCTGGCCGAACGGACCGCACGTGTATTTTTCACGGAATACGCCTCCTCCATCTAAGGGAACCTACCCCATCATTCGATGGTCGCAGACCATCGAATGCAGGACCGAGTGCTCCACCAGCACCCGCAACCTCAGACCACACGGACATTTTTCCGTGCAAAAGCAGGGATCTGGGCGGGCAGCTGACATCCGGCGATGTCATATGTCCGCCCCCTACACGTGCGTCACGGCCGCATTACCATACGTATGCCCAGCGTTTTCATGGGAACTCCCATGAAACGCGGGGCGTATGCATATGGTAATGAGCCCAAATAGCCCTTCACGCCCCTCTCCACCCCCTGTTCGGAGTGTTCACATATCATGCAGGATTTGGCCGTACGCCCCGCTCGCACATGCGCAGAGACGCCTCTGCACATGCGCAGACACAAAACATCGGCGGGCCGAACGCACGCGGATATATCCGCACCGATCAGAATAAGGGCTTGTGACGTGATAGGAGAGGAGAAGGGGCGGAGAATGGAGGAGCAAGGTCGGAATAGGGGAACCAAACGGACCCTGGCGGGCTCGCTATCCACCTATGCTTGGGGCACGGTGGATCGCACTGCTTAGCTCGCCACCTTTTTTATTAAAGGCAACTAGTGGTGGCGTGGATACTTGCTCCTCCCCCTGGGCATGGAAGGTCCTTTAGCCTACTACAATTTACCAACTACCCTTTATGCACTGAAGATAAGTGAATATTGTAACTATTACTATCAGTTTATATGGCCATGCCATTCGATGTTTTAAGCTGTTGCTTTATCTCTTGTCATGGTCCAATGAAGAATATGCACTATTTGCTTTGTAGTTCTGTGATGGTTTTGATCTTGAGTTGTAGAGGGAAATTACTATGGGAGTTCTATTTCACATGGTATGTTGCTCTGGGCAACCAAACAGGTACTATCTATTATCTTCTAGAAGGTGTTTAACAAATATTAAGTGATAGATTCTGATTGGTTGCCAATAGCAACATCCCATGTAAAATAGAAATGCCATTTTAGTAAATTTCCCCCCATAATCTCCATTGAATAATTAATTTCACACATTTTTTTCCTGTAATCTCCAGTTATCCCATAAAAAGTTTGCATACTGCACATGGGTCTTGTTCCCAAATACAATCTATGCCCCACTTTATACTGACCTGGCAGAACAGGCCTGGTACAAAGTACAGTTTAAATTCTATTATAATTCAAATATTAATGGACCTAACATATTTATTTATTATCACCTCACCTCACTTCCATCACCCCATCCATGCTTTGGCCAGCCTTGCCCCTCTCTGCTGTTTGCCACACACACCCACTCCTTTACGACCCACACAGCGTGGTAGTTACTTACTGAAAATCTTGTGTTTTGTTAATTATTTTTATTTAATTAGAAACTCCAGCACCTGACATGACATGAATTCCGCTGTTCCTTAATTCATTTCTAAGGGGCAGATGTATTAAGCCTGGCGAAGAGATAAACTGGAGATAAAGTGGAGAAAAAGTGGAAGGAGATAACGCACCAGCCAATCAACTTCCAACTGTCATATTTCAAACACAGCTGATTGGCTGGTGCATTATCTCCTTCCACTTTTTCTCCACTTTATCTCCAGTTTATCTCTTCGCCAGGCTTAATAAATCTGCCCCTAAATCTCTTATTGTTTTTCAAGGTAAACGTGAGATACTAACATGAGCTAACAGCACACAATATGCCCCCAATATCCATAACAGTAGTAGGTAAGTTGTCACTGTAAACCCTGCTATATCAACTACAGTACATTATTCCTAAAAACATAAATATGTTTTTGGCCATTCCCCCTTTTTATTTTTCACACTGTACACTGTGAATGGCTTAGGCCCTTATTCTGGTTGGTGCGGCCAGAGCCGCACACGGGGCTCCGGCCGCACAAACCAATCCCCGCCCACCCTACGGATCGCCACGGCCGTCCGTACACGGACGGCTGGCGATCCGCATAAAAATGGTGGAGGCGTACGACCCTGCATTCGATGGTCGTCGACCATCGAAGGCAGGTCCGCACGCCCCGGCAGCTCCCGCAAGCTGAGACCACACGGACAATCGTCCGTGTGGTAGCTTGTATGGGGGCTGAAAGCTGACATCCGGCGACGTCAGCTTTCCGCCCCCATGAGTTGCGTCATGCCCTCATTACCATGCATACGCCCCGCGTTTGCATGGGAACGCCCATGAAACGCGGGGCGTACACATAGGGAAATGAGGGCATGAAGCCTCTCACGCCCCTATACGCCCCCTTTGCGGCGGACGAAATACGTCTGCGGCGAAGGGGGCTGCACATGCGCAGATTGACCTCTGCGCATGTGCAGAGTAAAAACATCGGCGGTACGGCCGCACGCGGGCCGTACCGCCCGAACCAGAATAAGGGCCTTAGCGTGGTGGTTGATGTGTACAATTGTTTATAACTGTCTTATGTTTGCATTTAGACAAAATAATATAGTCCTGGCAGCAGTCTGTAAAACCTCAGATTCGTACCCAGATTAATCCCAACCAATTAAAATTTCATCTGGAAGTCCTTGTGGGGATTAGTTCCAGATGGGTCGACTTTAATTTGGTGGATTCCATCTCAGTGCCAGCTGTCAGGAAGCTGTCAGAGCAATGAGGCTCAGCATTGGGACTTTCCATAGCCCTCTACATCCCACAAATACAGAAGCATCTGATCAGACAGGGCAAAGAGCTATAAAACTGCAAGGTCACACAGCGCAATAGTCTTTGTATCCATTGCCTTTTAATGACTAGTAATTGATTTTTTGTAGATGCGTTAGAGAATTTGTATGTAAATGCCTATGTGTTTCTCAATTTACTAAGATGGGAGTTCTATTGATGGGATGTGGGCCATAGCAACCAAACAGATTCTACTTATTTAGTTAGGCCTTCTAAACAGTGCTTTTCAACCGCTGTGCCCCAGCACACTAGTGTGTCATGAGCGGTTATCAAGTGTGTGTGACCTGTGTAGCCAGCCTGGTGCAGGTTAACATGCTATAATTTCAAGCCTGAGTTGCTCAGATGCGGACTGTGCTGTAGCAGCGTGCATAACCTATGGACATTACACTAGCCCACTTGCCTGTCAGCATGCCCAACTGTCAGCTGCATACCGCTATGGGCTGCTCCATTCTCACCGTGCTGCTCCTGTCATGTCTGCATTAGAAGGTAGGAGCCAGTGGGCGGTATTCAATGAGGCTGATTCGCCATGTTTTTACGGCGAATTTGTGCTGTTTGGCGAATTTCTGACTAAAACGGTGAAACACCCTATTCAATGACCACATGGCGAATACATTTCAAGGTTTTTTTCACCATGATTCACCGAGTAGCAATCGCTATCTTTTTATGGTGAAGTGGAATGTGAACTTTTAAAATAAAGTGTTTTGTTTTTTAACTTTGGTGTAAAAAAATCAGGAATTTTATTCTGAGGAGGGGCATGCTATTTTTATTCATGTGCTGTAAGCACATGAATATATATTTAATTTAAAAATATATATATATATTTTTTTTTACACAGCAGCCAGCAGGGGGCGCCGGAGCCGAGCCGCTCATTACATATTCATATATTCACTGCACCCGATCATTACGATCGGGTATAGTGAATATAGGTCCCCTGCTGGCACCCCCGGGGGGCAGCCTATGCTGCCTGGCACCCGGGGAGCCCACCTAACCCCCACAAACGTTCTGGGCTAGGCAGAGAGACTTCCATCTCTCTGCCTGCCACCGTCCTCAGGCTCCCTGCGGCATACGCCGCAGGAGCTCATATTCGCCAGTCAGGGGCAGCGAGCCCCTGACACGTTGAATACCGGAGCCCTCCGGCTCCGGAACGTGGCGAATGTGCAGCGAATCCTAAAAAGGATTCACTGCACCTCGCAGGTATTCTCATTGAATACCGCCCAGTGTGTTTGTTTCTATCACTGTGGTGGCCAATGTTTTTAGGTGACTGTGAGGGCCAAGGTACAATATTGGTTTAAGTATTGTGGGGACCAATGTGTTTTTTTTTCCTGTGTAGACCATAGTTAGTGTTATTATTTTCTATAGGGGACTGATGGTGTGCCTTGGCAATTTTATAGTCTAGCTCCACGTGCCACAATTTGAAAAAGGTTTAAAAGAAGATAATACTGTAGATAGAATCTGATTGGTTGCAACGGGCAATATCCCATCTTCTATAGAACTCTCATCTTAGTAAATTTACCCAAAAGAATCTGTGGTACTGGAAGGGCAGCACAGGGACTTGAATCCAATGGTTACTGAATATTTATAATTGGTGATTTACACTTTATGGGATATTTTTCATATATAAATTAATCCTGGGCCACTGGATCCATTTTTCCCCTAAAACAATGTTATTTCTTATTGCTGCATACCAATTAATTATTGGTGGTATGTATCATTATTTTCTTCCAGGGAGCCATACCTTGCAGAGTCTAAAAATTGTCCAATCACTTTTCTTCTCGGGTTTGGACCTAGCCAAACTAATGTTAATGCACTTCGAGCCACACGAGTGCAAGAAGCCATTTCCGAGGTGGGATGTGTTTCAATGCAAACCAAAAGAAAAAGGGAAAAAAATTGGTGATATAAAGTTGTTGGTAAGTAAAGCTGGCATACACTATACAATTGTGGGTACTTGTTTCCTAGCATGGCGCCCGTAGGGGTTGATCGCATGCCTTAAGTTACGGTACATAGGTAAGGTTACGGTAAGGCCTACGATAGACGCGATGGATGTGATTTTCTGTCAATTACCAGCTGTAATTGCCGGTAAAGAGAAAATCGCGTTGATCGCGTCCATTATAATGGCACGCTATGCGACCGACGCGATCAACGCGATCAACGCGATTTTCCCATAGAGAACAATGTTAAATGAGTTTTAAAGTTAAAATCGCATTGATCGAGCCCGAAGCGTGGCGAGCGGACGCGTATACCTGTGAAGTTATGCGTGTGCGCTCGCCTCGCTGCGCTCGCCACACTTTATACAATCAACTCCACGCCGACGTGGATAGTGGGGGTATGAAAAGGTCGGAGGACACGTCAATAGTGGGGTGGCGTTAACAATGTAGGGCCATTTCACCCATGAGGGGGGGTTTGCAAATGAAATATGTCTCAGGGACCATTTTACATTGATTCCAATGCAAAAATCACGTTGATCGCATTGCATGCGATTTGGTTGGCATGCGATGCGATCAACGCGATTTTTGCGGCCGCGATCAATACAATTAAAAGCGGTGGCGCCGTGCTAGGAAACAAGTACCCAATTGTGCAGCAGACCTTATGACAGGATACGGGAGCATATTGCAGGATACCACCTCCATACACTTTACAATCTATGAAGCATTAACTGACAGGTAGGTCGGTTTAAATGATTAAAATATTTTTTTCCAACCGATTTTAGGATTTGAACAATCATAGTTCAGGACCAAACACTGGGGTAGATGTATTAAGTAGCGATAAAAGAGAAGTTTACAAGTGAAGAAGTTGCTCATGGCAGCTGCTCTGTATAATATTATATTATGCAAATTATTTATGTTGCTTCAGTGTTGATTGGTCGGAATGGGCCACTTCTCCTCTCGCTCACTTCTCCTCCCTCATCACTGCTTCATACATCTTCCCAGGTCTGCTCAATTATTGTGAAGCATATGGCCAGCTTAAGTCAGTGGTGTAACTATAGCGCCACAGACCCCGTGGTAGCGGGGAGTCGCTGAGAAAACACTGGTGCCGGGGGTCTGCGGGGCTATTGTGATACACCGCTGCTGGGACCTGCCGCCTCTCTGGCCGGGACCGCAGATTTACTTATCTGCGGTCCCGGCTCTCCTCCTGGCTCCTGCTATTGAAAACTGACCTTCAAAAAATGTCTGCCCCAATACAGCAGACAGTTTTTGAGGATGCTAGAGGAGACAGCGGCCTCCTCCAGCATCCTTAGAAACGGTCTGCTATTAGGAGCAGCCATTTTGTGAGGGTCAGTTTTCAAAAGCAGCAGGATCCAGGAGGTGAGGAAAACGAGCAGCGCCAGGACCGCAGACCTGACTGGCGGGGGATGTGCACACGGAGGGGTAAGGTAGGGTTGGGGGGGGGGGAGACGCAATATCCATAGTTACGCACTGGCTTAAGTCCTCATAACTCTCAATAGTGTGCACTTTCCATTAGGCAACTTCTAGATAGTGAAATAATTTCTAAAATCACAAATCCTTTATGACTAAACACTAGGTTGTAAATGCATCAGAGTGTCATAAAAAGTAATTATCAACACCTATATTTCAAGGCATGATATCTTGGAGACTGAGTTGGAGAACTGTGTGGGTGGAAGGTCTTCAATGCGGTTTCCAAGAAATCTCTAGCAGTAAGACAGTTTTCATTGCAAAACAATTCTGTAGACGTAAATGCCAGAAAATAGTCTGCTCCAGGCACTAAATATGAATTTCTGTTCATTGTAATTATGAGTATTAAAAAAAAAACAAAAAAAAAACATTGACCTTATACTGTATGCTTTTAATAAAATGAGGGCAGCAAATCAATTGTTTACACAAACAGTGCTCAAAGCTGAAATCAATTTAAATAACTTGTGGTAATCTTTGGGGACCACAGAGTTATCAAACCTAGTATTTTTTTTTATGTAATTCCAAAGAAACTTATGGGGAAACTTGGGAATTAAAAGCAGCCCGGGAAATAATTTTAAGCAGCCCTCGGGGAGGGGGGTACCTTTTGCGCGCCTCCGGCGCGCCCAAAATTTTTAGGGGGTGTGGCCTACTGGTGTGGGTGTGGCCTATTTCAATGAGGTCACGCCCCATTTTCGCCGCTGTGGGGGCATGGTTAATAGCTCTCTCTGACAGGGGCGGATTGGCCCTGTCAGTGTTACATAGCCATGGTTACCCATT